>NC_060271.1:51778758-52078758 GCF_021613505.1 Equus quagga
GTGGGCGAACTCTCCCGGTTGAGTCTGAATTCAAAGAGCATGGCAGGACAGACTATGTAATTTGTGTGGCCCAGTGCAAAATAAAATTCAGGCCCTTTGCTTAAAACTGAGTAAGAATTTTAAGAGAAGAATAGCAGAGCTTTAAGCCAAGGGTGGGTCTCTAGGTTCCTGTGTGCACCGCACAGTTGCAGCCTCTGGACGGTGGGCCTTGAGTACCTGGTGTAAAGAGCCTGGGATCCAGCGGACCTGGAGCAGGGCGCCCCTCTCACTCAGATGTCATTCGATCTCTGTTGCAGTCTTTGCAAACCTAGGTACTAACTTTACCTGAATTAACTGCTTAGGGAATGTGCTATGGTCTGAATGTTTGTGTTCCCCCAAAATTCTTACGTTGAAATATTAATTCCCAATGTGATGGCATTAGGAGGTGGGGCCTGTGGGGGGTGTTAGGTCATGAGAGTGGAGCCCTCAGGAATAGGATTAGCACTGTTTTATAAAAGAGACCCCAAGCTCTCGCCACACTCGACCATGCTGGCACCCTGATCTCAGACTTCTAGCCTCCACACTGTGAGAAATAAATGTCTGTTGTTTACAAGACACCCAGTATATGGTATTTGTTACAGCAGCCGGGACAGACCAAGACAGATGGATGGAGGGAGGGAGGGAGAGATGAACTGAACAATTTTATCTTCTCAATTTTTCTAAAAAATATTGTTGGTTCTGGTATTATAATTTACACTTCTTGGTATCCCTCTAAAGAATCAACACAGTTTACATGCTCTAACCTCTCAATAAATGTGTGAGTTGAGTAATTAGACAAAGAACTCTTTCTCCTTGCTCAGAACCTATTACTCTTTCCTCTAACGAGAAACTCTGCTCCTAAATGAGCATTATTGTTGTGGTTATTGCTCCTTTGATTTCGATATTTTCAGCGATTCACATCTTACATTCTCCCTACGGTGCAATTCTCAACTGATTGCTTTCCTATTCTTGAATAATGTCCTCCTATCAAAGCTACCATAATTAAGCATTTTGTTTTTCCTCTGAGAGGATAAAAAAGATAATTTTCAGCTTCTAAAGAAAACTAAGTCAGGGAATCCTTACACTGTCTGAATGTTCCACTGTTTACCATGTACCTACTGTGTATAAGATGCTGTGCTAGGTCGTGCGTGCAATAACAGAGTGAATAAGATCCCACCCCTACAGTCAGGAATTTTAAAAAATTCAGTATACGGTATAATGTTAGAATCTCCTTAAAAGAGATAGAATCAAAGTGTGTTGTTATTAAAGAAAACAGAAAATGCATTTTTGTGCACTTAGCTGCGGGAGCCTCCCCTTGGAGTCCTCTGAGTGCCTGAGACAGAGGGATGTGCCCCGGGGCTGCTGCTCTGCAGGTAGGCGGGGTGCCCAGCGCAGCCCTATCAGGATTTGGATTTTAATGTAGGTCTTACTCCTCATCTGCACCCACAGGTCAGTGAGGCCTGGAACATTGAGGTGCCATAGGCAATAGAGACTTCCCAACATGGAAGTGCCATGATCCGTTCGCTTTTCAATAGACATAACTCCGCCAGCAGGGCCTACGCACGAAGAAGGGAGAAATCAAGGCTGGTGGAGGGAGTGGGGAAAAGCCTTTAGTCTGTAACTTGAAATAGGATCCACAAGTCGAGACAGTGTCGAAGGTTTCTAGGCTGGAGGAATAGGCAAAGGGATGATGTGGGAAAATAAGAATGTCCTCTAGAAACAGCCACAGCCTGGAGTAACTGGAGCAAGCTGGGGGTGGGAGAGCAGAAGAGATGAGCCAAAGAAAGGTTGATGGAAACCGGGAGATGAAATACTCTGAAAAACGAATTTTGAGAAGGCCTGGAAAAGAAACATCATTCAGAAGAAATTTTAAGGTTCGACTTAACTGTTTTTAAAATTTTCATATTATTTTAAATATATACGCATGTTATACTCTAGATTCATGGTTGTGACATACAAATACACCAAAAAATAAGGGCCCAAGGCCAAAACGAAGCAAAGGCTTACCAAAGAGCTCTAACGTCATCAATACACACCAGGAGGCAAGAAAAGAGTGGTGTCAGAGACCAGTATTGCCACAGATGGCCCATCCAGAAAGCTGTATTTATACTTTTTTAAATCATTTTATTTATTTATTTAACAGCATCATTCACAGAAAGTGCCTTGGTGAACATTAAAACCTTCACCAAGACACAAACAGCTATAACACTCACCAGTGGCGACATCAAATTGTGACTTAGCGTTTCCAGAAGTTATATATCCATCAGGAAAGAAGATACCAAGTCAGCTTGGGCAGAGCATACCATCACCTCTGGAACGAAGCACACACGTGCCTTCCAACACCCTCCAAGGTGGCTGAGAGGTCTCCCCCCACTTTGGGATTCACCGGCACCTTTGGTTGGTGAATTAGACTCGGTAACTGGTTGTGCCTCTTCGTGGCTGCTGCCCGTGAAGGCATATGCCAACAGAAAGGAGAATGCCTGGGGAACACAACATCACATCACACGCAGTCAGACCTTCCAAGTACGCAAAGATCTCTGGGCTTCTGGAAAGAGATGTGCTCAGAGAGGTACGGACCGTGATCCTATTGACCTCCCCTCCAGATTTAGGAGTAGAGAAAGTTTCCCCACAAAGTGTCTCAGTCAGCTCGGGCTGCTACAACAAAACACCACAAAGTGAGGGGCTTAAACAAAAGACATTTATTTCTCACCGTTTTGGAGGCTGGAAGTCCAAGATCACGGAGCTGGCAGATCTGGTGTCTGGTGAGGGCCCACTTCCTGGCTTGTAGACGGCCACCTTGTCCCTGTGTCCTCACGTGGCTGGACGCACACAGAGAGCTCTAGCCTCCTCCTCTTCTTCTAAGGGCCCCAATCCCACCAGGGAGGGCACCTCGAGACCTCATCTAAACCTAACCACCTCCCCAGGGCCCACCTCCAAACGCCATCACATTGGGGATTAGGACTTGGACATACAAACACCAGGGGGACACAAGCATGCGGTCTCTAATGCAGAGCAACAAACTCCTCAAAAGGGAGTACCAGAAAATGGTCTATGCTTACCTTTGTCAAGTATCAGTTTGGCAATTACAAACCCAGCTGTGTAAGGACAGCCCCCATATCAGAGAGGTCACGTTTCATCTGCGCCATCGTGGAGTATGGCGGGTAGAGAGCAGAGATGCACAAATAGGACTACATTTGAGCTAATTCTCTGAAATGTAACATGAAAACAGAACAAGATTTTTGCATTTTCCTAGAATTAAGCTTTCAATCAGGAAAAGTTTTCAAATCCAGAAACATGAAACTGGAAATCACAGGCGTGGTAGTTAGTGCGGACTGCCTTCTTGAATAATTTATCAAATTAATCATAATGCTGTTTTTCTACTCTTGGTGTGTGTTTAAGTAGCGCTTTTCAAGCTGATCAAAGCTTTTTGTGGGCATTCAGACTCACAGAGCAAATTATCATTTGCATTTTGCTGCAATTGTTCCCACTGGGGGAAGTTATGTCTTACATTTATGTAAGTAGTGGGTCAAATTCATTTAACACGTACATGGTACTGTAAAATACTCTGGATTCTTCAAAAAGTTCTGATGGGTCTCTGTAGTCATGGGAGTCCTTTACAGATGAAAGCCTAGAGGGTTGATTAGGAATGTCTGGGAAAGACGCAAACAATGTTGTCACCGGCCTCTGGTACCAGAGAGGGAAAGGTACCAGATCCCAGGGCTCCATCGCTGGCCCAGGACCTGCACAGCCTTCCGCTTGCTCTCTGTTTAGAACGTCAGCCTGCCCCAACTCCTGTCCTGGGGGAACTTAAGGAACCCTGCTTAATAGCACAGCATTTGAGTTTCTCATGGTTTCACCAGCCTGAGGGAAAAAGTTAAGGCATTTAGATTATATCACCACCAATAATCTTTGCCTCATAGCATTCCCAAACGAGGGACATTGCCATGCTCCAGTTCTCAGCTGCTTTCATACAGCATCCCAGTATCCCATCTCCCTCTGCAGCCACCGCAGCCCTTCTCTGCTGCCTGCTGGAACCTGCCCTTCTCCCCCATCAAGCGGCAGCCAGTTGACTCCTGGCCATTCCTTCCACCCTCAGAGCCTGCAATGCTCCTGACACTGGAGGACCGGAGGACGGAGTACGCCCTCCCTGGAGCTACACATTGCTTCTTCCACTTTCCTACATCCCCACCCTGCACTTCTCTCCACTCTGAGCTACACTCAGGAGCCCTGAAAATCTAGCTTGAGAAACAAGAGCAGTGACTAAGCTCCTTCCTTTTCCACCCCTGGTTCCTTAGTCAGGATCCCACGACCTAGAAGGTGCCCCCTGACCTTGTGCGCGGCCTCCCTTTGGATGGTTTGCCTCCCCGCCTCCCTCGCATTCAGCAGTAGCCCAGATCAATGCTAACAGTGATAATAAACCTAACCCTCATGTGTAGGTGTCCCACAGTCTAAACACTTCACATCTATTAACTCCTTTAATCCTCACAACTCTCATAAATCTCCAGTTTACAGTTGAGAAACTGAGGCACAGAGAGGCTAAGTAATTGGCCTAAGTTACAAAATTGCTAAGGGCCAAGCAGGAATCAGAAGTCAGTGTTCCGACTGGTGAGTTTAACCATCACACTACACGGCCGGCCTAATCACAGCCCTGAGAGCCAGTGGGGAACCCCAACACCGTGCACCCACGCAAATAAAACCCTCATGGGCCCAAACTCTGTGGTGTATAACTAGTTAGACCCTCTATCTGTGTTCCGAGATATCAGAATGAACTCTGCAGCCACAGTGTCGCCCCGGAGCTGACGGGGCGCCTCTGGCAAGACTGCCTGCTCTGCGGCCGCGGGCTCACAGGGTGCTCTGTTCCCCTGTCCCCCACCAATAGGCGCAGTCCTCAGGGGAGAAGTGCTCGCTCATCACCGCCTCGGAAACATTGCTAAGTCATTCACACCTTCAAACGTGCGTGCCTCCGTTTCTTGGTCCCTGCCGTGGGTTACTGTAGTCACTAAGAACAACAAAACCCAGCAGGAGGTCGGGCCCCCACGGAGGAGCTGGAAGTCCGGGGAGGGGGTCCTGCCCCCCAGGAGACTGGAGTCTCAGTGCACAGGTCCACAAGGCTGCTCCGTTGTCACTTGGCGCCGGGGCCCAGTTTCTCTGCTTCCGTTTCGGGCCCCTGAGCGGAGTCAGGCAGGGGCACCCCCGTTTCCTGCTGCGCACCTGCTCGAAAGCTGGTGCCCCGAGGAGGACCAGCACCGCAGACGGAGGCCCTGCCTGTCCCTTGTGTCCGCTCTGGGCGGACCTGTCCTGCCCTTTCACAGGGAGCACTCCTTCTGCTGCGCCTCCCTCCCGCCTCCGCCTCCCCGCTCCGCGCCGGGGGCAGAAGGACAGCCACGACGGAGGAGCCGCGGGGCGCCCTGCCGGCAGCCCTGCTGCGCAAACTGGCACCTCGGCGGAATTCCCGGGACCAGCTCGTCCCCAGCTCTCGTCCCTGCTATCCAGGCTCTTCCCCAGAAAAGGGCTGTCCCCACGCAGGTAGATTTCCAGTGGTTGTGCCCCACGCGAACCAAGGAGCAGATCGCGCAGCTCGCGTGGGTCCAGGCTGGGGCCGCGGCTCGCCCGACTCTTCCAATACCGTCCACACATAAGCGGCATAATCCGGGCTGTGCAAAGGGCTTTAAGAGCCAGTTGGAAATGTTCTAGAATTATACAGTAACGATGGTTGTACAACATTGTGACTGTACTGGAAGTCATTGGATTATACACTTGTTATGTGTATTTTACCTCATTTTTTTTAAAAAGGCAGCTGGGCTGAGCCCTTAAAAAGGGGCATTGTTTGCCCTGAAGTTCCTGTACATCTGCATAATGATGTCTTGTTCGAAGGAAATCTACTATACCTTTCCGACTGTGGTGGCTCTTATCACATAAGTCAGAATGTGGTACAAATTCTTCAAACATGGACACACTGATGTTGAGAAAGTCAAGGCCAACAGCTGCGATGATCCTGGCCAGTGGTGTTTGCACGTGAGAACAGCACTTGGTTCACACTCAGAGGGATGGGGTCTGGAGAAGTCATAACCCCTTCTGTTTGGGCTGCGTTGTGTCACCGAATTCTCAGAGCCCCTGAAAACACATCATGCAGTGTCCAGCAAGGCCGTCTGCTGGCTGTGCCCGTACCAGACTGAAAATAGAAATGCCAGCTTGGAGAGAAGTAAAACTCCTGTTTTTTCAGTGGAAAGGAGAACAGCCGATGAGCTGAGGGCCTCTGGGGGATTGCTGAGAGACAAGGGGGAATGCCTGCAAGCCTGCCTGAGGACGGACACTTCACGGGCACAAAGGAGCGCTCTTCCTGTTAGCCAACCAGCTTCGTTCTGCCCGCCGCCCAGAAAGCCAAACACCGAGAGGACGAAGAGTGCGGCAGAGAGAGGGTTTACTCATGACAAATAAAAATGGCAAGCAATAGGATATATTGGAGAATATGAGGAAGCCATTTGGTATAAACCTAATTCGGCCTGACCTTGTCTTTCCAAAAGGGCCTGACCATGGCTATTGAGCATGCATTGTATATCTGCTTTAGAGATTCCCTATGGCAAGAACAAAGGCTCTTGAGATAAAGGTGCAACTTCCCTCCCTCTCCCAACGTTGGCATTTCTTTAAGGATTAAGCATCTTTCTTTAGGCTAGGAACTGATTGCTGCGCTCACCTGTGACCACCCAGCTCGAGACAATAGGCTTGCCTCCTGCTGTGCCCTCTGAGAGAGCAGACCCACTACCTGCTGTGTCCATCAGCACAATCTTGTGACTGTTGTGGGAGGGACATTTCAATCATAAGTGAAACACTCTCTTTGGGGGTATATAACCACTCTGTATACCTCACTTCTTTGGTGCCCTCTCTTCCTTCGGAAAGAAAGACCCCGGGCCATGGTCCTCAGATTTCAGCTCAGGATAAACTCTCCCAAATTTTCATTTATAGATTGGTTATGGATTATTTCCATCGACACTCACAAGGCAGCCACGTGAGGAAGCGAGAGCATGAGCCTCAAATCCGCTTCCCTGAAAATAGGGACTCAGGGGTATTTACGGGATGGGGGGCAAGGTGGCCTGAAATGTGGAGAGAGGTGATTGGAAGTGAGGAGAGGGGAGATCATTGATGATCTGCGCAAGCGTAGTTGGACTTGATGAGTTGGTGGTCTCAACCGGCCTGAAATGTACAAGGAGTTCTAATTCCCGAAAAACAGCTCACACACCCGTTACCATGGTGACCCAGGCTCCAGGGAGATGTTATCTATCAGAGCCTCTCAGGAGTCAGAGAGCACATTGCCTAAACAGCACAGTTAACAGTGGGCAGGTTAAATGGCTAACAGCTATAATGAGTAGTTGCAAAAAGGAAAAAATCTTTAGTTCCAAACTACTTAATCATCAATGGCTAACTCTCTGCTGGTTTCATTTCTAGACCCAGAACTTTCTTCCAAAGAATAAGCAATGTCCATGGTGGATGGGACTACCCGCTCTCAGGGCCTCCCAGATGGGCGAGCTGAAAAGGGCTGAGGCCAGAGGCCAGTGCATTCTCTGTCCAGAAAAGCTTCAGCTTCGCGAAAAGTGCTTGTAATTTGGGTGGCAGCCATTCAGACTTATCAGAGCTCAGCTCTGGGAAAAAATCACAAGGGAGGGCCTGTGCCACACCGTCTGCACCTCCTGGTTGCGCTGCTGCACTGAGAGAAAGTGGCAGCTGTGTCCAAAGCTGAGCCGGAGCAAGCAGCTGGAGCAGCGGCACAGGCCGACGGGCATCAGAGGCTCTCGCCTGCCTCTGCTCCCGTCCTCCCAACCCTGAGCTTTGGCTTTTCGCTCACCTTTTTTCCTTTTTTTCCTCACATGCTGCCTAAATGTAAGTCCAGGTGTGATTCAATGACTCCTTAGCACGGATAGTTGATCACATCGTTGTCAACAAGTGCCTCAACATTTGGGGCACAAGGCAGGTGAGTTTATGGTGGAAGAGGGGTGGGGAGCCAGAAGTTCCCAGGCAGGGCAGGGTGTGTGCTCTTTCTCGCCCTCCAGGCCTTCACCAAGCACCAGCGCTTCGTGTTGTCCCCGCCATCGCTCTGGCCAAATCTGAAGGGAGTGTAAGATTTAAAGGGCTAAGGAGGGGCCGGCCTGGTGGTGCAGTGGTTAAGTTCGCACGTTCTGCTTCTCGGCAGTCCAGGGTTCGCCGGTTCAGATCCCAGGTGCGGACATGGCACTGCTTGGCACGCCATGCTGTGGTAGGCGCCCCATGTATAAACTAGAGGAAGATGGGCACGGACGTTAGCTCAGGGCCAGTCTTCCTCAGCAAAAAAGAGGAGGATTGGCAGTAGTTAGCTCAGGGCTAATCTTCCTCAAAATAAATAAATAAATAAAGGGCTAAGGACATAAATTTGCGTGCCCCAGGGAAGCTTAGCTTTCCCTAGATCATTTCCAGCTGCAGTCTAATTTCTTTCTTTGTGGGAATGTTAGCATTTTCCGTTTACAACGTCCAGTCATGTAAAGATCGAATACTTACACTTTTGCCCATTAAAATTTATCTAATCAATACTACTGCCAAATTTATCTCTTCTTTTCAGAGTAATATTATATATATATATATATACATATTCACTTAAGTTTATGCCTTGATTACTTTTCTTTGAATCCAGAAGGAAATTTGTGCTTTGTCTTGTTTTTCTTCCTGTGTTTCTTGAAATAATCTTCAGCCTTTGTTTACCCCCTTTGTATTACAGACGTTTGGATATTGATTTTGGCTGCATGACGCAATATCACGGAAGGACAAATGAGCTTGCATCTAATTCTCCTTATATACCTGGTCTATAATAGCATTACCATTAAACTATTTTCTTTCTGCATTTTTTAAAGCAAAGATTAAATGTCATTTGAGGACACACAAACTTGGGCCTGCAAATAATATTAGGCACTTTAAAATATCTTTTCCATTCTTTTCCAAACTCTTATTGTATTATCATTTAATCACTCTGAAATGAAGAGGACAGTTGGTATATTACTACTTTGTATATAAGACAATTGAAGCCCATTTGCCCACCCCAAAGTCATATGGTTATATGACGGCAGAGTTGTACTTCCCAAAACCCTCTGGCTTTTGTCTCCATGGTAAGGCTTATTTCACCTGAC
This sequence comes from Equus quagga, assembly GCF_021613505.1. Taxonomy (NCBI): domain Eukaryota; kingdom Metazoa; phylum Chordata; class Mammalia; order Perissodactyla; family Equidae; genus Equus; species Equus quagga. Next base: position 51,787,926 of record NC_060271.1, read on the forward strand.
ACCAGGGAACCAAATTGCAAAGGGTCCTCAAAGCTATACACTCACCAAGAATTGTCTACCACTGATGTCTGCCACTCGTGCATTTGCTACTAGTTTTCAAATATGCGTCAAAGTTACATTAGTAAAATTAAAATATATTTTAAGATACTGTTGAATTCACAGTAGCTTTTAGACAACCTGTATGTTCTTAGTCAATGGATACTGAAATAAAAAGAGATCTTCATTCTTGAAAAGCCCATCCATGAACCATTGTCAATAATCATGGAATCAGTCAGGATTTGCTAGCTCAGGCTGCAATAAGAAACAACCCTGAAACCTCAGTGACATAAAACAATGAGGCTCATTTCTCATTCATGCTACGTATGCCTTGTGGGTTGGCTGGGACTCCAGTCTACGTCTTTTTCCTGTGTTCAGGCAGGCTGATGGATCAGCTGCCATCTGGAGCGTTTCCATTTGCCCCGGCAGAGAGAGGAGGGAGCGTGGTGACTCAGGCACTGATTCTTAAAGGCTCTGCCTGGAACTGACACACGTCATTTCCACTCACATTTTGGCGTTGGCCAAAGCAAGTCACATGACAGCCACTAACACCAAGGGGACAGGGAAGTCCAGTCCTACCACGGGCCTGAAAGGCAGGAATATTTTGGTGAACACATTAGTGACAGCCCACAACCCCATTAACCCTTGCTCTGTGGTGAAGGGTCGTGGGACACTGGGCTTACAGAGGCAGATTGCAAGATATTTGAGGAAGAGTTTCATAATGAATATGTCAGTGTAATTCAGTAATTGTTAAACATTTTAATTTTAATGACCCACTTTCTTCCAGCACATTTTGTACTACATATTATTTTTTCTCCAAAAAAGGGGGAAAAAAACAGAGGCCTCTCCAATCTGTGCTTCCTCTCAGCTCTGAGACTGGATGTGAAACTGGAAGCAAGTTAAGAGAGAAGAGCTTACTTTTTTCATCCACAGTTTGTTGATTGGAGTCCTGAGCTCAGTCTTCATGTTCCTTAGTATTTACCCAACACTGGGTTTGAGAAACCCTGTTGTGACATCCAATTCACTCTGCATTCTGATTTCAGCTTCACTATGGTAAATGTTTTTACTCTCTTCTTTTTTTTGTTTTAAAGATTGGCACCTGAGCTAACATCTGTTGCCAATCTTTATTTTTTCTTTTTCTTCTTCTCCCCAAAGCCTCCAGATCATAGTTGTATATTGTAATTATAGGTCCTTCTGGCTGAGCTATATGGGACGCCCCCTCAGCATGGCCTCATGAGTGGTGCCATGTCCACGCCCAGGACCAGAACTGGTGAAACACCGGGCTGCCCCAGTGGAGCATGCGAACTTAACCACTCGGCCATGGGACCAGCCCCTTGCTCTATTCTTTAGACACTATTTCATGCCCTTTTCAAATCAAGTTTTAGAAAATCTCTAGCTGCTTTTATTCAAAAAGGCCTTTTTCCTTAGACAATATCCACATGTGGCTGCTGATACAGCTACAATGAGCTAATCCTAAGTACTCACAAGCTAGAATATTTAATGGCTCAGAATTGCTCTTTCATATTCTCCATGATTAAATGCCAGCCCCCGTCTCCCGCATAAGTGGTGAGCAAGGTTATGCTAGGACAGTCTTTCTCAAAGGGTGGTTCCAGACCACTCACCTACAATCTCCTGGAGCGCCTGTTGGAAATGCAGATGCGACTTCTGTAAACCCCAGAGTTTGAGAAGCACTACCACACTATGATCCAATCAACAAACCCCATCTTCTATTGAGAGGAACATGGCGAGAGCTTGCAAAGAACCAGAGGTAGAGATGTAAGTGTTACACTTGCAGCCCCCACTCACCGAAGGGGCGGTGCGCGGAGGCCCAGGGCTCACTCCGAGAAGCTGGCGGGCGATTTTCATCAAGCAAATAAGTGCTAATTCACTTTGGAAAATGAAGCAGGAATTCAAAGGTTGTGAAGGTCACTTAGGACTGTTTATATTATAAAAGCTATTAGGCTTATACCAGAGTTTTAAAAATATTTATATTTTATATATTAGCAATTAACAGATATCACTAATCTGAGGGATGTTTTGCTCAGCTTGTTTTTTAACTTACCTCAATTGTTTTGTTTGAAATGGAATTTCTTGTTTAATATTAACATAATATCAGTTTGAAAAGGGTAGATGCATGATCTGTTGTTATAGAAGTGGTGGTTAAAATTAAATTCTTGGGGCCGGCCCCGTGGCCGAGTGGTTAAGTTCGCGCGCTCCGCTGCAGGTAGCCCAGTGTCTCGTCAGTTCGAATCCTGGGCGCAGACATGGCACCACTCATCGAGCTACGCTGAGGTGGCATCCCACATGCCGCAACTAGAAGGACCCACAACTAAGAATATACAACTATGTACCAGGGGGCTTTGGGGAGAAAAAGGAAAAAAATAAAATCTTAAAAAAAAAAAAATTAAGTTCTTAACCAGAATTCCTTGGAGAAAGGGCCAAAGGCAGGGCTGGAGCACAGAAAGTACAAGGTAATCCTGGAGTATCTTGTGCCGAAAAGTAAGCTAGTATTCAAAAGACAGTGAGGACATGGGGTAAGACACAGGAACCAGTTTGAAGAGATTCCCACTGGCCAGACCATGGACAAGTTGAACATTACAATGGATGGAAAGTGTGATGGATTATGATCCACTGAACAAAATAAGAATCGATGAGCACACCTTGAGAGAAAGAGAGACAGAGAGAGTGAAAGAGAGAACAGAGACGGGAAGGCTTGTCCCTACAACAGAAAGCCAACTAATAAATAAGAAAGAAATAATGGAGTAAGGAAGGCATCAGTAGATGCTAAAGCTAGCAGATTAAAGCTTAATGAGGAACCCGATATTGGCATAGTCTCAAAGTGCCTCCCCAGAAATTACTTATGAGTTCCAAACTGAAAAACAGGAAGTTTATAGTGAAAAAAACTGATGCCGTGCTTACCAAATGATCAAATCTAGCATCACCAGTGCTAGGAGCAGCTGGCTTCAGATGCCTCTTGATAAGATGCTCTGAGAAGGTCACAACCTCACTTCTCGAGCATTCCTGCCAAAAACACATGGCCTAAATCTAATTATGTGAAAATACCATACAAACTCAAATTGTGGAGTATTCTACCAAACAGCTGTCCTGTTCACTGAAACAATGTCAAGGTCAAGAAACACGAAGAAAGCCTGTTCTAGATTAAAGAAGACTAAAGAGACATGACAACAAAATGCAATGTATAATTCTGGATTGGATTCTGGACTGGGAAAAACGATAGCTCTAAAGGACATACGGGGACAATTGACAGAATTTGAACATGGGCTGTGGATTAAATTGTAGTATATATGATGTTAAAATTTGTGATTTTGATTTTCATAACCATACTGTGGTCATTTAAGATGACACTTTTATTCTTTGGAAATATACGGAAGTATTTAGAAGTAAAAAGACAATTTACTTTCAAATGGTTCAGAAAAATAGCACAAACAAAGAGAATGATAACACAAATGTAGCAAAATATTTAACATTATGCATCTAGGTGAAAGGGATACAAGTATTCTTTGTACTATTCTTGCAACTTTTTGCAACTTTGAATTATTTCAAAATAAATGTTATAAAAAAGAGAAATACTTTTAGAGAATTGTGAACCAAATGTCACACATAGACCTTGTTTTTATACTAAATGAAACACACCAACTCTAAGCAGATATTTTTGTGACAATCAGGAGTATTTTTGAACATGGACTAGCTATTATAAATATCAAGGAATTATTGTTGATTTTGTTAAATGTGATCAAATATCCTAATTAAGAAAAAAGTCCATATTCGTTTGAAATACATGCTGAAATATTTACAGGTGAAATGATATATCTGGGACTTGCTTTAAAATATTCCAGGGGATGGGCCTGGCCCCGTGGCCGAGTGGTTAAGTTTGCCCGCTCCGCTGCAGGCGGCCCAGTGTTTCGTTGGTTCGAATCCTGGGCGCGGACATGGCACTGCTCGTCAGACCACGCTGAGGCAGCGTCCCACATGCCACAACTAGAAGGACCCACAACGAAGAATATACAACTATGTACCAGGGGGCTTTGGGGAGAAAAAGGAAATAATAAAATCTTTAAAAAAAAAAATATTCCAGGGGAAAAAGAAAAAGATATGGGAATAAATGAATTAAAATGAGCACACTGTGAGCCGCTGTTGAGGCCAGGTCATGGGTATGTAGGTCCATTATACTGTTCTCTCCTCTTTTGTGTATGTTCACGCATATCCACAATTTTTTTTAAAACTTTAAACAGAAGAAAGAGAAAAATCTTTCCAAAGAAATGTTTCTTTGTTGGGTGACTTTATGAAAAATGATTAGTAATTTGGTTTCTGTCATTTTCTCTTCAACTTTGTTTTGGCATTTGAATGCAGGTTGAACTGGCACATTTTAAAGAAAGCAATGTTTCTCTGTGAAAAGAAAAAAAATGCTATTCATGTGGTCTCATAGTTCTAGAGAAATTTAATGGTAAGGACAATTATTCAAAACATTCGTGTGTGAGCCCTCCATTCTTTTAGTGATAAATCCCCTAATATGTGGTTCACATGACTCCACTTATTTCCTCACATGACAGGTGCTGTCATAGTCCCCAGAGCCTGCTGTTAGGAGGAACGCTCACAAGCCCACAGGTGTAGCAGAGGAGTTTGCAGAGAGCGGAGGCAGCACAGTGGCGAGCGTGGGCCGGGGACGCAGGGGCGGCGGTGGCCGTCTGCGGAGGTCTTCTGCCGTGTGGAAGCAGAAGGGCAGAGTTGACAGTTGGAGGGCTGTTGGTAAAGCTTGGGAATGTCTGAAAGATCAGTAGAAAAACCCTTGCCAGGCCCTATAATGAAGGAAAGTGATTCTTGGCAAAAATGTCAAGCAGGAGCAAAGGCCCTAAAGCCTCAAACAATCCAGTAAGTGCAACAAATCTTCAAAGCCAGGAAACAGGATGTTCGAGGGAGGGCAGGAGGAGAGCATGGACCAGAGACACAGCACCGACCTCAGAGGGGTGGGCTGCACACGAAGCTGGAGAGTTGTCACAGCATTGTAAAAGGCAGCCCAGTGAGAGGGGCCTGGAGAGGACATGGCTGGTGGCAAAGAGACAGAAGCCATGGCACAGGAGAGAGGCCAGAGAGGAGCCAGGGATGCCCCGGACTCCAACCTGAGTGACTGAGGGCTGGGGATGCTCTTTACTGAGCTAAGGAATGCAAGAGAAGGGAAAGTTGGTAGAAACTGGAACTCATTAAGTTTGGAGTAAGTTGAGCATGAAGAGCTGGTCACACAGGCTAGCAGGGGTTCCAGCGACGTCAGGAGAGGACAGGCCATGGGAAGAGACGAGATCAGCTAAGCAGAGTGTGAAGACTGAGAAAAGAAGAAAATGTAGGAGAGGAGAAAGGCGAGAGGCAGGAGGGAAGCAAGGAGGGACAGAAAAGGAAAGAAAGGGGAGAGGACTAGAAAGAAGAGAAGATGCTCCTGAGCCTGACCTTGTTACTGGCAGTGCGCAGGTGTTGACCCCAGAGCCGTATGACACCATCTGACCTGGCATGGCTCCACCCTGACGGGGGTTGCTCTAAGGCAGCACCCCCATGGACAGAGCTACCCAGGTGTGATGTGTTTGAGAGCCACTGGTTATTCTCTCTGTCTCACGACAGGCTGAAAAAATGGGGCACTAATTCTGTGGAATGATGCTGCAGTGGTTTCCAGCAACCTTCGGATCATTTCTTCAAGAATATGTCACCACGTGTGACCTTCATTTCTGAGCTCCTGGTCAAGAATGCATAAATCGCTTAATATTAAAATTCATCTCTTTCTCAATCCTCACTCTCCTCCACCTTCTGACAGGGAAAGACACCTTCCCTAAGAGCCTTAGTACAAATACACTTCTAATGGAGACTACCAATTCTCACATCTCCAGAGCTGTTTCCCGTTCTGACCTTTGATTGCTGTTACTCTGAGGGGCCTCTCCTCAGGGCAGTGAGGGCCATGACATGACCCGACGTCTCTGCTCATGTCACCCCTTCCAGGAGCGCTGGATAACCATCCCCACACCTGGAATTAGGAGACCTGCGTCCGAGCGGAGGGACACGGCTCGACATCCCGTGATTTGGATACATCCCATCACTTCACTTCTCAGAGCCTCGGTTTCCTCCCTGTGTTTCTGTTAGTTTCCCACACCTCTGTAACAAATTATCCACACTTAGTGGCTTAAAACAGCGCAAATTATTACCTTACAATTCTAGAGGTCAGCAGTCTAAAATAGGTCTCAGTGGGCTCAAGGAATTGGCAAGGTTGCATTCTTCCTGCAGGAAAGAAACCTCTGGGTTTGGTAACATTTAATTTTTAATAATAATATTGGAAATGGAGAGATTTATTTTTCTATTCCTAAATGTTCCCTAAAATTTTTATGCTTCAAGAGCAGTGTTGCCCAATAGAAAATATAACATGAGCCACATATAGAATTTAAAATTGTCTAGTAGCCACATGAAAAGGTAAAAAGAAACAGGTACAATTAATTTTAATAATATTTTGTATTTAGCCCAATGTACATACAATATTGCTTCTACATGTAATTAAAATTGTTTAACGAAATATTTTATATTCTTTTTTTTTGGTGAGGAAGACTGGCCCTGAGCTAACATCTGTTGCCAATCTTCCTCTTTTTGCTTGAGGAAGATTGTTGCTGAGCTAACATCTGTGCCAATCTTCCTCTATTTTGTATGTGGGGTGCCTCCACAGCATGGCTTGATGAGCAGTGCATAGGTCCATGCCCGGGATCCAAACCTGTGAACCCCAGGCCACTGAAGCAGAGTGCCCAAATTTAACTGCTACACCACTGGCCAGCCCCTCTTTTGCTTTTTATTTTTTTCTGAAGATTGGCACCTGAGCTAACAACTGTTGCCAATCTTCTTCTTTATTTTTCTTCTGCTTTTTCTCCCCAAATCCCCCCAGTATATAGTTGCATATATATTTTTTTAGTTGTGGGTCCTTCTAGTTTTGGCATGTGGGATGCTGCCTCAACATGGCCTGATGAGGGTGCCATGTCTGTGCCCAGGATCCGAACCAGTGAAATCCTGGGTCACTGAAGCAGAGTGCACAAACTTAACCACTAGACCACAGGGCCAACGCCTTGGGGGGTTTTTTTGGTTTCTTTTTTTACTTGGTCTTCAAAACCCAGTGTGAGGGTCACACTTCCAGCCATCTCAGTCCTGACTTGCCGAATTTTAAGTGCTCAATAGTCACTTATGTGACAATTAGCTCCCATATTGAACAGCACGGTTTAAAGGGTACTTCTCCATTCTTAAACGCTTTATCCATGTAACTCAGAAGAGCTTGAAATTCAAATGTCATGAAGAATTGTACATTTAATTTACATTTAATGTTGGGATCACCACTGATCATCAGCTTGTTCGCAGGTCAAAGAGCTACATGGGATTCATTTGTCTCCCTTTAGACCAGTGTTAGGCTTTATCAGTTGAAGATCAATATATTTAACTCACCAAAGTATAAATTAGGCTCATTTTCCTCCTTTCAATGAAATTCATTCTGTTAAGAAAAATACAAATGCCCAAAAGGCAGTCCAGGCTCCTGGACCGTTATTTAAGGCAGCTGTTCCTTTACAGATAGTTTACACAACTTTGAACTGTATCTTTGCATATTCTATCATAAATAATTTATCTTAATAACGTTTCAATCTTTATGAATGACAGGAAAGCATCTGGTTTTACATGAGCTGGGCCTGTTAGCTCAGTGGAGAAAAGGTTATATTTGGGAGTCCAAGATTACTGGCTGAGGCCGTAGACTCGACGTACAACACTACAACCCTCCCCCACACGCAGGATTTAGACAGACTCTATCAGGCAGGTGAGAACAAATGGGGGAAGGTACGCTTATCAGTACCGCTAAAAACAACCAAAAGTTCATGCCTTAAAGTTGCTGTTTAGTGACATTATTTTTATATCGAAAAAGGCCCATAGGTATTTAGAAAGTAAAACCACAATACACATCACCAGGTTCCTGTAAATAAAAACATGGCAACCAGCCAGTATAGGATTCATTTTTCACATCAATATTTTTAGATTTGTTTTGACTTGTGCTCCAACTATTTCAGGGTACATGCAGCGAAATAAAAATTAGTCTTCAAAAGTAAAGTGTAAATAATGAGTGGAATACTTAATATCAACTTCTTATTGCCCACTTAGTTCACAGTCACTGCTTATCATGTTAGAAAGCAACAAGTGGTCTCCGTTCTCTGATAATATTCTACTAATTGATAGCATTTTTCTTATTGTTTAGCATATGTGTTACTCATGGTGGAAACTGAAATTATAGGATTCAAATCTATCTTCTCCTGAGACTTAGTCTTAAGTAATAACGAGTACTTAAAGAAAAGTCACTTTTCATTCATGATTTTATTCAAGAGATAATGGGTGAGATTTACTCCTGACATTGGAATAATTTGTTTCAGGCCAACCTCTTCATTGTAAATAAGTAGCAAAAGTGAACAAAAGAAAACAGACATTCGCGTGATGCTTCTGGAGAAACAAGAAGCTCAGGAGAGTGAGGACGTTGGATGTGACTTCTTCTTCTTGAGACATCTGCCAACTAGAAAGAACAGACTGAGGGCCACCTGGTCAGACTGCAGAGCTGCAGCTGAAGAACTGACTGGAGCTGGATGCGATTCCAAGGAACCAAGGGGTGGGAGGTGGCCGTCAGAAAGACTGAAGTCCAGAGTCTAGGGAAATCAAGGAGCCTAAGTAAATAGCCAAGCATGCCTCTTTAAACCCCAGAAGAGCTACATCTTGGAGACAGGGGCACCAGAAATAAATCACCCTCACAAGGAATGAGGCCCAGCTTCAAATCAGTTCAATCTCCGCTTGTACCCGGGACTCATCCTTCTGTGAGAAGCAAAAGTAAATTCTCTCTTGAGTAAGATAAATCACATAGAGCTCCCAAATTAGCTACAATTATGCATACAGAATATTTGGCATTTATGTAAAAATAACCAGAGACACAAAAAGACAGATACTGACTGAAAACTAAGAGAAAAAAATAGACACCAAAAGAGACTCTCAAGAGATCCAGATATTGAAATTTATCAGGCACAGACTTTAAAATAACTATGATTTAATATCTTCAACAAATTAAGAGAGAAAATAGAGATTTTCAGCAGAAGTCCAGAAATAATATTCTAGAGCTAAAAAATCATTATCTGAACCCATGGATGGGTATATCATCAGATTAGACACAGATAAAAATAGTATTAGGCAACTCAAAGATAATTCAGAAGAAACACTTGTGAGATGAGCTACAGAAAGGTAAAAGAGTGGAAAATTCATAAAATATATGACCAAAATATTGAAAAAACTTTGAACAAAACGTTAGAAAATATAGCCCAGTAATATATAAAAAAGATCACAACCAACTCAGATTTTTCATGGTATGTAAGGTTGATTTAGCATCTGAAAATAAATCAATGTAGCTCACCACATGAATAGAGTAAAGGAGAAAAAAATAGGATCTTATCAGTATTTGAGGAAAAACCATTTGTCAAAATCAAACATTATTTTAAAAATTCTTGGTAAACTAAAAACAAAAAAAAATTTCTTAACATGATAAACGATATTTATCAAAGCCTGTGGTTAAGAAGTCAAAAACTGAAATTAAGAACATAATTTCCTTTCCAGTAGCATCAAAAGGAATAAAATATTCAGATAAATTTGACAAAAGAATCACAGACTCGTACATTGAAAACTATGAAATACTGTTGAAAGAAATTAAAGATTAAGATAAATGAAAAGACATTCCATACTCATGCATTGAAAGATTTAATGTTGTTAAGATGGCAATGTGCCCCAAAATGTTTAACAGATTCAACACAATCTGTAGCAAAATCTCAATTGCTTTTTCAACAGAAATTGACGAATGACCTAAAAATTCATATGGAAATGCGAGAGACCCATAACAGCCCAAATAATCTTGAAAAATAACAAAATTGGAGGACTCTCACTTCTCAATTTCAAAACTTGTGACAAAGCTATAGTATCAAGACTATGTGGAACTGAAATAAAGATGGACATATAGAGCAATAAAATAGAAGTCCAAAATAAACCCTTACATTTACAGTCAATTGACTTATGACCAGAGTAACAACATAATCCAGTGGAGAGAGAATAGTTTTTTCAACAAATGGTGCTGAGGCAACCAGATTTCCACATGCAAAAGAATAAAATTGGACCCTGGCCTTATGCTATGTAAAAAATTAACTCAAAATGGATCAAAAAGCTAAAGGTAAGAGCAAAAAATATAAAACTCTTAGAAGAAAACATAAGAGTAAATCTTCATGACCTTGGGTTAGGCAAAGTCTTCTTTGTTAGAACACCAAAAGCACAAGCTACACAGAAAAAATTCAAAAAATTGACTTCATCGAAAACAAATTCTTTGTGCCTCAAAGAACACCATCATAAACATGAAAAGATAACCCAAAGAATGACAAAATATTTACAAATCATATATCTGATCAGAGACTCATATCCAGAATGTATAAAGAATGCTTACAACTCAAAAATAAAAGACAACCGAATTCAATTCAAGGTAGACTAAGGATTTGAATAGACATTTCTCCAGAGAATATATACAAATGGCTATTAAGCATATGAAAAGATGACCAACATCATTGGTGATAAGGAAAACGCAAAGCAAACCACAATGAGATACCACTCCATATGCCTTATGATAGCTATAATCAAAAAGACAGATAGCAAAAAGTATTGGTGAGGATGTGGAGAAATTAGAAATTGGAACCTTCATACCTTGCTAGTGGGAATATAAAATGGTGCCATAGCTTTGGAAAAACAGTTAGGCAGTTCTTCAAAATATTAAGCATAGTGTTACCATATGCCAGCAATTCAACGCCTAAGCATACACACAAGAGAAATGAAAACATATGTCTACATAAAAAATTGTACATAAATGTTCATAGCAGCATTATTTGTAATAGCCAAAAAGTGGAAACAATCCAAATGTCCACCAAATGATGAACAGATAAATAAAATACGGTATACCCATACAACGGAATACAGCTACAACTTGGCCATAAAAAGGACTGAAGTACTTATGCATGCTACATGAAGGTGTTTCTACACTTTACATGAATATTAAGATCTCCATGTCATAGTTTGGATTAACTTCCATTTTCTTTACTTTACTAAATGGAAAATAGGGACCCACCATGCAGAACCAGTTTCTGTTGTAGACCTGGGACCTGGTCTAGGGGTGCCAGGCCTGGCTCAGGTAGCAGATTTGTTGAGTAAGGTGATTTACCTAAACTCTCTGTTCCAACTTATATGAGGGGGAAAGTAACACCAAATAAATCCCACCACATTGCTGTGAGGCACACAGTGCTTAAGAAATACGTGCTGAATGAATCTAAAAATCCCTTTGACTGAGGCAAGGGGATGAGTTTCTCAGGCCCTCTCTGTGTCACATGAAAGATTTCAGCTGATAGATATGAAAGAGCTTTGAACAGCCAGTGACGTAAGTAAATCATTATGCTGGATTAGGAGAAGCAGCCATGTAAGTACTGCGTGTGACTAAGTGGGGGCTCAGAACGGAGACCCCCGGGGTCAAGTCCCAGCACAGCCGCCTGTCAGCTAGTGACCTTGGGCAGGTTACTAAACTCCTGGCTCTCAGTTTCTTCACTTGAAAAATGAGAAAACAGTTAACTATTATGAGAGATTAAATGAGTTAGTACCTACTGTTTGAATAGCACAGAAATTTTCCCTGGCTCACTCACACAGAGTGAGATGCTCCTCCCTGAACTCCGACAACGTTATGTCCATACGACTGATGAGGATGCAGGCTGCCACAGGGAGAGAAGCCCAAGGCGACCTGCCCTACATACAGATCTATATCATCCTCGGGAAGCATAGGACGTCCTGGCTTAATCCGATCTGATTCTTATATAAAGTTATAGGACCACCCAATAACCAGACCCCACCTGCACTGATACCATTTTAATGACTTTTTTTTAATATAATCTTTCCTTTGTCTTGTAAAGAGAAAACTCACATACCTATGCCTTAAATTTAGCCCTACCCTGAACCCATGTTTGCAGCTCTTTACTGCCCATGGGTCCTGTCCCCATGCTATTCCATACTATTCTCTAAATAAAAGAGCACTACTGCCAGACCTTGAGAGTCCAAGAAATCTTTCTTTTGACTCCTCAACTCACCGAGGCCTCATCACAACCATTACAGCAGGTGCCACCATAACACAGGAATAAAATAAAAGACACGATGCCCAGGTAAATCTGAATTTCAGATAAACCAGGAATACTTTTTAAATATGAGTATGTTCCACTTATTGCAAGAGACATACTATACTATAAAAATTCTAAAATATTATTCCTAGTTTATCCGAAATTCAAATTTAATGGGGCGTTCTCTTTTTTTTTTTAAATCTTTGACCCTAGTTTATCATCCCCACTTTGTGGGGGAAGAACCATATCTTACTTAACTTTACATCCTCAGAACCCAGCAGAGCTCCTGGCACTCAGTAGATGCTCAATAAATGTTTGACAAGTGGGTGAAGAGGAAACACTTCCACGAAAGCCAGTACCTCCCATCATTGAGGAGCTGCGAGTATTTTGTTGCTGTTCTAACAGAGCTACACAACTTGATTGTTAGGTTGCTAAATTTCTTCTACAGACTCCAATGGTCTGTGTGTGTGTGTGTTGCTCTTTAGTTTAATGCCTGGAAATTGTCAGAAGTCTAAATGTAGCTAAATTCCACACTGTAGAAAACTAGCCCTTCCTTTCAGCATGACAAGGGCCTGTAGGGGAGGAATACATTTCCTCTACCCTCTCTGGGTTCGTCTGGCTGGAGAACAAATTAAATTCACATGAGACGGAGTAACAGGAGAAAATTAAACACAGCTTTATAACATGTATACATGGGAGAGGCTCAGGCAAACTGAGCAACTCGCCAAAGTGGCTGAAGCCGCCACCTTAAATATTATCTTCAGCTAAAGACAAACAAGGATGTTGGGGGTGGAGGGGGAGCCCATCATGGGGGATTACCACACAAGTACAGTAAACAAATGCAGATTTAAGTCCTTGCCTTTGGCATTGATTGAAAGTTTCTAGAGATAAGGTCATCCTCCCTTCTTCCTGGTACAGAGAGGGAGACAACTTTACAGATGGAGATTTCCTTTACAATGTAAATGTTTCCCAACAAAGGGCAAGCAAGTTCCACTCCTCAGAGCCTCCTTCCCTGTCCCAGTTTATTAAAAGTAACCAGCCCCAAATAATCCTCATGCCAAAGAGACATATCTTGGGGTGGCCAGTGCCAGTCCCCCACAGGACCCAGTATTAGAAAACAGAGCCAGACACCCACTGAGTACTTTGTAAGAGCTTTCCAGGTGCCACATATGGGGCTAAGAACAGCGGACACAAAGGCAGAGAAGACACAGTCCATGAACTTCAATAACAGTTTTTACAACTAAATGTGAGAGTTAGGAAAGAAAATAACACAGGAAAAATATTGACATTGAACTAAGGGAATTTGGGCCTCAAGAGGATCACACATTAGTTCAAAAAAGAACATTTTTCTCTTTTCAAAGCAGAGAAAATTTCTCTGGATGCGCACCAGCCTCAGGGATCTGAACCCTGCTTTCAAAACACGGAGTGATGTGGTTCAGGTCTGCAGAGCTCTCCTCCCTCCTGAGACCTTGAAAGCTCAGCTGCTTTGGCTAACAGAGTTGAGTTGAACCCTGGAAATCAATTTTCCTTGGGTAAAACTTGTTTTCTTTTAAGGAAAGTGATAAACCTCTGTTTTGAAACTAGATTCTTCCCTGGGCTCTATCAAATCAGGAGCCCTTTGCTACTTTGTTCTGCTTCATAAATCCCCAAGCTATTTCAAAAATATTTTGATCTTGGATTTTATTGACCATGGACTAGAAGAGCGGATCACAGCAAAGCCATCGAAGAAGAAAGTGGGCGGAAAGGGCCTGGAGAGACAGAGAGAGCTTTGCTTTGCTTTGCGATCAGAACTAGTGGGGAGCCCCACCCATGGCGTCCCAGGTACCCCTACAGTAGTATGACTTATAAAAAATAATTGGATTGACAACAGGCCTTTGGCAGTCGAGTCATTGCATGGGACTGAGTCAGGGAATTGCAAGCATGAAGAATTAATCAGTCCCTCAAAGGAAGCCATGTGTAAAGAAAGGGTGAGTTTCAGAGACGAGCAGAGGATTAGCCGCGTCCCTACTGAGAGATGGCTTAACGCTCAGTGAAGGAAAATGTGCGCAGACTCAGACATCCGCAGAGTTCCCGAGACAGCTGCTCTTCCCCCACTTACTGCGGTATCTCATTATTCCCACGGAGGAAGTGTGAAGTTTTGCAGGGCTTAAATCTCGTTAAATCTCAAAATATTTTAAAGTCCATTGCCCAAGATCTTAGCGGATATACAAAGGAGAAGCAGAGAAATGTTTCCTTGGCTGATTAAAATCAGACATTTCAGCCTGGCAAAGTTCTTGAAGAATATCCTTTCTAACTCTTCTTTTTAGAAACAAGGAAACTGAGTCTCAGAAAGGGTGAGGATCTCGCAGAACCCCATCAACCTGTGAGCACACCAGGCCCTATGGCAGTCCTGGCACATGGACACACAGGGCTCAGCAAATAGGTGTTGACTTGAATGCATAAATTTCATTGGTTGAAGGTGTGGGGATCAGAAGTGGCCACCCCAAAATGTGTCTCTTTAGCGTGAGGATTGTTTTGGGCTGGTTACTTTAAAGAACCAGACGGGGCTGGGAGGGGGGGTTGGGTGGATGGGGGGGTAGGCTCTGAAAAGCAGAAGTTACCCTTTGTAAGAGACAGGTACATTGTAAGGGAAATCTCCATCTATAAAGGTGTCTCCCTCTCTGTACCAGGAAGAAGGGGGGATGACCTTATCTCTAGAAACTCTTATCAACGGGGAAGGCAAGGACTTAAATCTGCATGATAACCTTACTTCTGTTCACCGGTGCTTTTCTGGTAATCTCCCATACTGACTCCCCCACCCCCAACATCCTCCTTTGTCTTTAGCTGAGGATGGTATTTAAACTGGCAACCTTAGCCATTCTGGCCAGTTACCCAGTTTTCCTGGGTTTCTCCCATGTATACATGTTATTAAGCTTGTTAGATTTTTCTCCTGCTATTCTGTCCTCATGTCAATGTAATTCACAGCCCAGCCAGAAGGACCTAGAGGGTAGAGGAATTGTCTTCCTCCCCTACAAAGACAAAGTGAGATGCATTATGGTCTCTCAGTCGCTTTACGGTATCTTGTTTTCTTCTCAAAGATTATTACTTATTGCTGAAAGAATGGAAGCCCAAGTAGAATGGTATTTTAAGTTGATTCTGACTCTCCACTTTGAAATAAAAGCCCTTCTCAGGGAAAATTTATAACCCTGGTGCTTCAGATAAGCAAGAGGTCAAAACTGTTTGCCTGTGAGACTGTGTCTGTATCAAGAGACATGTTCCTCTAACTTTCTGTCTTTACCTGATGAAAGGGGAGGCATTAATGGATCTGAAGGCACATATGAGTTAGGAGCAGAGCCTGGACTAGATACCTAGTCTCTAAACTCTGGGACCAGGCCTTGATCAACGATGCCCAGCTATGCCTTATCTTGTGGAAGACCAGGCTCTGTGCTTCCCAAAGCAGCTGCCCCTAAGTGGGAGGAAACGCATGCAGAATAAGAATAAGAATAACCTAAATAGCATCGCATCTCTGTGTTGATTCACTCAGTCAACAAACATGTTCTGGCAAACTGTATGCCACACCAGAGCTGGGGTGTCACTGCCTCGGTCCAGCTGGACAGGCACGGTGCCTGCCTGCAGAAGCCCACACTTGAAAGGGGTGAGAGGATTGAAGGGGCACAAAAAACTCCAGAAGCCTCCAACAGGTGAAATTTTGAGTAAAATACATTTTATGTGCAGCACAAAGAAGCAAGTGCATTTAATAATCAGGGGAGGGAGAAGAAAGCATGTGGGATGTCAAGAGAAGCACGTTTTTTGTACTCTAGTGAGAAACTTGTGGTGGGCCTTCCCACTGTGTCAGGAGCCTGAAGTGCTTGAAGAGAAGGAGTGTGTCTGCCTCTGACAGGCCCATGTCCTCTTGTAACAGTAGAGTCTTTTCAGGCCAACGAAAAAACATATAACTCTCCAAGGGATTTGTTCCTCATCCGTAGGGACTAGTATTCAAATTAGCATGTCTTCTCTAAACTACCATCCCCTGGGGAGAGGGACACAGCCCATTCCTGTTCCCACCTTCCGTGCGTCTACCATAGCAGTTTTCAAACGCCTGGTCTCAGGAACCCTTTCCACTCTCAAAAGTTGCTGAGGGCTCCAAAGAGCTTTTGTTTATGTAGATTGTGTCTGCCAATATCTGTCAGATCAGAAGTTAAAACCGAGAAGAATTTAAAGCATATTTTATTAATTCACTTTTAAAAAGAAGAAATCTACCACTTGTTCACATAAAAGATATATTTTTGTGATAATAACTATGTTTTTCAAAATAAAAGTATTAGCAAGAAGAATAGCATTGCTTTATATCTTTGCAAATCTCCCTAATAGCTGTTTTCCCATATCTGCTATATCTGCTCCTGCATTTAGTTTGTTTTCATATATTATTTTGGTTGAAGCAGATGAATACAATCCAGGCTTACAAAAACGTGTTTTTGGAAAAGGGAAGAGTATTTTAATAACCTTTAGAAGCACTTGTGAATACTATTCTCTGATACTACACCAAAAAGCAACAAGTGGTGCCTTTTAAAATGCTAGTTGCAGTGCAGAATCTGAACCTATACCAATGAACTTTTCATATTCTGTGACATTAAAATCATTGGTCTTGCATTTTGAGCAAGGCTTCTGGCCACGACTGATTTTGTAGCATCGTGCATTGGTCATTTCGGAAATATTGGTACACTGAGTTATGCAGATCTTCTAAACGTTGATTCATTTCATTTTACAGCATCAAAAAGTCCCATCTGTTGACATTAACACTGATCTCATCAGCAAAGTCTGGAAGTACCGGAAAGCTATCCAAGTTTTACAAACTTCAAATTTTCACTTAAGGGCTTGAATGTTATTATTGGCAGCAAATGCTGCCACTTGTTTCTCTTGAAATACTGGCTCACTTTGTTTACTGTTGCGAAAATATCTGCCAGATACCCAGTTTTGAATAATCATAATTTGTCAGCTGATCATTCAAATAAAAATGGTGTTCTGTGAAGAAAAAGCTGCTACTTGAGCTTGTCAATCAATCACACAAGTGCTTTTCCTGGGCCTCTAGTGCAGTGGGGGCCGCCGCCTGATTTGTTTGAAGCCACCATTGCTTTTGCAACATAAATGCAAATGTCGACACAGTGAAAAAGCCAATGCAACTTAGTATTATTATGAAAGCAGTTTTGCTCTCTTGGACCTGCTGGAAAGCAGTTTTGCTCTCTTGGACCCGCTGAAAGGGGTCTGTGGGTCACCCTTTGAAAGCTCACTTCGACCTGCCATGCCCAGGGTGGAGCAGAGGCCCAGCACACTGGGGCTGGATTTCACGGTTCTCTTCACGCTGTCTCCTGGGAGAGCCCCTCACACAGCTGCTGTTATGACACTAGTCTTCAACTTACCAATTAGGGCTAGATTTGTGTTCCTTGAGACCAGAATTTGGTTTGTTTACTAACTTCTTTTAGAAATGCTGACAATGGCTAGAAAACCTAAGTTGCTACACATCAACACACACAGACCCAGCCCTGACCAGATGCAGAACACCGTGCTACATGAGTGCATCGAGCACAGTCTCGTTCTTGAGCTGTGCGCTGTTGAGCCGGCAGAACAGAACAGAGACACAAGGCTATGCAGCAGGGCAAGTCCGCTCTTCCCGTCAAATGAGTGTAGATTACAAATGCAGCGGCTCTTTAGGGAAAGGAGAGATCACCGAAGCCTGGAACATCCACATGTTCTTCAACAGGTTTCTTGAAAACCTTAATGTGTGCTGGACACTGTCCTGGCAGCAAGGAATACAGGGATCAACAAGATCAAATCCCCAACCACATGGAATACGCTTTCCAGGGCAGGCAACAGGCATAAACAGATACATCATTGAATGACAGGCATACGTGCAGTGAAGAAGACTACCTTGGGGTAAGAGACAGACTGTCACAGGGCTTGGGAGGGTGCTTTTCTGGATGGCACAGTTAGGGAAGCCCCAGAAGTGACCCAGGAGACAGGACCTCACAAGAGAGGGAGGGAATACCTGCCGGAAGACAGTGCTCTGCAGAGGGAACCAGGTGTGTGAATGCCTGAGACGGGAGCAGCCTGGCTCTCTGAGGAGCTGCACAGAAGCTTGTGTGGCTAGAGCAGGGAGGGCGAGAGTGCTGTAACTCTGGAAAGGCTGAGAAGCCATTGCAGGTTTTGAAGGATTGCGTCACTTAGTCTGATTTAGAGTGTTCAGAAGCCACTCCCGGGTCTGTGAAGAACTGACTGCCAGAAGGCTAGAGGGAGCAGACAGAGCAGGGGAGAAGTTGCGGAAATGCAGGTGAGCAAGGACGCAGCTCAGAGCAGAGGGGAGACGTGCTAACCCTTTGGAGAGCAAGGCTGGTGGGATCTGCTGATGGACTGCACGTGGAGAATTAGAGAAAGAGCAGAATCAAGCACGATGCTGGGGTTTTTGGTTTGACAAACTGGGTAAATGGATGGTACCACTACTACGAGAGGGAAAAGTAGGTGTGGGGTGGGTCCATCAGGAGGTCTGTTTTGGGTATATTAAGTTTGAGGTGTATTTGAGTGTGGATATGCTGAGTAAGCTCTTAGCGATATGAAGCTGGAGCTGGGGTGGGGACGTGGCGGGGGGCAGAGTTAGGACCAAAGACATAAACTTGAGCGTCATCAGAATATAGTGACGCTCTCACCCACTGGACTGGACAAGACCAGAAAAGTGCAGAGAACTGAGTTAGGACACGCTGACATAGAGAAATCACGGTGAAGGGGAGGAACCAGCCAAGACCCTTAGAAAAGGCAACCAAAGAGATGGGAGGAAAATCAGGAGAGCATGGTGTCCAAGAAGCCAAAGGGAAAGAAGGACAAGAAGGGAGCAATTGATAAACTGTGTCAGACGCAGCCGGAGGTCAGATAAGATGAGAACTGAGAGCTGACTGTGAATTTGACCAGAAAGTTTCCAGTGGAGTAGAGTGTCGCAGTCCGACTACAGTGCGTTAACGTCCAAGAGCACGGGAGGGCAGCGAGCGCACCATGAGTAAAGACTAACATTGACAAGCACGATCACTCTAAAGGTGAGCAAAGAGACGAGACGGTAGTTGAGGGGAGCAACTGCCCGAGCAGACCCCCAGAGCAGGTGAGAGGGAATGGGAGCACCAGCCTCCCATAGAAGCAGCCAGCGTTTCTCCAAACGTGGGTACTGTGGCAGATTTGTAAGTGGAAAAAGTAGGTTATTCTCTCCTTGCTTCCGCTTTCTCTGTGAGGTGAGAGATGCGCTTATCAGCTGATAGGCAGACGTTGGACGCGAGAGAAGGTGTGAATACCAGAGGAATGCAGGACTGAGGCTGGGAGCTGAGAGAGATTCACAGCTGTAAATTCAAAGAGAAGTGAACCAGCAACAACCTGACGAAGAGGTGAAATTTGAATTGGCCTCAGAAGAAATAACACTCAGGCTCAGAGATAATTTGGACACTGAGTTAAAAAAAAAAAAAAAGAGTTAGAAATGTAAGTGCCTTGAAATCCAGTACCCTGAAGGTCTTGTCCATAGCAGCAAGAGGCACTGGACAGGACGAGTATTTGCTGACTAATGAACGAGTAAATGAAGCAGTGGCTCAGGGAATGCCACGATATACTCCGAGGTAGTGGATGTGGGACAGTCTAGCTTAGTGGTCTTTGGAAGGCATTAGGGGTCAAAGTTGAAAAGCAGATAACGACTAATTCAGGAAGATCAGAACACCTGGATAAAGGTTTTGGCCTTAAACCTGCAGGTGGACAGAGAGCTATTGTCAATAACTCGTACCAGTAACCAAGCTGGTTGATGGAAGTTCTGCACGTCATGGAACCAGGGCTTAACCTCGGTCCGGAGCACTCTAGACCACATAAACCTGGTTCAGAGTCAGAATCTAAGGAAGAATCCTCTAACTTGGGAGCGTGAAAATCCTAAGCAGTCACGTTATGGAAAAAATTGGCATGTGCATTTAAAAAAAACATGTCCACTTGAATCTTTCTTCTGAGATAATACAGGGATCAGGAGAGAACAGGAAACCGTTGTTATGCGGCCCTTCCAAGTAGAGGGAGAAATGTGGATCACACAGCACTGCGAACCCACATCAAAACCAAACACTGTTTCTCCTTTCAAGATCAAAGAGGCCTCAAAGGGATGATTCACGGACAACATGTGCCCTCGAAGCTTTGTTGTCTCCATGGTCATAAGTGGCATTTAATTGGCTTGTGCTGTAACTCAACAGCATTCCAGGGACGAGACAGGAATGTTGTAAAAGAGTAAGAAAGCTGTTTCAAAGGGAATCCTATTCCAGGAAGAAAAGGCCAACGGGAAGCACTTAGGAAACTCTCAAGCCTCCGAGCCTGGGGAACATTTCGGCACTTCTGCCAGCATCCTGAGGTCCCCTAGCTCAAGGACCATCGTTATTGTGAAAGAAGAGCAAGAGAAGCATCACAATTTTTTGACTCCAACCTCAACCCAGACCTCTTCATCCTGTGCTGGATCCTCAAGCTTCCACCACACAAGGAATCAGAGTTGGGAAGGACCTCAGAGCCCATTCGTCCAACAGCCCAGCCAGTGTAGGGACCCCTTCTACACATCTCTCCTAGAGTTTACCTAGCCCACAGGACCATGCACTTGGCCACCATGTTTTGGCAAGAAGTTTAAGAAATGGGAAAAGCAACAGAAATCTTTTGGCAAAAGTGTATGTCACCAAATGAATGAATGTCAACAAATAAAACACAGTGAGCAGAACCAAAGGTTTCAAAGAGAGACTATTTCCCATGAGGTGCACAACGCTCTGCTGAGAGCCACTCCTGGGTGGCATCTACACCCGGCTGTCCTTTCCCTCTCTCTCCTGGTGTCCCGCAGCCTCCATGCCCCCAGCGCCCTCGATGTCCCCTAAGGCAAGGCCCGTGTCTCCAGCCCAGCAGGCAGCACACTCTGCTCTCTTCTCTCCGCTGACCCTGTCCCCTCCGCTGAGGCCTCTTATAGATGCACTTTCTCTCTGCACCACTCCCCTGCTGGGATCCTCCAGGAGACTCATTCAGTTCTTTCAGGTTCACTACACTTTGCTCAACTACCATGGTGCCCCTAGGAAATCACCCTGGGGCAGGATCTTAGAGAAACTCTTCATTATGATCCTTTCACTGTCATGATCATACATCTTCACTAGAGAAAAGTGAAAAAAAGCATAGAAAAGACAAGGAAATGAAACCTCCTTTAGTCCGGTGACTCATGTGCAACTATGGTCAACATTGTGGGGTGTTATTTTCTTTTAGTCTCCATTTATGGATATTTTTCTTTTTACCCAGATAATCTCCATATAGATCATATTATATCATACTTTTCCATGTGTTTTCAGAACTGGAGTGCTTTCCACATTGAAATCAATTACAAAATATTTCTCCATACTCCTCACACGTGTCAGTTTCCTCCCGAGGTGCTGGTGACGTAGAGACCCAAGTAATAAGCCTTGGCCCCCAGGAGATCACTTTAGGGGCAGGGGATGGTGTGGGGGACATGCCAGAGTGTGCCCTTTCCCTGAAGGGAGGCACAACCCTCCCTCTGTTCTTTTTGTGTGAAAGTCTGCATGGTAAGAAAACTCTCTTACATTTGCCTAAGCTGTTGGAGCTCAGAAGCCTGACTCCAGCCAAGGAGAGGTATGCCCTGGTTGAGGACACTGGAAAGTGCCATTGCCACAGGATGGCATTAAATAATAGCAGCAGCAAACCCATCAGTGTCAACTGTGTGCCAGGCCTGCCCTAATTCTCCTAACAATCCGCTGAATTAGATGCCACTGGTAGCCCTGCTTTCCAGTTGAGACGGAGAGGCACCGCTAAGTGTCCTGCCCAAGGATACACAACTAACAAGGATCCCTAAAGGCAGAAGAGGTGTTGAGTTTATTTAGTTCTTATTTCTTCCCTCTTTTTTTTTAACTTTTTATTTGTACTAGTTTTAGATTTACAAAAAGGTTGCAAAAATAGTACCCCCCTCATCCAGCTTCTACTAATGTTAATATCTTATGTAATCATAGTATAATGATCAAAACCAAGAAATTAACATTCGTGCAATACTATTAACTAAACTAAAGACCTTATCAGACTTACTCCAGCTTTTTTACTTGCGTCTCTTCTGTGCCTGGAGCCAGCACTGCATTTGGTGATTGTTTCTCCTTCTCCTCCTCCAGTCTGTGACAGTTTCCCCCTTTCCTTGTTGCTCATCACCTTGGCACTTTGAAGAGTACTGCTTGGCTGTTTTGTGGAATGTCCTATCATTTGAGTTTGATGTTTTCCCACGATTAGAAGGAAGTTATGGATCTGGGGCAAGAACACCACAGCGGTCCTTGCTCTCGGGGCACCCTTCTGTGGGGCTGTTACCAGTGATGTTAACCTTGATCACTTGGTTAAGATGATGTCTACAGGGACTCTCCATTGGAAACTTACTGTTTTTCATTTTGCCATTGGTAAGTATCTCGGGGGATACACTTTGAGACTATGCAAATATCCTGCATCTCCTCAAACTTTTAGCATCCATTGGTGGATCCTGTCTGTGACCATTACTACCAAGAAGTGTGCCTAATGGTGATTTTCTATTTCCCTCTTTCCATCTACATTTATTAATAGGAATTCTTCTGGAAGGAAGAGCTGTCCTTTCCCCTTCATCGATTCATTCATTCAATTATTTATTTATATCAGTGTGGGCTTATGGATATTTTTTCCTTATAAGTTATAGTCCAGTGATACATTACTTATTTTTTTGCTCAAATCGTTCTAGCTTTGGTTTTTAGGACCTCCTTCAGGTTGGCTCCTGAGCTCTTGTGACAAGCCAGGAGAGCTCACAAGCAATGACATGGTAGGGGCAACGAGAACCCCAAGCATCCAGGTTTTTGTTTCCAAACACCATTCTCCAACCAAACAAATCAGGGCTCCTTGAAGAAATGGTTGATTCCAAGGCTGGGGAGGGAAACTTCAAGGCAAGCTTGGAACCTCTTATGGGGCCAGAAAGTGATGAAGTGCTCAAATAAGGACGGGGGCTGTCAGTTCACTGCTGTCCCTGGCACACAGTGGGTGCTTAATACACATTTTAGATGAATGACGGTCTCAAGGATGATTGTGTCCACCCGAGGTTGAGTGCTCTAGGTGTGTGTCCAGGGTCATTAGGTATTCTCAGTGACACCTCAGACAACCCACAGTGGCATAGCCAGGGAAATGCCTAGCACACCAGCCTGTGTCAACATCCCCATTGGGCACCCAGGAAGTGGCCCAGGGAATTGGTACTAACATGACCTGAGTATCAGGCAACCTAGGCTGCCGCATCATATCTGCTGTAGGTGGAGATAAAAGCAGCCCCCTGCGGGTCCCCTTTGCCCATCCTGCCTACATTGCTGCCCTGAGTCAGACTGGCACAGAGGCCCTGCCTCCTGCTCACAGCGCCTTCCACCGTGGGTGGGCTGGGCCTCTGCCGCCAACACTTCCGACGGAAATCAAGGGATTTCATAGCTATATGGAACTGAGAACAGTGCTGGTACATGCTACGGGTTCAACAAATGTGAGAGTTTATCATTAATATTAATATTTCTAAAAGGAGGGAGTTTAGAAACTGTTTCTTCTCCAATAGCTTTCCTGGAAAGCTTAGAAGCTTTATCTCCTCACCCCTTAGAAGATAAACTAAAACACAAGGAAAACTGGAAGCTTCCCTCATACAGCCCTGGGTCAGGGGTCCCCAGGAAGGCAAAGTCCACACCCCAAGGTGAACGGGGAGCAGGTAACCGGCTCCCTAGAGGGTGGAAGCAATTAGCACCTGATTCTTCCCCAAACCCTCCCTTGTTGCTTGGCTGGTTTGGATGCAGGGGAGGGAGTGGGGGCTAATGTGGACTAGAGACAGTGCCCAGAGACCTTGGGATCATTTTCGTCAAAGCGATCCCATCAGAAATGTCCGCCCGCGTGGCCTGGGTCCTTCCTGAATTTGGGGAAGGGCCTCGGGTGAATTCATCAGGTCCGCTTCATGAAGATGCTTTCCTACTAATCTTAATTTACAAAGAAGCATCCTGGCTTCTGCACTGAGTGGATCTGGATGAATCCTCCTGACTCTTCTGCTGCTAATCTTGGCAAAGCTTTGGAGAAACTGAATTCAGGAAGCCTTTCCTTTTCTTTTCCCTTTCTCCTTCCCTTTCCCCACCAGCACAGCCCCTGCCCATGGTTCGCCCCTGACTGCAGAGTGTACCAAGTCTTAGTAGTCTTACTCCTGGTTGGGAAATGCAAGTGTGTGGAAATAAGGCTGATTCTGTTCAAGTTCCCCCGGGAAAGTCAGGTATGTGACATGCGGACGTCACAGTGCTGAGGGCATGACAGGCCCAGAACCAGTCGGCCCAGACTGCAACTACTCAGCAAGGAACCCAAACCTTCTCCACACCCCACGCCCTGCTCAGCTTGGCTGGGACCAAGCGGAATTAAAGTTTGTGAGGCAAGATCAGGGACTTTACTAGACCTGAAAGCAAAGGAAGCATTTATTCTCCTTGTGGGATTCCATTTTAAGAATCCATATTTCATGAATTGTTTTACATTGTTAGCCTGCTACTTGGGTTATATTATTTGGTAAAATTGTTTAGGTCACATAGTTAAGCATAGTTAGGAATGGATGTTGGGTGGGACTTCTTGTCTAATGTATCAGGAGGCCTTGGGTTAAACTTCAGGGTCCCATGTTGGCGGATGTTGGAAGCTTTGCTGACCAACATAAATGAGACCATACAAAGACCTAAAGAGGATGAATGGGGATGACACAGGGAAGCATCTAAGAACCAGGCCCATGTAATAGGGTAGGATTGTCTGATACTACTCCGGGGTAAGAGGTGCTTCCTGATTTGGGGCAGGAGTTCCCAGTGGCTATGCTGGAGCCCATTACTGAAGCTTGAGACAGGCTTCCCCTGACAGACAGGTCTGAAACTCTAGCCCCAACCTGCCAACACGGGGTGGAAAGGGGTCAGGTAGATGGTCTACACGTGCATTGACCTCAGGGCTGGAGCAGCTCTCAGGAACCCACTTTCTGCCTTTCACTGAGCAGCTCTGGCTTTCCCCCCATTATGACAGTAAGATATAAGACCTAGACCTGGGCATGGGGTCACGGACCTCTCCATCAGGTTTCACCATAGCTCATCTGAGTGCTACACAGAGGATGGGGCCAATATCTCAGCCAGTGGCTGTGTTCTCCATTCATGTACCTCCATCAGGGTCCCCATGGTTGGAGCACTCATGGCTAAGAGCAGGGCTTGAACTGTGCTTGGTCTTTGGGAAATATCGTCAAAATAGACATTAATCACATCCCATTTCTTCTAGCATGTACGAGTCCTTCTAGAAATCAGTTTAGTCGTATGTACCATGGATGCTCTTGTGGTTCTTATTGGATCCAGTAATCCCAACTCTGATAATGCAGCATGAGGAAATAATGTTAAACACAGAACTCCAGGGACATCTTCGTTCACAAACTTTATTTTGAAGGAAAAAAATCAGACCAGTCAAGTTTCTAACAAAAAGGAAACAGTTAACTAGAAGGTGGATTAACTTTCTGGACCAATATATGGTTATCAAAATTATTATGGGAACCCTGGTTAAAGAGAGCAGAATAAAGTTTTTATTCCAGTGCTGAAAGTAAGTGTCCGCTTCTATAGATCTCACAACAGGGAAGAGATTCTCTAAAAGTGGGTCACATTATTCTGAAAACCTAATCAATTTGCCCTTCTGGAAAGGGTGGGATCACTCAGAGGGCATGAGTTAGCTGTAGGAGCAAGGAGCAACATTCCTCTCAGACTTGAGTTCCACGTGAGAGACAGGAAAGTAAGCAGGGTTGAAAGAGGGCCTGTGAGACATCCCGTCTTTCTTTTCTTCAGTCTCTTAACACATGGAAGGAGCTACAAGTCTGTAAGGTAAAAGAAAAAAGGGCAAATCTTGTTGTAGATTTTGGCAGCAACTACCGCTCCCTTTGAGCCTTTCCCAACAGTGTGGTTCCGCAGGGTTGTTCATCACAGTGCCTCTCTCACCCCTGGCTGCAGGGACAGGCACAGTGATGTACTGAACCCTTTTCCTTGGCTGGAGCAGGATGGAAGATGCAACTGGACCCCCCACCCTGCAGCACCAGTAAGGAGGGGCCATCATTGGAGAGCTATGATGAGGTTCTCGGAGCTGTCCTCCACAGCCTGGGCCAAGAGAATGGATCACAAGACCCGGTAGCCACACAAGTTCATCAGTGGATCAGAAAGACAGACACCCAAACCCAACAGCTATAAGATGAACCTCTCCTCAACCAGAGGTCACCAGAGAACAAGTGTGGAGACTAGATGTCCCCCACCCCCATCATGATGCAATTTTGGCCTCCTCTGATGCCTAGACACCACCCAAGGAGAAGAGCAGAAGGGTCCCAATAAATTAAACAGTTGCTTTCTGTTACCCCAAAGTAGGATTGACAGATGGAATACAAGATGTCCAGTAGAATTTAAATTTCAGATACACAATGATATATATATATCCCTCTATGGGACTGAATGGGACTGTGTGTCCCATTCAAATAAGTATGTCTCCTATTTTGCTTGCTAAATCTGGCAACCATACCCCACAGAGGCTGTTTTAAATTGGATTAGCCTAGGGCACCTAGAAGGGATATGTTTAAGATTCTTTGGGAAAAACAAGGTTGGAATATTTTCTTTTGAAAGTTTTATTTTATTATGATTGTTTACTGTTGTTTCATTTAGCTTTTCATTTTACTACTGAATAGAAATAGACTCCAGAATAAAATGAGCTCAGTTATTTAAAATGAAGTTACATTTTCTACATATTTAAGTAGTATAACTTTACCTCACTGCAACACTGTGGAGATGTGGAACAGAATACAGGAGGAAGTGTAAGAGCAAAAAATTTCTCATTTCTCATCAGAGAGAGTCATAAAGATACCGTCTAAATCTGATATTTAAAATCTAAAGGAAACCACAGAAGTAAAAACACATTACAAAACTTTGACATGCTCACAAATAAAACAAAACACATACATCCTATAATAAAAGTTACGTTACCTAAGGGTGATCTTTATAGAATTTAACTTGTATTTCTATTTCCTGCTGCTTTTAGCATGAAAGCTGCCCTACTGTGGCCTATGAGAAGTGTAACTCACTCCCTAAAGTCTGATTGGCTTCTTCTCTTCTCCCCCTCCACGTGATTGGTTCCCCCTCTTCTCCCCCTCCAGTGATTGGTTCACTCTCTTCTCCTCCTCCACATGATTGGTTCCCCCTTTTCTCCCCCTCCACGTGATTGGTTCCCTCTCTTCTCCTCCTCCATGTAATTGGTCCTTTCTCTTTTTGCCCCTGCCATTCTGGGAATGAGAGGAAAAGGGAGGGGAAAAGAAGAGAGTAATCACTTTTGGGGGTCATAGGGTAAAACATTATCAGGTCTAAGATGAAATATGAAAGCTTGAACCCCACAAGCTATATTATCCAAGGAAAGGCTGGAAAGAAACCTTTTAAGTTTGGAGAGTTGAAAAGGAAAACCTTTGGGTGAGGATCCTAGGCCTAGAAAAAGGATCATCTCAGTGGGACAAATGAGTCAACCTGGGCAGAGCATCTGCGAGATGAACTGTGTTGGAAGACCTGGGTCATAGGGCTGTTTTAGGGGACCCGCTTAAAGACATCTTGGGTCAAGCATAATCCAGAGGGACTGTTGCTGCCTACAGAGATGCCCTTTTGAAGGACCGTAGGGGCCCATGTCAGGAGCAGGCCCATGAGGTCTCCCAGCAGCAAGAGACCAGGATCCGGTGGGGGCAGCACTGGCTGCGGTGCCCCGCGGTACCTACCAGTGGAAATTGGTCTGACCCCTTTTGTTCCAGGGTTCTCAGCTAATGCAGGGCAAGGGGTGAGGCGGGTGAGGATCTCTGAGGGTGAGAGGGTAGATTTTCTGCCAGTCTGCCTGGGGAACACGCAAGGGTTGTGATATCAATATCAGACAAAATGGAATTCAAGGCAAGAAGCAGTAAATGAGTCAGAATGGCACTTTATATAAAGGACCCCACGATGAAGGTATGTCATGAAGCTTCGATAATCTTGCTGCTGTGTTGTTTGGCACATACATTTTAGAAATCTTAAATATAATTGACCGTATGGGGAGATCAAAGAAGATATAATTATCTCCTGAGATGCTGAAAAGCATTTGACCAATTTCAACATCTTTTTGTGATTTAAAAGTGTGAAAATAGTAACAGATGAATGCTCCATATGATTAATTAAATATATAACAAAGCAAAATCTAGCATTGTTCTTCCTGACAAAACACCACAAGTACTAAATGCAAGATAAGACAGAGATGTCCAATATGCCCACTATTATTTAACATTGTCCATGTAGTGTAATGTAATGTCATTATAAATCAAGGTGTATTGAAAGGGAAAGAAATCAAGGATAAATATGGGAAAGGAAGAAGTAAAGTAACATCTGGGAATATGATTATATGACTAAAACACAAGAAATTCCATTAAAAGTTATTAGAAACAATCCGAATTAAGTGAGATAGCCAGTTACAAATGTAACATAGAAAAAACTAATAGCTTTCTCATATATAATCCATAACTAATTAGATATGACGGAATTAGAGATCTCTTTTATAATAACATGAAACGTCCGTGAGTACGACACAAGACTATAGACAGCAGAATCCACTCTAGCAAGCTTAAGCAGAAACAAGCTTATTCCAAGAAATTAGGAAGTTTACAGTATTTGGGGGATGCAGGTTCAGGGAGCCAAGCTTGGGTCCTACGCAATAAGGAACAGCACTGCCAGCAGCAGTGCCCAATCACACAGCAAGAATGTTCCAGAGAAACCTCAATGCCACTGAACAAATTGCCATGAGATCTATTCCCCCAATGGCTGCCCGCTCCTTGTCTTCCCAATGTCCCCCTGGTGTGTCTGCTCCGTAGAAATTGAGTCACATGCAGAACCCGAGCTCCACAGAGTCTGGAGAATGCGGTTTCAGCCTGTCACCTTTACAGAAAGCAGCTAGAAGGGAGTCAGGGTGAGTGTTGAATGAGTCAGTTTACAGTGTCAGCCATAGCCGGTGAACGAACTTAACCAGAACTCACGTGCGACATACAGTATGTTCAGAACACTGTGAAACTGTTGACGGACACTGAGAGCTTGAATAAATGGAAGTGATACCTAGTTCTTTAGTAGAAATAATTACTAATGTAAAGATGTCACTAAATCACCGTCAACCAAATTCCAAAACAAGACTTTTTGAGGTGAAACATTTTAATATGAAAGACAAACCTCTGTAATTTTCAAGAAAATTCTGGAAGAGAAGAAAAGTGAGGTGGGAACTAGCCTTAACACGTAAAAGTGTACTTATAAAGCTATTGTAATTTTAGACGTTTGGCCCTGATGCAGGAACACAGGGAGTCCAAAAATAGACCCAAATACATGTAAAATTTTAGTACCTAATAAAAGTGCTATTTTAAACCAGTGATGAAACAGATAAATAATCAATAAGTGGTATTTTTTAAAAAACTGTTTTAATGTTTTTAAAAAATAAAACCTTTACCGTCTTCTCCATAATAAAATTCAGGTGGAGTAGAGATATTTACAATTACCGATGTTTATGAATACGTTTTTTATTAAAAGATTCAAGCATCTAAAGAAATAAACACCTACAGAAAGAGGAAAAGCATTTTTATCAGGGCTGGCAGTCTGCAGCCCTTGAGCCAGACCCGCCCACTGCCTGTTCTGGGAAATAAAGTTTTATCGGAACATTCATCTAATATTGTCCGTGGCTTCTTTCCGGCTACGACAGCAGACTTGAACAGTTGTGACAGAAACCATAGGGCTCACAAAACCTAAAATATTTACTATCTGGTCCTTTACAGAAAAAGTTTGCTAATCTGATCTCAATTAAAAAAAAACCTAGGGCCAGCCCGGTGGCGCAGCGGTTAAGTTCCCACGTTCTGCCGCTTCTCAGCGGCCTGGGGTTCGCCGGTAGGATCCCCGGTGCGGACGTGGCACTGCTTGGCACGCCATGCTGTGGTAGGTGTCCCACGTGTAAAGTAGAGGAAGATGGGCACGATGTTAGCTCAGGGCCAGTCTTCCTCAGCAAAAAAGAGGAGGACTGGCAGTAGTTAGCTCAGGGCTAATCTTCCTCAAAAAAAAAAAAAAGAAAAAGAAAAAAAAATCTAAAGAAAAAAGTAAAATGCCCCAGTGCTGCGCTGCTATCAGTCACGTCAATCACGCTTTTTCCCAAGAGCTACAGCCTAGTCTCCCAGGCTTTCTCTGCACGCATATATGAACATACGTATACATGCAAAGAATCCCCCACATCAATGAGACCATGTAACATATGCTGTTGTGTAACTTGCTTTTTGGAGCTCTTCCAGCACCGTGGAGAGCCAGCTCCACCCTACCAGTATTACACGGTGAGGGTTCAACCATAATTTATTTAGGATAACTGTCCTTTCACAGGGAATGAGTTTTTCCAATGTTTCACAATTATAAGCAGGATAACAAAGAATACTAAAAGCATATTTGTACACAGGTGAAAGTATTTTGCAGAATAGATTTAGGAGGAGAAGTAATGAATCAAAGGGTGTGCCTTTAAAGTTTTTCTTTGGATATATAGCTACAAAATTCCCTCCAGTGAAAGGAGATCAACATTTAAACTCCTGCAACTCAGTATGCAATTTTTTTAAGTCTTGTATCAACACACAATATTATTCCTTATGGCTAATTTCAGTCAATATGATGAGTGAAAAATATATCTCATGATTTCATTTTGCTTTTTTCTGAGTAAAAAGAAGTTAGCCGTATTTTTTAACTTCTTCTGCTATCTGTGCTCCTGTTTTCAGCCTTTCCTCCTTGTTCTATAACAAAGCTTGAAGATGCACATTTTGCTCGTTCTGCACCGTGTTGTGTAGTTCTCAAATTCAGTTCATTGCCAACATTGAGAAACTGGAATATTTCACATTTTTAAAATCCATATTTTCAGCTTCTCCTGAAAATTCCAAGGCTCTCCAACACTGGGGCCCCACTGGCAACATATGCCTGGAGCAGTAGGAAGTCTGCTCCCTGCGGTGGGACAGGTGTTCTGGAACCCGTGTCCTCTTCTCTTACAGCGGGCCTCTCCTCTCCTCCAACGACCTGCCTAATCTCTGCAGGCACTTGGTCTGCAATCCCTGTTCCATTGGGTTATTTATCGTGCTTTTCTTAGTGATTTTTAGGAGCTCCTTACATATGTAAATTTATTCACGTCTCTTCTTTACATAACATTATTTTCTCCTATTAATTCCCTTTCTGAAAACTTTGTTTATGGTATGTTTTGATGTTCAGGACTTTTTTTTTTTTTTTAAGATTTTATTTTTTTCCCTTTTCTCCCCAAAACCCCCTGGTACATAGTTGTATATTCTTCGTTGTGGGTCCTTCTAGTTGTGGCATGTGGGACGCTGCCTCAGCGTGGTTTGATGAGCAGTGCCATGTCCGCGCCCAGGATTCGAACCAACGAAACACTGGGCCGCCTGCAGCGGAGCGCGCAAACTGAACCACTCGGCCACGGGGCCAGCCCCTGATGTTCAGAACTTTTAAAATCTTCATGTAGTAAAATTTACCAGTTTATTTAACTTTCAGACTATCGGGTTTTGTAGGTGTTTAGGAAGATATTCTTCTATCCAAGTTATAAAAAAGATTATTTTCTATGTTTTCTTATAAAATGGTATTATTATCATCATTATTATGTTGAGTTCTTTCCTGTTTCTGGAACGAAATTATATTTCGCACGTATTGTGCTAACTACTTGCCCAACTCAAGTTTTAGAGTAGTTCACCATCTGCTCACTTATTTGAAATGCCACAAATAGGAGTACACTATCCTGTGCATTTTTTTAACTAAATAGTATATCTGGAAGATTATTTCATGTTGGCATACATAGATCTATCTGATTTATAATAGCTGTGTTAATAATCCCATTATCAGATAAAAAAATTTATTCTGTAATTTATTTAACCAGCCTCCTATTTGAAAAACATTTAAATTTTGTCTAGTGTTAGGCTGCTACAAACAGTGGCACAATAAACATCCAGGTTTCATTATTCACCTGTGTGCACAAATATCGGTAGAATCAATTTCTAGGAGTTGAGTTATCAAACTTAAAAATGTGTGCACTGTTGAGAGATATTTGCCTAGTTGCCCTCTAAACAGACTCCCGCTCCCACCACAGTGATGGGGGATGCCTTTTCCCGTGTCCTGTGTATTATCTATCTCAGCGATCTTGAACGATCATCTGATATATCTGATAGATAAAAAATGGTATTTGTGATTTTAATTTATATTTCCTTCATTTCATTGAGACTCAGCATCCTTTTATGTGGTGGAACCACTTGGATTTCTTTTTGAATAAATTGCTTATTCGTGTCCTTTGCACATTTTCTAAGATTTTTTTTCTTATTGGTCAGCTAACCATCTCATATTGAAAAATTAGGTCCTTGTTATATGCATTGCAAGTGTTTCTTTCTCCAGTTTGTGGTTTCTAACTTCTTTTTTGTGGCTTAAAAATGTAGTTATTAGTTTAAAGCAGTGATAAAATATATGGTGAACAGGGAGAAGAAAAACTCTTTTCCACAAGAAATGTCCGCGTGATTGTCACCACGCAAGTTCTCTGTGGAAGCAAGTTTAAGGGGTTGCGTAAGCTCTCCCTGAACTATGGGCTGAGTGGCGCCAGCGTTTCAAAGGTTGAGCAGAAAAGTAGCCCAGCCTTTGTCTTCCTTCTGTCATCAAAAGCGCCTCTGCTTCTCTCCCCCTGCCCGTACCCATGGGGGTCTTGCCACGTCAAGAAACACTGCCTGTCATTGTGATGCCTTTATGACACAGGTGTCTAAATTTTTCTTTTTCCCCTTTTTATTTCATGCGGTGTAGTCAGGTAAATGTAGGCTTCCTCTGGAGAGCACATGTTATAAATAAAATAATGCCTCAGATCTGCATCCATATTTCTCTGTTAGTGTCTAATGATGTTTTTTGAACCACAGGTATATTGGCTATTAATAAAGCCAGAGAATGTGGCAAAAATCCAACTTCCTCCACATTTCTGCTTAATATGCAAAACCAATCCTTCTCCGTCCTCTTCTTTCCCACCTTCTCTTCGCGTGTCCTTCCCTCCTCATAATGGTGTTGAGAATTGGTATAATTTCATTAACTAGAGGTTATGCAAATGAATACAGAAGGTTTCCACTTTTTATTGCAGTAACTGGTTTATAACATTATATGAATTTCAGATGTATGTTCTAACTTTCTTTTTTACATTTTCTGCTGTGTAGAAATTTTTTAATGTAGTCACATACATTAATGTTTTCTTTCTATGGCTAGTGGGTTTTAAGTATTGTTTAGAAGAACCTTCCACCTCTTAATATTCCCCTGCTGATAGCCGTTTTTCAGGTTTAAATCTCTAAGTCATTTTGAATGGACTTGGTGTCGAATTATAACTTTCTTTTTTCAATTGTCCTGACCGTTTGTTTAATAATCCATCTCTTCTCCACTGCTCTGAAATTATCATATATTAAATTCCCTTAAATATTTGGGGCTACCTCAAGACTGTCTATGCTATTCCAGTAATTTGTCTGTCTATTCGTTTGTTAGCATCAAACTTCTTCAAAGCAGCTTCATGATATAGTGTCACAATTTAGAGCCTAACCCTGTAATCAGTATTTATTGAGCAAATTTTGTCTCGGTTTTAAGAGACACACAAAGAAAATCTAGACTCCATCAATGCCCTCTTGAAGGCAAGAGGCTTCTGCCCAGGGAATCACCAATTAGAGTTTCCTCTAATTGACGTCAGTGACCGGCTCCCCGCTGGCTGTCAGTGGCCCTCCCAGAACACTAATTGAAGAGATGGAGTGTTGGGAGTGGAGGGCAAGACCCAGTTCTTGGCCTTGAGGATGTCTCAGGTCATCCTCAGTCCTTTCTTCCCTGGCATGGATTATATCTCTGTTTAGACTTCTAATACGTTTATTCACATGCTCTAGGCAAAAGCATTTTGAAAAGGTCTGAAGTGGAGGCCACTATTTGACATTTCTTGATTTGAATCGGCAACAGTAATACTCTAATGTGCTTATTTCATCTCCAAAGTCTGCGCAAGGTGTTCTAACCAGCCGAGTCACCAAATCACCCGATCATTCATTTGTTCAAATACAGAGAAAAGCTAAACATTTCATTCATTCTTCTCAAAACAGCAGCAGAGTGACAACCCACTCCTCCAGGTGATTGGCTTTAATGACGCCTTTAAGAGACAGCAAGATTAAACAGTCAGCTGCTGCCCTCTGAGGAGCTTGGAAAAAACCCCACACACTCTGCAGGATTTAATTTTCTCCCACTTTTCCCCCAGGTCTGACTTCTGTCTCCCTCCACACGCCGGGGAGAGATGTGAGACAGATGGGTGGTGTCTCCGCAGTAGTCGGGAGGAAGCTAGTAGGAAGGCTGGAACCAAAGCACTGAGGCAACAAGCGATTTAAAAGATGGCAGTCGGTGACTAACCTCCCGTGGCCAGAACAAGATCACACAGACATCTGCCAGCTTCTGCTGCTCGGAACTGGCTGCGAGGAGCTGAGAGACGGTGTGTCTCGCACTGAGCCTCTGTGGAGGTCTACAGGGGCGATGCTTTCCCTTCCTCCTTTTGGGGAGCTTTCCCCAAGCTCACAGTTAAAGCGTTTTAGAACTGTTGCCGTCAACTAGAGGGATTGAAGTCAAACCTGCAGTCAGTAGAGTCACCCAGCGTTTCCCATGTTAAAAACGAGGCAACAGGCCCAAAACAAAGTCATTCATGCTCAGCCCCACATGACCAAATCAAGACTTCATTACGGTTTCTTTACGCTCAGAAATGCAATCTTAAACTCCTCAATCAGGAATCACCTGGGCAGCATTAGTTAGGTAACTGGCAACAACCAGCGCGCTTTTTTTGCCTAGTGTAACTTCCTTGTTCCTGCTCCTTCTGCCTAGAAGACTCTTTCGTTTTGTACAGCTCCTGGAGCCCCTTTCTGTCTGCTGGATTGGATGCTGCCCGATTCGTCAACCGCTGAATAAAGCCTACAAGATCTTTAAAATTTACTCAGTAGAATTTCATTTTTTTAACACTCAATACAGATATACATCTAGATAGATAGAAGACAGAAGGACGGATGGAGAGAGCAGATAGACGATAGATAAATAGATATAGACAATAGAAAGAATAGGATATACATCTAAAGTTTCAGATGCGTCGTCATCTAGGGAGAAAAACGGAAGAATTGTGAAAGAAATTCGAGAAAAGCAGGAAGGAGACATGAAAATAACTATGAGTGTGGAGAAGATTCTGTGAATTATTGAGCCACTGTGTGTGTTAGTAAAAAGTAATGCGGTAGACTTTGTATTTGATTTCTTTTTTTTTTTTTTTGGAAGATTAGCCCTGAGCTAACATCTGCTGCCAATCCTCCTCTTTTCTCTGAGGAAGACTGGCCCTGAGCTAACATCCGTGCCCATCTTCCTCTACTTTATATGTGGGACGCCTGCCACAGCATGGCTTGCCAAACGGTGCATATGTCCACACCCACAATCCAAAGCGGCGAACCCCAGGCTGCCAAAGTGGAATGTGTGAACTTAACCACTGTGCCACCGGGCCGGTCCTAATGAGGTAGACTTTAATCATCAGAGGATAACATTTACTCAACAACATAGCTTTCTTTAGTATCACTAAATATTTCAATCCTACAAGATGTATAAACTTTAAAGACCAATAGAATAAACATCCATCACTGAGCTTAAGAAATAAACGTTTACAAATGCAGTGGAAGCGCCCCTTCCTTCCCCATCTCTTCTCACTGCCTTCCTCCCTCTCCCAGCTCCTCCCCACTTTCCCACCCCAGCTTTTGGGAATTTGGTATTTATAATTGCATGTCTTTACCCCTTAAGCGCATTTCTATATGTCCATATTTAATGTACAGTATTATTTTGCAAGCTTTTAAGCTTTGACATAATACTTGATATACTTCATGTATTCTTCTGCAACTTTCTCTTTTTACTTAGCGTATAAATGAAATTTATCTGTATTTTTTTCTCTCTAGCTCTGGCTCATTATTTTTGCTTATCTGTAGCACTACGTTATATGAATGAACCGTAATTATTTACCCACTCTCCTGCTGATAGACAATATTGATTGAATGTCTTAAATGCAAAGATTTACCCAGAAAGTGGGAAGACAGGATCTATTTCAGAAAAGGACTCACCACGGAATGCTTTGAAATTGTGAATGTCCTTGTAATCTAAAATAGGACTCAGGTGAATTATTTCTATAAAGCTTACAATTTCGGAAAGGTCTGAGATACAACTCCTCCTATGTATAGATACTGTGATTATAAATAGTGTATTCACTCTCCGAAATTTAACACTGTGCCCCAAAGCAAGCAAAATCTGTGGCGCAGCTACAAGGAGCTTATGTAACTCTTTACCAAGGGCCCTGTGCCACAGGAGGGGAAAGAGTGAGCGGTTCTGTGGCTCTCTGCTTCTCCCCAAGTCTGAGTGGAAGAGACCCAAGTTCAACGAAGGTCAAGGATGCTCCACCAGGTCCTCTTGGGCTGGTCGTTTCCACATTTTAAGCTTTTATAAACAATGTTGAAATAAACATTCTTTGACATAGTTCTTTTAGCAAATGTGTGAACGTTTCTCTAGGGTACAAGAGTAAGATAGGAATTTCTGGGTCAGATAACATTATTGTTCAATCCTCTCCTTAGAGTTTTCTTGATTTATCTACATATCAACAAAAAAAATGATCATTATGGAACAGAGGTAAAAAATGTTTAATTCTGTGGTTTATTTAATTCGCTATAGAGACTGCCCATTCTTGCTCCCACGTGAAGACGTGTGAGATTAGAAATACTTTGAATTATAAACTGTACTAGAAATTGATCAAAATATATTGTGGGTTTTTTTGTGATACAAAGCAAACATGAAATTCTCTTATCTTTCCGATTGTCTGACACATGTAACCTAATCATTTTTCCCAGCCAAGCTGTCATTGAAGTATAAAGAAGGCATTCAGGCATTTTCAAATGTGTCAGGGACCACAGCACCCATGAGCCATCCCCAAAGAACCATCTCAGGTGGGCCGGCCGGGTGGCACAGAGGTTACGTTCGCACAGTCTGATTCTCGGTGGCCTCGGGTTTGCCGGTTGGGATCCTGGGTGCGGACATGGCACCGCTTGGCAAGCCATGCTGTGGTAGGAGTCCCACATATAAAGTAGAGGAAGATGGGCACGGATGTTAGCTCAGGGCCAGTCTTCCTCAGCAAAAAGAGGAGGATTGGCAGTAGTTAGCTCAGGGCTAATCTTCCTCAAAAAAAAAAAAAGAACCATCTCAGGGACTAAAACCAGCAAGTAAGAGAAGACTAGAGATAGAATGGAAGAAGGACACGGTGTGAACCCTGAACCCACTTAGAAAGCTACACAGTTTCAAAATGGCAGTAATTATGGTTGAAAATCTCAGCATTATACAACAACATTGAACAGGTTATATAAATGCAAAAGTCTAAATGTGGAGGAAGTCACAGAGGTAGTAGGGGGATGTAAAATTGCTTAGCTCCTTATCTTGTATTTACAGAGTTGTGTAGACCCCTCTTAAAGCTCATAAACAGTTTATTTCTTCACTCCACAAATACTCGAACATTTACCATATGGCAGGCTTGGTGCTAAGAATTGGGAATACAAGGGCAGAAAGAAGACACTATCCCCATTCTCCCAGGGTTTGAGTATAGTAGTAGGGAAAACAGATATTAAATGATTCACACAAATAAATAAAAGTAAAATGATAACTCTGATAAATGTTATGAAGTGAAAGTACATGGTGCCTTGAGGATTCACACCAAGGGGGATTTCTATCTAGTCAAGGGAGCTGGGGGGGCTTCTCTGTGGATGCTCTCCTTGAGCTGAGACCTATGAGATGAGCTCACAGGTGATGAGAGGGAGACAGAAGGAGCAGCAGGCACAGGAGGATGGAACATGCCACATTCCAACACCGGTTTCAACACCAGGAGAAAGACAGAGCCAAACAGAGGGAAGCATCAGGGATTGAGGGGTATGGCTGAAAAGCAAAACGACAAATAGTGTTTAAACACAGAGTTCGGAAAATTATTTAAAATCATAAAAGTTCCACTTTATATCTGTCATTGTCCAATTATATCTTCCAAAAATGAGATGATTGACCAAATTTCTTCAACAACTGAATGATAAGGAATAAATACGAAGGAATATATCAACCAAATGTAAGGTGTGGATTTTCTTTGGATCTTTTTAAAATTTTGAGGCCACATTGGTTTACAACGTTATTAAATTTCAAGTGTACATCATTATATTTTGACTTCTGTATAAACTACATAGTGTTCACCACCAAAAGCCTAGTTGCCATCTGTCACTGTACAAATATGTCCCTTTACCCCTTTTGCCCTCTCCCCACCCCACTTCCTCTCTGGTAATCACCAATCTAATCTCTATATTTGTGTGTTTGTTGTTGTTGATGTTTTATCTTGCACACATGAGTGAGGTCATATGGTATTTTGACTTTCTCCATCTGACTTATTCCACTTAGCATATTAACCTCAAGGTCCACCCATGTTGTTGCAAATGGTGAGATTTCATTTTTTTTATGGCTGAGTAATATTCCATTATATATATACCACATCTTCTTTATCCATTCGTTTGTTCATGGGCACTTAGGTTGTTTCCAAGTCTTGGCTGCTGTGAATAGTGCTGCAATGAACACAGGGGTGCATGTATCTTTTTCTATTAGTGTTTTCTTGTTCTTTGGCTATATACCCAGAAATGCAATACCTGGATTGTACAGTAGTTCTATTTTTTAATTTTCTGAGGAATCTCCATACTGTTTTCTGTAGTGATTGCGCCGATTTATATTCCCAATAGCAACGTATGAGCATTCCCTTTTCTCCATATCCTCTCCAACACTTATTTTTAGTCTTTTTTAATAATAACCATTCTGACAGGCATGAGGTGATATCTCATTGTGGTTTTGATTTGCGTTTCTCTAAGAATTAGTGATGTTGAACATCTTTTCATGTGCCTGTTGGTCATCTGTATGTCTTCTTTGGAAAAATATCTGTTCAGATCCTCTTCTCGTTTTTTAATTGGGTTGTTTGTTTTTGTGCTGTTGAGTTGTATGAGTTTTTAATATATTTTGGATATTAACCCCTTATCAGATATATGATTTGCAAATATCTTCTCCCAATTAGTAGGTTGTCTTTTTGTTTTGTTGATGGTTTCTTTTGCCATGCAGAAGCTTTTTAGTTTGATATAGTCCCATTGGTTTATTTTTCCTTTTGTTTCCCTTGCCTGAGGATCTTCGGGTCTTGATTCAAAAAATCTAATTGTAAAATTAGATTTTTGAGACAATTGGAGAAATTTGGACTCTGACATTAGATGATAGTAAAGAATTAATTGTTTTTAGGTGTGATAATGGCATTAGGACTACATTTTTTTAAAAATCAGTCCTTATCTGTTAGAGAGACATTCTGAAGTATCTGCAAATGAAATGATAAAATATCTAGACTTTGCATTAAAATAATCCAGCATGAGGGAGAGGAAAGGAAGACTAGAGATAAGCTTGGCATATGTTGAGAATTAATGGAGCATGGTGATGGGCACATGGGAAGGGATTTGCTATACATTTCTCCACTTTGACTATATTTGGAAAAAAGGAGGAAAAAGCTCCTAAGTTTCTATCTTCATAAGAGGGATGGTGGATTCTAGAAGAGGTGAGCTTTTGGATCCCTCTTTCCTCATCTTTACAATGTGCTAATATCACTGTTCTGTGGTAATGTAAGAGAATGTCTTTGTTATCAGTGTCAATGCAAATAATTCATAATCAATCTATAAATCAAAATTGGGGTGAGTTTATCATATGAGCCAGTTCTGAGGACTATAGCCCAGGAGAAAATGACCTTCTCCAGGAGAGGAAGCTCTCCAAAGAAGGAGGGTGTACAGAGTGGTTA
The DNA here is from genome assembly GCF_021613505.1 of Equus quagga. Classification (NCBI taxonomy): domain Eukaryota; kingdom Metazoa; phylum Chordata; class Mammalia; order Perissodactyla; family Equidae; genus Equus; species Equus quagga. Next base: position 51,828,209 of record NC_060271.1, read on the forward strand.
TAGATTGTCTTGGAACAAGGAACATACATCACAGATGACAGGAACATCGCTTTTACTACAGACACAAGGTGGTTTGCTAACACAGTAAGTCAGCGGTCACAATATGAGCACAGCAGGTCAGTGGTCACAAGATAAGCATAGTAGGTCAGTAATTAATCCTTAATTTCTGGGGAGAAACACTTATCTATAAAGAAATGCTGACGTAGGGGGGTGGCAACCTCCCTATCTTTAAGGGTATCATTCTCAGCTTTGGGAAATTATAAAAGTTTAAAGCAGTTATATGATGCATGCTTGAGAGGCCATGTCAGGTCTTTCTGGAAAAACAAGCTCAGGCTGAATTACTTTTAAAATAAATGGCTTCCTTATATACTCCAGTAGGCCTTATTGCTGTTTATTTGTTCATCATTTTACCCCTTTTTATTGATAATGTTTCAATAGAAAGCATTGATGATAAGCACATTGTCCCTTGGCGCCAGGGTGGCTGATGGCTGACCTGGGTCCATCGTGTCCCTTGGTGCTAGGCTTTTATCTCATTGACTTGCCCTGTTATCCATGTTTAGGGGGAATACTCAGATATAGCGGACAAGCACAGAGGTATATATCAACAGGGGAAGCATTTCATAGGCTATGTAATTTTTCAAATTCAGTTGTCTCACAAACATTGTACATGGGCTTTTACATGACTCCTTATGCTTACATTGTTTACAGTTATAGGACCGGTAAGTCAATACTTGAAATGATTAGTTTAAAAATGAGTTCTTAGGCATAGTCTTTATCAGAAAAAGAAATTTTTCTGGGGTTGTAAGATTGCTTGACCATCTCAAGTCATTGAGCAATCATTACTCTAGCCTGCATGCCAGTCTTACAACATTGAGCAAGTAAAACAGTGATTAGTTTGAATATTATGATTAATACCAGCTTAGGGCATTCATTTGCTTTTTTCATGTGCTTAGCAGAGATGACACATTGGAAGATTCATCAGGTATAACAACACAGCATTCAGTTTGAATGATTGCACATGTACCACCTTGGGATGCAGTTAGAATATCTAAGGCCATTCTATTTTAAAGGATGGCCTTTGTCATTAAAGACATTTCAGTATTTAATAAGACTATTCCTGTTTGACTATCATTAAGGGCTTATTGAATAAATTTAGTCAGGGCTTCTATATGTGATATGACATCTTCTAGGCCCAAAGAAGGAAGAAATATAGTCACTAGGTGGTCATATCAGTGGAACATTGAATGAGCCCATCTGACCTTAAGTAGAGGAAGATTGGTAACAGACAGGGTGAATCCTTTTGTGCATCCAAGGGAAGCTCAGGGTGCAGCATCCTAGCCATCTGGATGGTAGCCAAGGCGAGAGGTTTGTTTCTCGTAACCATTGAGTTCCATTAGGATCCACCCAATAAAAACCTACCCTTCAAGACCAGTCTCTTCCAAATGAATCACTTTCTTTAAGTATGATAGTCTTCCAAAAACCCTTAAGTGGAACAATTATAAAATGGGTATATGGTTTAAGCACTACAAAGGTTTAAATGAGGAGATATAAGGTTGGGGATATAGGCCCATTCTGGAGTCTTGGTACAACTGTCTACAACAGATACCATCTTCTTCCCATCCTGGTTTGGAGATATTTGAAGTTGGGTGTCAGAAATGGGAGTTGAAACCTACTCAGGTAAAGAAGCCTTGTATGATCCTTTCCAATATGGCTGCAAAGAGTCTTTTATCTGGTGTCTTTTCCAATAAACAAAACCTCCAGGTTGTCGTCCATGATCCTTAAGATTCTCATCTCCTGGGAGCTCACTTGGAAAGGAATCAGTTACCAATCTTTCATTTCTTTCCAGTGTGTCAGTGAGACCTTGACAATAATGTCAGATTTCTCCTTTAGGCAAAGTTGGTTCATACATTCCTTCATCTAATTGCATAAGCTGTCCAGTTAATGTTTCAAAAGGAGACAGAACTGTTTGCCAAAGGGTGTAGATGTAAGATTGAGGAGCACTAGCAGAAGAGCTTTTGGCCATGAGAGATTAAACACTTCTGAAATCTTTGCCAATTAAGTTTTAATTGTGCCATTAGTTTAAATGTTGCTTTATTGGCCAAATGTCACAAATAAATTTTATAATTTGTCTGGTGGAATGAGTTCCCTTGTCAGTGTGTAACTTGGTAGGAATTCCTCAAACAGGAATTATCCTTTCCAATAATAATTTACGTACTGCTAGAGCCATTGCTCTTCTGCAAGGAGAGTCCTCAACCCAATGTGAGAACACGCAGATCATTACTAAGATATTTATGTCATTGAGATGATGGCATTTGAATAAAATTCAATTGCCATACCTCAAAGGGTCCCTTAGGAAGGGGAAAGTTGCCTTGAAACCCATGAAGTGGTTTCCCTGGATTGTAGTTTGGGCATACAGCACAATGAGCATAGGCTTTATGAACCACTATGGGAGAAAGCTTCCAAACTATTGCTTTCCCCACAAAATCATCTTTTCAGGTGCCCCATGGGTTAATTGATGTACATGCTGGAGCAGTGGCAATTGTGTGCCAACAGGCACCATGGGCCCTAATCACATCTGCATAGTGGTGTCAAAAATTCCCCCTTTTAATTGCCGTATTTATTTCTCTTCTTCCATGGTAATTTCTGGAGCCTGTAGAAGGAGAAATCTTTTCCTGTGTTAGTAGAGTTAATAGGAAGTAGTGGGCATTCTGAAGGTTGGACAGCATCTCCAACCCAATAATGTCCTTGATCATCCTTTAAGTAAGGCCCATCCATAAACCAGAATAAAGAATAAAATGCAGTTATGGTCATTTTCCTCCTGTGGTGTTGGAAGCAAGGCAGCAGGATTAAGATAATGAATAATATTTATCCATACAATACAACCTAAGAAGGTTTATCATCATTTACTTGACAATGCTTCCCACGTAATTTAACAAAGCAAATAAACCTAATTAGTTTAGTATTTCCCTTTTTACAGGAAGAGAAAACAAATTCTTTGGGAAGTCCCAAGGGTTTGATGGAAATTCTCAAAGTTATTTTCAGGTCAAAAGACAGGCTTCATTTACAATTCAAATTTTGGGGGAAGAGTATCAAAATCTCAGAAGATTTTAAAAGACTTGGTCAAATAAGACCATAGGTTGCTGTGAAACAATGCTTAGTTATCCATTCAATCATGGTGACAAAATTTTTGGACAAATACAGAACATTAAGTAGCTGTAAGAAAATCTTAGCTGCTGTGATTAAAGCCCTGATAAAAACAATAAAGGAAATTTATTTTGATAAAACATAAAATCCCTACCCTTCTGGTAGACTACTCAAAAGTAAAGAAAAAGCCGTTCATAATCTCTTTATCAAGAGTAATTAAAAGTCCAAGGAAATTTTCCTTTTAAGAGAAAGAAACCCAAACTCTCATTTTTGTACTAGCTTGCTTTTGCTATTGAAACTTATTCACTTAATTAAATTCATTTTAATCTTAGCCAACTTGACCATGCACAAAATTCTTTCTTCGGGGTTCCTCGTCCACAAACCTTCCATAACTTTCTTTTTATTTTCAAAATTTGCTCCATGTCTTCTCTCCTTCCTAGTACTTTAGGACAAATTTATCTTTCTTAACAAAACAAACAAAAATATCTCCATTCCTTATTTCTTCTTTGCTGAAAACGTACATCTCACTTTCCTTAATTTTTTATATTGGCATCCTGTGGAGCGACAGATCCACAAATCTTTCTAGAAATGTTCTTTCTCATAGAAAGTTTCTCAGCATGGCAGAAAACATGTTTATCAATACACCCAAGTATTTTTCTAGTTTCTCTGTTATAAGAAGCCAAACGTAGATAGATCTACATTTAATAATTAATATCTAATATTTCATATCTTGTGGAAATGATTTAGAGATAGTCAATAAATTTTATCACTTAATTTAGCAAAACTCTAAGGTTTGAAGTTACCAAAAGATTTTGAAGTTATTTCAAGTACATATACCATAACACATAATTATTGTTAAAAATTTCACCCAACTCTTTTTCACATCTATTTAGTTTATTTGTTCCCAAGAATTATTTAGATTGCCTACAAGACTTCAAGAGACATTAGGCAAAATCAGCAATTACTCTATTTTTTTGCTGACAAATTTTGTAGCAAAGATAACATGTCTGAATCATATCCAACACTGATAACTCTGGAAACATGTTTATTTCAATCAAACCAACAAACTTAAATAAGCTTTCATTTACAAAGATTGTTTTATATCATGTTAACTTGAAAGACATTTGGGCTAGTTTCTATTGCATTTATATAAGCATTTACTTTAAGCCAATTAAGTAGAGCTCCTTTAGAAATTATTCCATCTGGAGGTAGAAAATATCACATGCATATATAACATAGATATAGACACACATAAACAGAGATTCTATAGCTATTGTTTTAAAATTACTGCCATGAATCAGGTACAGTAATACAAAGCTCATAGTTATGAGAGAATAATTGAATTCAATTTTTGTTTTAAGCTTTTTCTACTAATATTTGTGGAGAAAACAGTTAAGATGCTAGGTTTTGGGCACAGGCACCTATGTAGCCATTTTTTCTTTCCTTTTTCCTTTTTTTTCTCTTCACTATTAGGAATTGGTGAGTGGCTAGATAACAGTTTCCAAAGGGGTTGAAAGCTTTTTGAGATAAAGGAAGGCGGTAGAATATGAAGCTCCTCTAGAGCTGCATTTCCAGTTTTGCAAAGATTTGTAAGTTAAGGACAGTTGCTCTTTTTTTTCTTTTTAGGAGGATTAGCCCTGAGCTAACATCTGCTGCCAATCCTCCTCTTTTTCTGCTGAGGAAGACTGGCCCTGAGCTCACATCCATGCCCATCTTCCTCTACTTTATACATGGGACGCCTACCACAGCATGGCTTGACAAGCAGTGCCATGTCCACACCTGGGATCCAAACCGGTGAACCCCAGGCTGCCAAGAATCGGAACGTGCGAACTTAACCACTGTGCCACTGGGTGACCCCAAGGACAGTTGTTCTTAATTCCTCAGAAATTGGGTTGTAACTTAAAGGACGTTATAGATTGATCTACCTGTCCAACAGCATTATCTATAATTTTCTCCTTTCTCTCTGGGTTTTAGTTTTATTTTAACTCAGGGAAGAAGGTCTGTAACAGTTCCTATCAGGCCTCTAATTTGGCCAAGTATCTGATCATAAGTTGCAAAACCCTTTCAAATGTCTTGTCAGGTTTCAGCTGGGACAAACAGTAACAACTCCATTAATCTTTAATGTAATCATTTCCCAGAAAAATCTCTCAGAGTCTCATGAACCCTAGAAGGGGCTCATAACAGGTCCTCCTTCAAAGATAGATTATGGGGGTGTCTGTAAAGCCGTGATGTTTTTTATTAGCTTTTTGCAACAAACCTTTCAATAAGGTTATTTTGGAATTTTAAACCCTTTGCTTTTAAGCGCACTTTGTAAAAATGATCTTACTAATTGGAACATTCCTTCTAATGGCCAACATAATTCCCCTGAGGCTGACAGCAGTTTGGTTGGACCCTTAGCCACAAATTGAGTGCAACTCAAACTTCTGTCTGACCATCTCTGACCACAAAGTGAAGAGCAACTGCATTTTTGTCTTACCGTATTTTGGGGCCCCCAACCTAATGATTATCAAGCCAAGCCCTCAGGACACAAAACAAGTTTAGTAAGATTTTGCTGTTCTGTATAAGTATGTACAGCTTCCAGAACATTTAGTTTTTGACCAATTGTGCCAGAAGGTGGCATGCTTGACTCTTTGAGGATTAAAGATTTCTCTGATCCACAGCTCTTAAACCTAGCGCACAAAAGACAAGTTTTGGAAGCATAAAAGAAGGCTCAAAGCAGCCGCTGTAATTTTAAATTATCCCAGGTTATCTTGATCCAAAGATCCAGCCATTTACAGCTATCTCCATTTTGTTAAGCACTTGCAAATCTCAGCATGAAGCCAGCAGGAGTTCCAAAGGGGAGGGCTGCCCATTAGGGAACTAGTTGGTTTTTAGAAGTGTGATTTCCCATTTTTGTCTTAGTTTTGTTTTACTATAAAGTCTCAGCAATTTCTAGGGACAGTGTAATGGGTAAGAAATGTGCTGTTTGTGAATGTCGCTTCCCCAAAAAGTCATGAACACCCTCTTACATGCCTCAGTTTTTCCCACCAGCCGTCTAAAACTGCCATGGGGGCTTGGAGTACTGGACAACCAATCCTTTATGTGCATGTCCCTAGATGAGCCTTTAACTAATTAGCATGAATGATCACAATGAAGTTCCCTATGGGACTGCCACGTGTCGTGAGGATGGATCCTCTGACACTTCCATAAGGCTCTCAGTCTTCTGAGAATGCCTTTCAGCTGGAAGGAGCTGGTGTCCCTTCTCTTCAGAGATGAACAACTTCGGATTCTCATCTCTCTATTAAACAATTTGTTCAAACTTTATGGACACAATTCTTTCCAATTTAAAGCCAAATCAAAAACGTCAGCCTGCTTCATTCACCCAAGAGTTCCTTCTAGACTCCCTTGGCCTAGGAAATTCCCCCTAGGTTTCTCTGACCTAGGAATTGTACCAGTACCCCCCGAGACACCTAGTCTTAAGGCTGGAAACAGCTCATATAAAACTCTGAACCATCAACTTAAAATAAGGAGGTCCAGGTTTCAGGAGAACTCACCAGGATCACCCAAAGAATGCAGTGAAACTGGTAGAGCTCAATGGGCTCCTGTGGTACCAAGTGCCAGTTCAATGTAGATTCCAGGTGGTCTCTGGTGGTTTTCTCTGAAATCCTGCTATGACTACACCAAGAAATGTCAGTGCAAATGATCCATAATCAAGCTATAGATCAAAATTGGGGTGTTATCATATGAGCCAGTTTTGAGGACTATAGTCCAGGAGAAAATAACCTTTGCCAAGGGAGGAAGCTCTCCAAAGAGACAGTGATACAGTGTGGTTCTATAACATCTTGGAACAAGGAACATACAGCACAAATGACAGGAACATCTCCTTTACTACCGTCATGAGATGCTGTGTTAGCACAAGTCAGCGATCACAATACGAGCACAGCAGGTCAGTGGGCACGAGATGAGCATAGTTGGTCAGTAACTACTCCTTAGTTTCTGGGAAGGAACACTTATCTATAAGGAAATGCTGATATGGGGGGAGGCAACCTCCCTGTCTTTAAGGGCATCATTCTTGACTTACGGACGCTGTAAATGTTTAAAGCAGATGTATAGTGCGCGTTTGACAGGTCACATCAGGCCTTTCTGGAAAAACAAGGTCAGGCCAAATTAGTTTTAAACCAATGGCTTCCTCATATATTCCAACATATCTTATTACTATTCATTTACTCATCATTAGGAAACACACACGGAAGTAAAAGGATTACAGAGTCATTATGTATGCTACCTACTCTCAAACTGCATAGGAAAACAACTAGTATTACATATCTATCCGTGGAGAAAGAGAACGATAAAGCAAATGTGATAAAATGTTAACGTTCTTGGTCGTCTCTATATTATTGCTGCAGCTTTTCTATAAATTTGGAATTATTTCAAAATAAAAAGTAAAAAAACACCCATGAAAACATAGAAAAACAAAGTTGGAATTCTTATATCCAAATTAATAAAATTGCATTCTTTAAGGATACAAAAAATTTAAATATAAATATGAAATTATGCTAACAGCTGCACCTCCTAGAAGGCTATAAGAATGCCTCGAGTTCACACTTGAGCACAGAACGGTGCCAACCTCCTCGACATTCGTCAGTATTCGAGCTGTTATTATGATTGAAGGTTTTGAACTTGATCTGAGATGGAACTGACATTGGCTGACCGCTCATTCTTTGCCAAACAATAGTATGAGGTCTCACATGAGTCCCTCCAACCCAATGAGGGGTCATTTCTCTCATTCTAGAGGTGGGGACACTGGCCTCTGGCTTCAAAGTTGTCTACATCAAACTTCACTCACTCATCCAGTCAAAATGTACTGGTCAGCTCCACTTCTGAACCCAGCTCCACCATGTCCTTCCTCTGTAACTTGGGAAAAGCACTTTCCCTGCTTGGCCTGCCCGGTCTGTAAAGCGGGGATAAAGAGGAACACTGCATGGGGTTTTGTGAAGATTGAATCAGGAGTAACACGTCACTATGCGGCTTAGATATATTCCTACCATTAACAGCTAGATTTTCAGAAATGAATTAGACATACCTACACAGATGTTCCCAGAAGCATTATTCATATTATTAAAAATATAAAGCACCTAAATATTAGGAAATTAATTAAGTAAATTAAGATAGATGCATAACATGCAGACACTGAATCATTTTAAAACACTATTTAATAACTCATATTATATTTTTAAAAAAAAAAAAACTTTTCCTGTATGATCCCAATTTAAATAGTAAAAGTGTACGTAGAGAGGATGTTTGGGTTCTGACTGAGATGGAGGAACCATGCTCTGCTTTACCCTTCTTCCTGATTACAATAGCAGCAACGAAACCTGCGCAGACGCCGTACAGCAGCTCCCAGAGGGCTCCGAGATCTAGATCAGGCCAACAGAACAGAGAATCAACCTCAGAGAGGGATCATCCCAGGCAGGCTCCCTATTTATTTGTTTTTGGATTAGGGTTTTGCCTCCTATATATATCCTAACTTAAACTGCTTTGGCTCCCAAAACTGGGAGCAGGTCAAGATGGGAAAAGCTCCCAGGAGAACTACCCTCTGGAGTCGGAGTCCCAGGAAGGGGGCTCCTGCGGGACAGAGTTCTCTTTATATTCTGGCCCCAGCCTGGTGAGCCTCAGTAAAGAGGCTACAGCCCTGTAGCAATGGGGGCTCCCACAGGCTCTTTTCTCTTGCTGCTTTGCCATCGGGGTGCAGGCAGTCCACAGCCGCGTGGAGGAAGCGAACGCATTAGTGTTGTAGCCAGAGTGCCAGGAAAGGAGGTCCCTGGGAACCAGAAAGTAGGGGACGATCCTGTAGAGGGGGGAGCAGGAGCAAGGGATCCCTTAGTCTAGGTGAAAAGTCTCGCTCACTCCTGATTCCTGCATGCATGGAACAGACTGGAACCAACACAAGAGCTTTGAGAACTGACTAGAGTGCAGACCACCACCCAGGCCCCCGACAGAGCAGAGAGAGCTGCGAGGATGTTGAGCACTAAATTGATACTGGGACCAGCGCTCACGGAAGGGGGTCAGGACTCACAGGATGACCGGCTGTTAAAGCAAAAAAAGTCAAAGTTCTTCAGAAGAATTGAACAGGACCCAGAGTTCCATATAATATCCAAAATGTACAGCACATTCTCCAAAGTTACGTGACAAACTTCTGTTTCACGCAACACGGGTAAATTGCAAGGACACTAGACAGAGCAAAAAAAAATCCACACACAAAGAAGTGAATCCCACATGAAGCCATTGATATAAAGTTCGAAAACAGGCAAAATGTATCTATGGTGTCGAATGCAGAAGAATGGTTAAACTTGGGAAGGTGCTGATGGCCGGGAGGAGACCGGGGTGGGGCTTCTGGAGCAAAGGCTTTATTCTGTACTTTGATCCAAGCCATGGCTACACAGGTGTGCTCACTGTGCAAAGGACTTTCAAGGCGATACTGAAGATTGTGCACTGTACTGAGCTGTTACACTCTAAGAAAACATTATCCCCCAAAGTGTTGCTTCGAGGGGCTTTATTCCTAGAATTCTTTCACTTCTGCCTATTTTCTTTACATATGATCACCACCTTCCTTGCATAACACTCTTGGGTCATGACCTCCCTCCCTCTGGACATAGTGGACACAGCCACGTCGTCCCCAGGCCCTGGTGTGCAGGAGTTGGGGACTCTTGGGCATGTGGACATGGCCACCTTGTCCCCAGGCCCCCCGCACAGGAGTCAGGGACTCTCTGGGCTTGTCTGGCCTTGTTTGTGTCTTGATGTGTCTGCCTGGGTACCTGAAACAGGTTTTTCTTCATTCTTGAAGTTCAGTAAATGCGCTTTGATCTTCATTGCTCCGTATCAGTTCTTTCACATATAGTTTATGGAGATATTTTTTCTGAACTGTAGAATCGGTTATTCTTCTATTTCAGAGAAACCTTCCTCTGTTTGACACAATCTGAATCACATTCTCTGCTGGATTCTTTTTCTCTCATCTTAGGGGACGCCAATCACCCTTGCCCTGCTCATCTTTCTCTATCTTCTACCTCTGTCATCTTTTCACTAATTGTTTGTGTTTCTCAATAATTTCTACTCAGTTACATCTACAATATTATGTAGGTTTTCTTAGCTTTGCAATCTCCCTTTTCTTCTCATTCTCTGATTTCCGTTCACCCTGAGCTCTGACTCATTGAACACATTACTAAGCTCTGCTATAGCTTGAAGTATTTGTGGGTACCTAGTTGTGTTCTCTTCCACATTGGATTTTAAAGCATCCTTTCACAGGCTATGTTTCTATCTTCCTTTCTTTTGTGCATATGTATGAACCACTTATGTTCATCGCTTTTATGCTCAACTCAGGCAGCTCAGTGCTGGCCTTGGATCTGCTCAGCTGCAGGCGGGTGAACTCTCTCTGACGCCTTTCTCAACTCTACACAATGTGTCTTCTGCTCTCGGCTGCATTCAGTTGGAGTGAGTCCTGGGAGCTGTTTTAAAAACTGCTCCTCTGAATCCTAAGGATACAGATGTAGGGAAAGTAGAGAAGGCTTTTCTAGGCTATGTACTCTCTTACTGAAGCTCAGTTTTGCTCTTTCTTCCAGAATCCCACCACTGTCCTACACCAGATCCCATGCACCCACAGGGGTGTGGCTCTTCCCCCCTCAGCACAGCGCCCTGAGAAATGGCAGACCCTCGGGGCTCCCCCTGCCTCTGCCAAGGCCCCCCGAGTGGCACGGTGAGCAGAGTTTCCACTCGGGTGTGAGTCTCCTTAATCATTCCTGGGCTTCTCACTCACCACCTCATGGCTTCTCCTCTCCAATTGGAGAATATTTGTGATGCTCATCAAACTGTAGTGTGTTAGGAACTACTCTGTGCTTCTTTTTACACCAGATTCCTTACTGTCTTCCCTTGGCACTTACGATAATATGTTTTGTTTTTCTTTCTTTCTTTGATTGCAGCTAGTTATTTTTGGTTGACATGCTTTTTTTACTTTTTAAAATCCCCTCAGGTATCAAAGAAGAGTCGTCCATGATTCCGCTTTCTCCTGCTACCACTTTAGCTTGGACATCCTCTGAGTAACAGCTTATAGGACACTCAAAAGAAAATGGAAACTAGTTATAAAGGAGGGCAACAGGTTATAAATAAGTAGCAGGGGCTCACGTCCCCACTTGCAGACCTGGCTCATACCTACTTCTCTCTACTGTGTGAAACTGAAAAGGGACTGGTGGGGTTGACCCCACGGAAGGAATAACAGCAGTTCCAGATCGTAAGCTAAGGAACAGTCTAGACTGAGATAACTTAATATCAATTCCCCTGGGGAGTGGGGGTGACAATCAGACGATATGAGACACTTTCCAAGCCTAACAAAGCTCTTTCTCTGCCTAAATTATGAACGAGCTGGGGAGTGCTTACGAGTAGGGACCAGCCTCACCGCTGGCCTGCTCGCGTCCTAGTGGCGTACCCTAATTTTCCTTTGACAGTTCCCACCTTTGTAAAGGATGTGCTGATGTCTGATCTCCCTAACATCATGAGAGGGAAGGAGACAATAAACACTAAGGGCTTCTAGCTCTTAGTGCTTCTTTTTACACAGAAAATGAATTTGAGAATCTGATGTTTGTGATCTGCAGGATTAGTGGTGTTTATAGTGCTACCTGTTAAACCCTAGGGTTTTCGTCGCTACCTCCTATAAATCAGCATTCAGATCCAATTCAGCAAACACTGAGGCACCTGCGAGCTTGGTGGTCATGTTTCTCAAAGCAGTCTGTGGTGCACATTCATAAGCTTCTTCCTTGGCCCTAAGTCATCCTCTGATCCCAGATGGGTTAAACACTGAGGAAGGTGTCTAATTATTTCAAGCCGATAGGTGACCAGTATGTCGCATGTTAATTAGAGCTGGCACCTTTCAAGTTCCTACTATATTCCAGGCACCCTGCTAGTCACGTTGAAATCCATGTCCTCTAATCCTAACAACAATATTGTAAGGAGGGTGAGAAAACTAGTAAGACTGGGAATGTTAAGGAATTTGCCCAGGGACATGCAGCCATCAAGTGGCAAATTCAGAATTCCGGCCTCCGCCTTCCTGCACGGCAGCCTGAGCGGGCCCCACAGCTCACTGTCCGATGACCGAGAAGCTCAACTTGTGTTAACTTTCAAATTGCTCTGACGTCCAAGTGAGAATGCTTAATTCAGTGACGGCAGATCGGAGACCTGACATACCATAGGTTCCTTGACAGAAAAAGCAAAAGAAAGAAAGAAACAGGAAGAATTATGTCCAATGGGGGACACGTCTCCAAGGATCTAACCTTCTAGTCTTGAAGGAAACGTCCCTCTGACCCCACCATCGTCTCAGCTGATGGACTGATAAGTTTGCCCTTTCCTTGACGGTGTGATGAACACCCATGGTTTCTCGAGGAACACGGCGCTTCCCTCTGACTTTCTCGGCTCTCGTGGCTGTGCTAGCCCTGCTCCTGTCAGCAGCCTGCAGAGGCACGTCCGTGCCTGTTGGGCCAGCACCGACCCAGGTGGAACATCCTCTGCCCTAGGCTGATGCTCAGGGCTCCAGGCCTGTGACCCGCCTCCTGCAGTGAGAGGCCACAAGGTCACTCTGCTGCTGTGGTTGTGCTGTTCCGATTTTAGACCAAAGCCCAGTGTTCCTTGGAGGTGATCTGCACAATATCTTTTCTGTCCATACTAAATCATTTCGGTCAAGGGAGAACCCCACCAACACAACTGCTGTGTTCCAAACAAATACATCACTTGCTCTCAGACTCCTCCGTGTGATGAATACCGCTCTAGTTTCTCTCACCACCGAACTACGTGTACTTTTCTTGTCTTCGTTAGGTTTAACGTGTGTCCTGAATCTTATAGTCTGTTTTGATCACCTCCACATAAAAGAAGGTGTTTAATAAATTCTTAATAACTAATAGGTTAAGGGCCAAATAGGATGAGAGGCTAAAAGACTTCTGATGCAAATTCTACTACTCCAAGTTTATATCTATCCTTGCACTCTCAAACATTTTTACACACCAGTGACATCTGTATTAAAATACTACTAACGAATTGAATCCTGAAAATCGAGTGAAGTTTATGAAACTGAAAATGTGTTAGGCATTTATTGAGGGCTCGTGCTGTGCCTTTTACAATCTGATTGCCTGTTTTTTCTGTTAGAGCTTTGAAAGGAGGCCCAGACGAAAGCGTCAGGCTTTAATGTGAGCTCTGTGACAGGTCCTCCATGTTGAGGTGTGTTAGCTACTAAAAGCTGTGAGCTCTGAAAAAGATGAAGGCCCCAGAAAGCGCTCTGACCAGTGAGTTCCTCTCTGTTTTAGGACTGTGCCAAGTCTAACGGGAGTAACGATACAGGTCCTGTCTCCAGGACTCTTCCTCCAGGGAGCCCAAAGTGCTTTGCAAATGTCTCCTTATGGATTTTCATAGCTCTGAGGCAGTGTTTGGAAGGCACCAGGGGAAGAGAGGCAGCCGGGGCTATTCAAAGTCCGCAGAGAGACCCAGCCCAGTTCCCACGTCTGAGTCAAGATGGGCTCCTCCCAGGCTCCTCCTCCCTCACTGCTTCCTCCTGAACAAGGGGCTTCACACAGGAGAAGCTCAGACTCATGATGCAGTGCAGAGTGTTTATATGCCTTCAATTTGTTCACTTCTCAAAAACATTTTTAAATGGCTGTCACTTCCTTGGAGGGTTATCATGGTTAAGGATTTCTCTATTTGAAAAAAATTTTCCCACCATTCAGCCTTCTTTCTTTGTATCTGTAACACAATGGACAATGGCAGACATTGACGCTCTTAAGCACGAACAATCAAAAAAAAAAAAAAGGAAGAAAAGGAAGAAAGGAAAATTTTTAGAAATCCCAAAGGAAATACTTCCTTGGCTTTAGTCAGATTAAAATATATATATATTTTTTTTACCTCTCAGACCAAGTCAAAAGAAAACAAGTCTAAAGCATTCAGCTTCCTGAGCTGATAAACCGCTGAGTTTCCTGAAACTGGAACCCAGATCAGTAAGCGTCTCCCAGAGCAGCCTCTTGGAGGAGCAGCGTGGAGAGCAGCCTCTTGGAGGAGCGGCTGGAGAGGCCGGCGAGAATGCTTTTTCCGCACAGCAGCTGTTGTGGTGATGGTCTGGTTCCTGACGTTTCCTCAGGATCTGGGTGAGACATGACAGGAGAGGCCCGTGCCGTCGTCGAGGACTAGCACAGAGCCGTCTGTCATTCTCGGTTCCCTACGTCAGGACTAGAAAATCCTTTGCTGCGGGGGCTGTCCTCCGCATTGTAGAATATTTAGCAGCGTCTCTGGTGTCCACTCACAGACGATGGCAGCGCCCCTCCTGAGTCATGCCCATCAAAACTGTCATATGCTCCCTGGGGGCAAATTGTCCCTAGTTGAGAACCGCTGTCCTTTATCAACCACTCTGAAGGGCTTTAAAAGCTAAACTTTTGGGACCTGCCCTGTGGCTGAGTGGTTAAGTTGGCATGCTCTGCTTCAGTGGCCCAGGGTTTTGCTGGTTGGGATCCTGGGCACGGACACGGCACCGCTCATCAAGCCATGCTGAGGCGGCGTCCCACATGCCACAACAAAAGGATCCACAGTGAAAATATGCAACTATGCACTGGGGGGGGTTTAGGGGGATTTGGGGAGAAAATAATGCAGAAAATTAAAAAAGGATTGGCAACAGTTGTTAGCTCAGGTACCAATCTAAAAAAAAAGAAAACTAATTTTTTCCCAAGAGTTGGCTGTTGTCAAATGTTACCAAGAATGCCATTACTCCATGTGGAATGAACCAGAATATCAAAAGAAACTCAAGAGGCCGCCGCATCCAAGGACTATGCCTCCCACGGCACAGCGCTGCCCGCCCCTCAAAGGGGAGCCACTCCAGCCGCTGCCTGCCTTCTCCAGGGAAAACCGAAGAGACGCTTTCCGAGGAAAACTCCTGAGCCCCACTGCAACCTTTAAGGATCAAGAGCGTTCTCCTCACTTTCTAATTACAGCTGTCTTTAAGAATTTGCAAAATGTTACAGTGGCAATCAGTTTTAAGATGAATTGCTTTGCCCTTAAAAATGCGTTAGGATAATAGGATGGTCTCGTGATTAACCAAGCAGACTGACACACGTTGTCACCATGTTACCACTACTGATAACTACCTGCTGAGGACTAAATTACAGACTTCCAGTTAAAAAGTAGACTTAAATTTCTTTGCATTTTAATGGTTTTGATTGTTGGCAGTTATAAAAAAATAAGCAATCAATCATTAAGAGCTCTTTTAAAGTGACTGGATTTATTTGGTTTACAAACTGTGCTGGTATCACTAATTCGGCTACTACAAGTATTAATTAATTTATTTGCCATTTCCTCTTCTTTGAAATGCTCAGCTGGAGGAAAGGCACAGTCCCAAGGAGCCGGGTGAGGAAGCTGCGGGCAGATCTATCATTTACAGCAGAAGCAACAAAGGCAGTATTTTCTAAGAGAAGTCACCCGGCAGGCCCCTGCTGGTACAAGTATTTTGATGGTGCATTAGTAAGAATATACATCTCTGCACAGGAGATCAACACAACCCTGCAAGAAATAATGGGACTGCAGGAAACAGGCATCCTGTATTTTAGACAGGATAAAAGAAAAACAGGAGGGCAGGAGTCAAAACCAAAAGCCATAAAAGGAAGCCTGCAGTCAGCGAAATATCAGTTCTATGCCATTACTGGGGACAAATCGGGAATCAATCCTTTATTTCTAGCCACAGACCTTTCAGTTTGGGCATTACGCTAATTTAATACAGTCTGAAGTGGTGCGGTGTGATGAAGATTGCCCTGGATTTGGAGTAAAACTCGGGCTTTCTAATGCCCTCTAGCTTTGTGACGAGGGCAGGACCCTGTCAGAGCTTTAGGCTTTCATGAATTGCCTGGAGCCATCTGAGGGACTGTAAATGAAACAGTCTGTGAAATGTGACTCAGCAAACAGATAGTAAAGCTCTTCTGCCCGGGCTGTGCCGCCCCCCCCCCCCCCCCCCCCCCCCACCGGTTATTTCACAACCTTTACCCTATTCGACCTTCTTAACAGATGCCCTGGGCCGGGCCCAGCACGAAACAGACGGCATAGTCAAGGGTTAAGCGAAGGAGGTTTACTAAACGGGTATTTGCAGAGATGGGAGCCGGGTCACTGACCTCAGAGGGGACAGTGGGACAGCCAGGGGCAGGAACAGGAGGAAGCTGCCACCTCCCCTAGGCCTGAAAGGGACAAGGAGGCAGCAGTTATTGCAAGGTGGAGAGAGCTGACCCGCAGGAAAGGCCACCTGCCCGAGCTCTGCAGAGAAACGAAACCACTGCGAGGCAAGCAGGGAGCCAGGGGAATGAACACACCTTGATCGCGGGTACCTGGGAGGCAGGGACGCGGAGCCCGGGGACGCGGGGACGCGGGGCGCAGGGCACCGCGCTGGGGGCAGCCCCGGGCAGAGAGTGGACGCGTACGAAGCACGTAACCGGCACAACCACTCCGCGGGGGGATAGAGGCTCTGGAACAGCACCCCCGCCGCCACTGCCCCCAGGAAAGGGTGCTTTCAAACTCTTCTCCTGCCTTCCCAAAGGGATTCACTACTCACCCCTGCACGTGCCTTTCATCGGCTTCAAAACGTAAGCTGACTGCCTAATTCTGTAACACAGGGCGGCGAGGAAAACCTGGTGTTTGACTCACGTGGAGAACCTCACTCACACCTCTGTCACTGTCTGACCATTTTACGGAATCAGGTTTGTCACTGGAATGATGATCCCCTAAAGAAACCCCTCCGTTAACGTCTTTCCCACGTGCCCCTTTGAAATCATCACCAGGCTCCGACGACTCTACTCCGAAATAGCTCCAATCCGTCACACCGTGTTGGGCGGGATCCTCTGAACAGCAGGCGGCGAGGCAAGGATTCCATTAGGGGAAGTGCCTGTGTGAAGAAGAATCAGAGAGGGAGGCGAGAAAGACTCGAAGAGCCATCAGACCACAAAGCCAGTCCGACCTCACCTGAAGGAGAGAGAGAGAAAACTGGGCGGAAGCAGCTTAGACTGCAGCACAGGACACATGCAGAAAATTGTTGGGGCGTCCTTGAGCAAATGTCAGCCAACGAGGGGGCCCATGTCTGTCGGCGGAGATCTGCTTTAGCGTCTTGCAGGCACTCAGTCAGGGCTAGAAGCAGCCTGAGGGAGGTGCGGCCTCCAAGGAAGCAATGCTGGGCTTGACCCAGGCCCTTGGTCAACTGTGCTCCTGCATTGTCACTTTATACCTTAGACGCAAATTAACTCAAAATAGACCAAAGACAAAACGCTAAAACTATAAAACTTCTATTAAAAAAAGTAGAAAAATCTTCATGACCTGAATTTAGAAGAGTTTTTAGATGTAACATCTAAAGCATAATCTGTAAGAGAAAAAACTAATAAATTGGTCTTTATTAAAATTAAAATTTTTTGTTCTGAGAAGGACACAATTTAGAGAACAAAAAGGCAAGCCACATACTGGAGGAGAATATTTTCAAATAACGCTTCTGGTAAAGGACCTTCGGTAAGAATATAAAAAGAGCTCTAAAAATTTAACAGTAAGAAATAAATTAACTCAGCAACAGATAAATGAGCAAAGAATGTAGAGGGAATCTTTACCAAAGAAGACGTAAAAAGCACAAATAAGCATATGAAAAGAGGTTCAACGTCATTAACCATTAGGGAAATGCAAATTTAAACTACAATGAGTTACCAAAACATATCTATTAGAATGGCTAAAAAAAATTTCAAGAGTTGGCAAGAATGGAAAACTGAATTCTCGTATCTTGTTGGTAGAATGCGAAACAGTCAAACCATTGTAGAAAATAATCTGTCAGTTTTTTGTGAGGTTAGACATACACTTATCACGTGACTCAACAACCCCATTCCTAGGTGTTTATCTAAGAGGTATTTATGTGAGAGAACTTAGATTTACTGAAAAATCTGCTGTACCTGGATATTCATGAGTTTTATTTATAAATGCCAAAACTGAAAACAATCGCGAAGTCTGTCAACCTGTGAACGGATAGACAAACTATGAGACAGCCATTCAATGAAGGACTGTACCACAGTGCTGGGTCATGGAGATAAATGTCATTCAGGCTTTCCCTGTTTAGTTATATGTCTGTGCTGCATAGAGGGCCTTTATCTAGTTAAGGAAGGAGCTTTATATTCCTAGTTTTCTGAGTTCTTTTAAAATCATAAATGGATGTTGAATTTTGACAAATCCATTTCTTGCATCTATTGAGATGATCAAATAGTTTTTCTTCTTTAGTCTGTTAGAATTACGTTGATCTGATTTTTTTAAATCGTGGTAAGTACATTTAATATCAGATCTACCCTCAATAAATTTTTAAGTGCACAGTTAGCAGTGTTAACTACAGGCACAATGTTGTCCAGCAGGTCTCCAGCACTTACTCATTTACATAACTGAAACTTTAGATCCATTATAGCCACTTCTCTCCGTTTTCCCCTCCCTCAGCGCCTGGCAACACCATTCTACTCTCTGCTTCTGTAAGTTTGACTATCTTACATATCTCATAAAAGTGGAATCATGCAGTGTTTGTCCATCTGTGACTGGCTTATTTCACTTAGAATAATGTCCTACAGGTGCATCCGTGTTGTCATATGGCAGGATTTCCTTCTTTTTTTAAAGCTGAATAATAGTCCATCGTATGTACATAGTACATTTTCTCTATCCATTCAACCATCAATGAACAGTTAGGTTGTTTCCACATCTTGACTATTGTAAATAATGCTGCAACGAACATAGTCATGAAAATATGTCTTTTAAGATATTTTCCTGATTTCCACTCTTTTGGATATATATCCATAAGTAGGATTGTGCATCATATGACAGTTGTAATTTTAATTTTTTCAAGAACCTCTGTATTGTTTTCCATGGCAATTGTACCATTTTACGTTCCCACCAACAGTGTACAAGGGTTCCGACTCCTCCACATCCTCATAATCTCGGTTTTTTGATAATAGCCATCCCAGCAGGTGTAAGGTGATAATCTCATTGTGGTGTTGATTTGCATTTCCCTGATGATTGGTGATGTTGAGCATCTTTTCACATACATGTCGGCCATTTGTATGTCTTCTTTGGAGAAACATCTATTCAAGTCCTTTTCTCATTTTTTAATCTAGTTAGTTGGTTTTTTGCTATTGAGTTGTAGGAGTTCCTTATATATTTTGGATATTAACCCCTTATCAGATATATGCTGTGCAAATATTTTCCGTCATTCCGTGGGTTCACTTTTGACTGTTAGTTGTTTTCTTTTGCTGTGCAGAAGCTCTTTAGTATGAGGTAGTACCACTTGTCTGTTTTTGCTTTTGTTGCCAATGCTTTTAGTGTCATATCCAAGAAATCATTGCTAAAGCTTTTCCCCTATGTTTGCTTCTAGGACTTTTACAGTTTCAGGTCTTCTGTGTAAGTCTTTAATTCATTTTGAGTTGATTTTTGTGCATAGTGTAAGATAAAGATCCAATTTCATTCTTTAGCGTGTGGATATCCAGTTTTACCAACATCATTTATTGAAGAGACTATCTTTTCCCCATTGAGTGTTCTTGGCACCCTTGTCAAAGATCAGTTGACCAAATATGCATGGATTTATTTCTAGGCTCTCTATTCTGCTCTTTCAGTCTATATGTCTGTCTTTATGCCAGTACGGTAGTTAACTGTAGTTTTAGTTACTGTAACTTTGTAATATAGTTTGAAATAAGGAAGTGTGATGCCTCCACCTTTGTCCTTCTTTCTCAAGGCTGTTTTGGCCATTTGAGGTCTTTCGTGGTTTCATATGAATTTTAGGATCACTTTTTTTTTTTTGAGGAAGATTATCCCTGAGCTAACATCTGCCACCAATCCTCCTCTTTTTGCTAAGGAAGACTGGCCCTGAGCTAACATTCGTCCCCATCTTCCTCTGTTTTATGTGGGACACCTGCCACAGCATGGCTTGGCAAGTGGTGCGTAGGTCCACAGCTGGGATCCAAACCAGCAAACCCAGGCCGTCAAAGCGGCACTTGCGAAGTTACCCACTGCACCACCTGGCCGGCCCCTCATTTTTCTATTTTAATAAAAAATATCATTGAGATTTTGCTGGGGACTACATTGCATCTATAGATTACATTGAGTAGTATGGATATTTTAACAATATCGTCTTCCAATCCATGAGTGCAGGCTATCTTTCCGTTACGTGTGTCGTCTTTATTTTGTAATTCTCAGTGTACGAGACTCTCACCTCCTTAGTTTATTCCTAAGTATTTTATTGTTGTTGATGCTATTGTAAATGGGATTGTTTCCTTAACTTTCAGATAGTTCATTTTTAGTGTATATAAATGCAACTGATCTGTCCATGTTGATTTTGTATCCTGCAACTTTACTGAATTTGTTTATTAGAAACCCTGTTAGAAAACAGGGTTTTTTTCTCAAGTCTTCTGGGCTTTCTATATATAAGATCATGTCATGTGCAAATAGGGATAATTTTAATTCTTCCTTTCCTATTTGGATGCCTTTAATTTCTTTTTTTCCTAATTGCTCTGGCGAGGACTTCCAGTACTTTGTTGAATAGAACTGGTGAAAGCGGGCATCCTTGTCTTGTTCCCGATCTTAGAGGAAAAGCTTTCAGCTTTTCACTGAGTGTAATGTTAACTGTGAGCTCTACTTTGATCAGTTTTGACTGATGAAGTAGCCTTGCATTCCTGAGATGAACACTGTTTGTGACGTGTATATTATGGCTGGATTCAAATTGCTAATATTTTGTCAAGGATTTTTGCATCTGTGATAAGGGATGTTAGTCTCTCGTTTTCTTGTAAGGTCTTTGTCTGGCTTTGGAATCGGGGTAAATGCTGGCCTCATAAAATGATTTGGGATGTATTTCCTCTTCCCTTTTCTGGAAGGGACTGTGTAAAATTGGTATTATTTCTTCCCTAAATGATTGGCAGTATTCACCAGTGAAACCATTTTGTCCTGCAATTTTCTTTGCTGGAAGATTTTAAACTACAAATCTGATTCTTTAGTATCTGTTTCTTCTTGACTGAGTTTTAGTAGTTTGTGTCTTTCAGGAAACTGGTCTACTTCCTCCAAGCTGTTGAATTTACGGACGTTGCGTACTTCATACAGTGTGATGACCTTCGACTGGCTGGAGTGATGTGCCCTATTTCGTTCCTGATCTTGGTAATTTCTGTTTTCTCTGATCTCTGGATCAGTGTTATTCATTTTTTTCAAAGAACCAGCTGTTGATTTCTGTTATTTTCCCCTTTGTTTTTCTGCTTTCAATTTCATTGATTTTTTTTTGGCTTGTATCTTTATTAATTTCTTATTTCTGCTTGCTTTGAGTTTAACTTGCTCTTCTTTTTTTGGTTTCTTGACGTGGAAGCTGTGATTACCAGTTTGAGACCTTTCTTCTTTTCTACTGTAAGCATTTAACAATATCAGTGTCCCGTTAGGCACTGCTTTAGCTGCATCACAGAAATTTTACATATTGTCTTTTCATTTTCTTTCAATTTGAAACATTTTAAATTTCCTTTGAGACCTATTCTTTGACTCTCAGGTTATTTATAAGTATGTTATTTAGTTTCTAAATATTTGGAAATTTTGCAGATTGTCTTTCTGTTATTGATTTCTGGTTTAATTCTATTGTAAATTTAGATTTCTAGTTTAATTCTCTTGTAAACTTAGAACACCTTTTGTATGATTTCTATTCTTCTAAGTGTGTTTTTAAGTCCAAGAATCTTGGTAAATGTCCCATGTACACTTGAAAAAATATGTTTTCTGCTGTGAGATCCTATAAATGTCAGTGTTCCATAAATGTCAACGAGGTCAAGTTAACTTACAGTGTTGTTTACATCTTCTTTATCTCTACTGAGTTTCTTCCCGCTTGTTCTCTCAGTTCCTCAGATAGGAGTGTTGAAGTCTCCAACCATAATTGTGGATTTGTCCATTCTTCCTTTCAGTTCTATAGGTTTTTGTTCCATATATTTTGAAGTTGTCTTCTTCGGTGCATACATCTTTAAGATTCCTATGTATTGTTGCGGAATTGACCCCTTCATCCTTAAGTCATGCCCCTCTTTATCCCTGATAATATTTCTTGTTCCAAAGTCTGCTTTGTGGGATCTTAACACAGCCGCCCTAGGTTTCTTCTGGTTAATGTTTGCACTATATATATTCTCGACCTTCTACGGATAACCTGTCAGAACTTTGTATTTTAAGAGTGTCTCTTATAGAGAGTAGAAACTTCAGTCTTGTGTTTTATCCAATCTGACATTCACTGCCTTTTCATTGGCATGTTTAGAGCATTCGCATTCATTGGGATTATTCATACTTATGAATTAAAGTCTTTCATGTTTCTACTTGGTTTCTTTGTTCCACTTCTTGTTTGTTTCTTTTTCCCTTTTCCTGTTGATTCTTAGGTTAATTGAACTTTTTTTATTCTCTACTTTGTCTCCACTATTGAGGAAATATTTAGACTTGCTTTTCATTTTTTGTTATTTTCCTTTTAAAGCATTTCGTAGCATTTAACAGACCTGCCTCAGAGTGGTCTTGGGTTCCCAGGAGAAGCCCTCCCTGCACACACCCTCTAACCTTCTCCGTCCTCCCTTCACACACACCCCCCCAACCTCCTCACCGCGCCTGCGCAGACACCCCCTTGCCTTCTCCGCAGCCCTCCCTACACACACCCTCATCTTCTGCTGGAGAATTTGGCCTTCCTGATGACGGCTACTTTGGCAGCTTTTCCTTCCTCAGAACTTTGTAGGAGCTGGATCGCACCGCGTCAATGATGGGAGCCCCTGCAGTCTAGTTTGGGGCAGCATTTATTTGTTTGCTCACTGACCCAGGTCCACAACTGAGCATGGTTGACGTGTAGGCAGACGCTCAGGCTCCCCTTTCAGTGGTCACACCTCATACCAGCCTTCCCAAAGCAAGCTGGGTGCTATTTGTGGAAGCTGACCCTGCGTGATGTCTGCCTCCAGCTTTCCCCAGGCCTCCCAGGCACTTGCTGTGGCCGTGGCTCACCTGACTCTGACATTTCTGGTCTTGCCCAGTCTGGATGGCGTGTCAGTGGCCAAGATGAAAGCACATACCTGTTTTTAAAAATGTTTTGTGGTTGCCCTAGTGTTTACAATGTACATCTGTAATCAATCAGAGTCTAGCTTCCAATAACGTTACAACACTTCGCCTGTGATGTCAAGACGCGCAACAATATGTTCCCAGTCCCTCCCTCCCGTCCTTGTGCTATTGTTGTCAGATATTTTGCTTATATACACACATAATGTATTGCTACTATTTTTGCTCTAGACAGCCAATTCTGTTTTAAAGCAATTCAAAATGGAAAATAATTATTTTATCTTTATTTTTTCCATTTCCAGTGCTCTTTATTTCTTTGTGTAGATCCAAGTTTCTGTCTGATATCATGTTTTTTCTTGCCTGAACAACTTCTTTTCATATCTCTTTAGAGTGGATCTGTTGACTATGCATTCTCAGTTTTTGTTTGCCTGAAAATGCCTTCATTCTCCTTCATTATTAAAAAACATTTTCAGTATATGTAGAATTCTAGGCTTATAGTTTATTTTTCTTTCAGCATGTTAAGGATGGCATCTAACTTGCATAATTTCTGACAAGAAGTCTACTGTAATTCTTATCTTTGTTCTCTGTGTATAATGCGTCTTTTTTTCTCTCTCTGCCTTCAGATTTTCTCTGTCTGTTTTGTCAGAAATTTAAATATGATGTGCTTAGGTGTATAGATTTTTCATTTATGTTTTGGTTGGTTGGCTTTCTGTTTTCTTTTGTATTTATCTTGCTTGGTATTCTCTGAGCTTTTTGGTTATGTAGTTTAGTGTCTGTCATTAACTTTGGAAAATTCTCAGCAATCGCTTCTTCA
Source organism: Equus quagga (assembly GCF_021613505.1). Taxonomy (NCBI): domain Eukaryota; kingdom Metazoa; phylum Chordata; class Mammalia; order Perissodactyla; family Equidae; genus Equus; species Equus quagga. The sequence continues at coordinate 51,852,237 of NC_060271.1, forward strand.
AATATTTCTTCTGCCCTTTCTCTCTCTGTTTTCTCCTTTTGGGATTCCAAAATATGTACATTAGAACTACTGATGTTGTCCCACAGCTCTTGGATTCTTGGTCCTGTTCTTTGGTGTGTGTGTGTGTCAATCTACATAATTTCTATTGATCTATCTTCAATGTCTCTGATTCTCCAAAGGTGTCCAGCTAAGTAGGTCAAGGCAGCCACAGTATGACCACTGTGTAACTGCTCACCCCCTCGGAGGAGGGGACCATCCTGTTTGCTGCTGGCTATGCCAAGCACTGCCCCGCAGGCCCTGCCGTGCTCGGGCATGGTGTGGCCTCCATCCAGGCCTGTCGCGTCACCTCACAGGACCTGAGGTGAGGGGAATCGGCGTGACGCTATTGATGCTCCTGCTGTTTGCTGTGCTGAGCGGTAAACCTCCACTCTGACCCACAAGTCAGCTTCCACTTTGGGCACCTGCAGAGTGGGGGCAGGTTAATTCCTGCCATCTTCTGTGAGGAGGAGCTCTTCCTGACAAGTGTTTATTCTCTTGTTTACTTTTATGTTGTCTATCTTCTGCCAGAATATAAGCTCACGAGCACTTACTATAAAAGTTATTTATGTGACCTACCAAGTGCAAAGCATCCTAGTAGATGAGACACACGAAATGACAGATTGAATGTCTGCCTCAAAGTGGTGTGATCCTGTGAGAAGAAAGGAGGGACTCAAACCACAAAGCCCCAAGGAGAGGCATTCACTCTCATTGCTGTAAATTCCTTAAGCCTAATATTTTCTCTATATTATCCCCAGTTTTATCTCTGAGTCTTACATAGTGCCTGGTACACAGTAGGCATAAAATAAGTCATTCAATAAGCATTCAACCGACGTGTGCAGTGTTTCTTGTACTTTGGTATCAGGATGAACCGCACAAAATGGTGAGGTTACACCATCTTTAATTCTCAATAACAGTAACTTTATGTGATTCAACCTAATACTAAGCTTCTAATAATTACTTTTAAATCCCTTCTTGAAAGAGTCCCAGGCTGAGCTAAGAATGTTGAATTAAAAGGATAGATTTAGCACTAAAAATTGGAAATTAGGAAACCTGGATTTTCATTCCAGATTTACTCCTCAGAAGCTTTTGTCACAAGCTCTTTGGGCCTTAGTTTTCACACCTATCCCTGAAAGTTGTAGAGATAAAGTGACAGAAAATATGAGCTTGAAAAGATTGTAGAGTTATGAGAAGCAATGTGACCCTTTCTCTTGGCCTTTTACACAGAAAATAAGGAATTAGTAACCAGGGTATGATATTGACAAAATAAAAACCGTCACAGCTTTTGGGGGGTGTTTTGCAGTAAGTATCGAAATAGTACCTGTGAGTGCCTTCTGTGGCAGCAACTGCACCTCTGGAATCTACCTCACAGGAAGGTTTGCCACGTGCACGCACAGCTGACATTGCGTGAAGTTCACAGCCTACAGGCTCATCAACATGGGAATGGTTCTTAAACAAACTGTACTGTAGCCATATAACAGAATACTATGGAACTCTTAAATATAACAAAGGAGGGGCCAGCCTGGTGGCATGGTGGTTAAGTTTGCGTGCTCCGCTTCACTGGCCTGGGGTTCGCAGGTTTGGATCCCAGGTATGGACCTACACCACTCATCAAGCCATGCTGTGGCAGCATCCCACCTACAAAATAGAGGAAGATTGGCACAGATGTTAGCTCAAGCAAAAAGAGAAAGATTAGCAACAGATGTTAGCTCAGGGCCAATCTTCCTCACCAAAAACATGCATAAATAAATAACAAAAGGAATATCTAGATCATGAAGACATACCCAAGAGATATAAAAAGAAAAAAAGAATGTTGGCAATGATACATATAGCATACTAAACATCTCATTTGTATTAATTGTTTTAAAGTCTACATATGTGAGATATTTGTGTATTTATAAATGAAATTATACACAGCAAACTGTAAATAGTGGTTAACTCTGGGGAAGAAAGTTAAATTAACTAAAGCTGTTGAGTGTGTGTGGGTGGGTGCGTGTTGAGGGGTGGATTTGGAAAGAGAAATGCAAGAGGATCTGATCTGTCTGAGTTTGATGAGGAAAACAGTAGCCACTCTATGCATTCTGGGTATAAAGCATTTAAGATAGAGTTGGGAGCTTCATGACAACTGGAAGAGCTGGAGGAGTGGCTATCAGGAAAGTTGCCGCCAAAGGTCGCAGAAGTCAACAGAGAAATCTCAGCCTAAGTGGCCAGGAGTGGGTTGCGGGCGAGGACTGGAGTTCTAGCACGCCCACAAATGTGGAGCTCCTGGCAAGGGCTGCAGAGCTGCTGTGTCCATGAAGTTTGAGTGTGTGGAAGGCTCTGTGAACCTGCCATGTCTGACCCCAACAACTCTTCAAGTGACGCCCCTACTGCATCACCTTCCAAGTCTCACGAGTCTTTCTCACGGGCCAATTCTTATCCAGAGCCAAACACGGCAGAGAGATGGCCCCCAACCTCAGATGTGCTGGTGCCAAGATGACCACCAGCAACCCAGCCATGGATTGTACATTTTTACCAAAAATATTTTGATATGGTTAGAATCTGGAACATCGCACCTTCTCCTAAATCACGTTATCACATGTACAACTCCCAGAGATCTTACAATCTCCCACATTGGAAATCCACTTGGGAGAAATTACTTCTAAAACAATTACTGAGAATATGACCACAGTTCCTGTTAATTAACACCTCTTTATTTTCATTTGAACAGAAATAGATTCTAGCAAATTGATGGGCATGCATTCAAAAGAGTCACTAAACACCTGTTGTCAGCTGCGCGCACATGATTGTAAATGCCTATCACAGTGATTTATGAGGCAAGAAAAAGCAGTGTACTTCACTGACTATTTTCCTTCAAAGTAAGAAATGCAAAAGGGGCTTATCCTTGGTTCTGTTTACTGTATACGTCATTTTGCAATATATGTCTTTCAGCAGCCTAAACCACATGGCATTGAGGCAGACACATTTATTGCCTACAATGGCCACCTCCCCGTTCCCTGTTAGCAGAGCCCCAGTTGTGCTCTGAGACTCAGGTAAACCCTGATTGATCCAAGGCAAACCCGTCAATCCTTTGTCGGGAGTTGGTCTAAGTGTGACTGAACGAGTCTTAGAGAAGTCGGCTGGGATGCTTCTTGGAAAGGTTTTCCTAGTCGTTAAAGGGCCCTGGGGAAGACATTCCTGTTCTCTCACCAGACTTTGTCATGCCTGGATGTGATGCTGGGGACAGCTGTTGTCATCTTTAAGCCATGTGGGAAGCAGCCTTAGGACTGTGCCCAACCAGAGGGTAACACAGTCAAGAGGACACAGGAGCCGGTACCTGATGAGTCACAGAGGCACGGCTGTGCCCTGCGCTGTCTCTAGACTTGCAGGGACTTTTGACTCTCAGTCTCTTTTGCTTTAAATCAACTGACTTGGGATTATTTGTGTCCCAGATCAACCTACCTGATAACAACTTTTCTTATTAGAATTCCTTAATTATGACCCTGGGTCTCCTTTGTAATAAAATTTAATGATGGTGGAAGCATTAGGTCATGTTAAAATCTGGATTTGCCATCACTCCAGCCTCTTCGCTTCCATATTCCGTTCTCTGTTCCTCTGTTAAATAATAGTGATAGCCAATATTTCCATTCTGTCATGTTTTATGATTAGTTGCAAACTTTAATCCATTCTTAATGGATGCAAATGAAAACTGGTAACAAAATCAGGTTCAACCCCAAGAGGAGACATTGGAGAAAAGCAAGTTGGGTCTATAAGAAATTGCATACGGATGGTGCACAGATTTATGCTGCCTTAAAGTCACTAGGATCTTACCACAGCAAGCTGAAAAAGTCACTACTATTTGAGCAGTTGGACATATTTGATTGGTTTGATTTTTTTCTTCGCTTTTATGCTTCAGCGTTAATAGGCTGCCTCAATGATAAATATATGAGACTTTCGTTAAAGAAAAAAGACTAGGCCAATTTATTAAGGTGACACTTGTGGGCAATTCATCTTCTTGTCCCTCAGAACACATTACATAAGGATTTGCGTATAGCCTGGGCTTGATCAATGTGTGAATGGATGAATAGGGCAACCGCTGTCTGATCACATGCAGTCTTGGCAGTGAGAGATGAGGCTGTGACTTCTCTACCTCCATCACCTGTTAGCTGGGGGTTCAATCTGCGCTCTGACACTTACCAGCTGGGAGATCTGGGAAGGTTACTGAACATCTTGGACAAACTCGAGTTTCTTCATCATACGATGAGGACAATAGTAAATACTTCTGCAAAGTGTTGTTGTGATGATGAGACAAGCCGATATCTATTCCCTGCCCCTAACCACACACACACACACACACACACACACACACACACGATAGAAATAATATCACAATCCTGGGGGCAAAAATCCTGTATTCCAAAAGGCGGGTGCCCTCAGCCTCAATTCTTCCAGGTGGCTGTGTCCATCCCAGGAGAAGCACAGCCGGAAGGAACAGGCTCTTTGTTGACTGCAGGGATGTGCATCCAGTCTGTCCCAGCTCATGTTCCATCTCCCCTCCTGAAACGCCAGTGCCTCTGTCACTGACAAGAGAGGCAGCTACTCCCTTGTAGAGGAGCGACATCAGTGACCAAGCCAGGGCCACAGGCAGGGCAGTAGGGGCTGCCAACACCTACACCAGGAAGACACACACCTTGGTTATACCGTCCTGGGCAAGAAGGACAACATCGCGCAGTCTCAAGCTAATGAGACACAGAAAGCTGTAACCTGAGAATGCTCATGGCAGCACCTGTCTAACGCGACATTGAAATATTTCCGCCTGAGACACCAACTGGAATAATTTAAAGATTTTAGAGACTAGCAAGTTAATAACATAAAAATTATTAATATAATCATTCAGTCAAGTCTGGAGATCAAAGGATCATTATTCTCTGCTGATCTCTCTTCTATATGAGCTTATAAACCATGTTCTCCAGAGTCCCCTACACTAAACGTCTGTAAACGAGGCCCTTGGGTTGGGGAGCTGAATCCTGATAGTACATGGTTCTCAAAGTGGGATCCCTGGACCAGGAGCATCAGCGTTAGCTGGGAACCTGATAGAAATGCAAATTCTCATGCCCCTCCAGAGACCCACCAAATCAGGAACTCCAGGGTGAGACCCAGCTATCTGTGTTGTAACAAGTCCAGGAGATCCTGATGCTCATTCAGTTTAAGAACCTCTCCAGTGGTGGATAGGAGGAAGTAATCAGCAGGACAAGGAGGAAATCAGCTGGACAGGAAACAACTGACTTAGACAGATCCTGAACAAAAAGCCATATGTATGACGGCTTAAAATCAATCTGTAGACACCAAAACCCTTAGCAAGTTAAAAGGAATAAAAATACCCTTTCTCTCTGTACAAACTCCCTTGGGGACACACACTTACAGACTTAGTTTTCCATGATGCCCTAAGCATTTAGGTTAATTTATAAAGAGAGCTAACACAGAGCATTGCTTATGTGCCAGGCTTTATACTGAACCCTCTATTACCCAATTAATCCTCACAACAACCTAGGACGTCAGCACTATTATAGTTCTCACCTCACAGATGGATAATCTTAAAATTGGGGCGGGCCTGGGGTGGTTGCCCAGGGTCACACCCCGAGTGCAGAATAGAGCTGGTTCTAGTCCCCTGTCCCCAGATGTCAGGGCCCGGGGCTGTTAACCACCACACTCTCCAGCCTCGCAGATTCAGCAGATATACATGGACACATTACTTACAAAACATTGCACAGTGATTTCTTTCTCGAAACCAGAAAGAAGTGCTGCCCTTCCCAAAAGAGAACGAACAACCTAGTGAGGAAGGCAGCCCGAATGTGCAGCTCTGACAGGAGGTGGAAGGAAGCGATCACTCTGTAACCAGAGCAAGCACAGCCGTAAGGAGGGCGATTACATCCAACAGAGCGGGGCGGGAAGACTTCCTGGAGTGTTCCAAGGGGCAAAGATAGGAGGAAGCCAATCCAGGGAGGGAAGACAGGAGGAGAGGAAGTGTGAGGTGAGAGCAGCACGGCTCGGGGCTGGGTGTGCACTGGCATGGGCTGCAGAGGAGCGAGGAGCAGAAACCAGGGGTGGAAAGTAGGAAAATCCCATCCTGAGGGGCAGGAAGGGCCTTGAACCCACAGTAAACAGTTTGGATTCCTGTTTGCAGGCCACAGTGAGTCATGGCAAACTTCCTGAGCTTGGGAACAACACGATTTGCCAAGAAGAAGACCTGGGAGAAGAAGGGTGCGGGGGAGAAAGGACTGGAGAGAGAGAAAATAGGGCTCAAGAAAACATGTAGTTAAGGAGTCAGCAAAGGAGAAACCATCGAGACAGAAGAGAGAATTTGTCTGAATGAAAAGAAGACTTTCAAGTGAGGGTAATCCATATGAATGAATGAATGAGTGAAAACAATTACCAGACGGTGTCAAGGGTTACAGAAAGGTCAAGAGCATGAAAACTAAAAGCAGATTTTGCCTTTGGAGGTGGAAAAGGCAGAGTGTGTTTTGAAAAACAAAATACATTCCCTTGACGTTTCAAAGTCAGCAAAGAAATTCCTGGGAGAATGTATTGTGACAGCCCTCTTAGTCCTTAGGGCACCTTTGTAATGAATTCGTCTCATAAAATAGTCTAATATTACTTCTCTGAAATTTATTGCTCTTTTAAAGTTCAGAATATCTGGCTTGATTAGAAAATACAGGACAAGCGCATCTACCATAATAGGTTGCCTTAATTGAAGCTCTTTTGGTTAAAAAAATAGAAAATCACTCAAAATAGCTTAGGAAAAATATAGGTACCACCCAAAAGACCAGCTTTGGCTGGAATCCAGCAGCAAGGCCTTCTGAAGAAGAAGCAGAATCAGGAAAACCAGAGTGAGGACATCACGTCCATCTCCAGAGTCATGTGGGGTCTCGTGTTGGCTGTTGGTTCAAAGCCGGCTTTGTTCTCACTCTCTTACAGCCCCTGTCTCACTCCAGCATAGACTCTTCTGAAGATGACTCAGGGTTTACATTTCTCTCCACTTCAAGCACCTAATAGAGAATAATGAGCATTTCAACAGTTCAGTTCTAAATTTGAGAGAGAAAATCTGAGTAGCCCAGCTTGAGTCAGGGGATCAAGGAAGCGTGCCCAGAAACGGCTGGCTCAACGTTAATTCTGCAAACCCAGCAGCAGCAGGTGGGGTCCTTCTCAGGGCCTGGGCCAGGCAGATTCCCATGAAATGACCCATGACGGGTAAGTTCTTGAAAAGCTGTGCACATACCACATTTTGGTGAATTGAGTCCTATTTAAATTAGTCCTATTTACATTGAGTCCTATTGCACTACAAGTAACTGACATCTACATAGTAATGCTGAAGTTAAAAAAAAAAAACGTATTTTCCTACGTTATTACAGTTAGTGTCCACAACAACGCCCATGAGGTAGGTGGTGTCATCTCTATTGTGCAGATGAGAAACTGAAGCTCTCAGGATGCGTGGATGGGTGACATATTGTGACACGAGTAACTATCTCCATCAGAAGCACGCATCAAAGGAGCTGGCAGAGTACTCAGAGCACCAAGTGCTACTTGTCCAAATAAGGACTTGGGTGCTGCCATCGGGGTTCTATCACCATCCACATGAAAAGATGAATGGCAAACCCATTGCACATGTGTACCAAGCAGGCTGGAAGGAGCGAGAGCTATAGGAGGTCAGGGAAGGGAAAGGACCAGGCAGAGGCAGTTGAGGAAGGCTGCCTCTAGGAGGTTGGACTCCAGTGGATGCATGAGACATAGATAAACTGCAAGACAGAAGAGAGTGTGGAATTAGGACTTGCATGGAGACTCGTTCAGAGGCAGAATTAGACCCAGGTGTTTACTTTGTGTGTTTGAACATATACTTGAATATATATTGCATATTGCCTATATATGTGTATGTATATATATATATAAACAGATATAAAAAGAGCATACATATAAAAGAAAAAATAGAGAATGAGAGAGAACACAGAAGCCATCAGTTAATGGAATCCTCCTTAGCAAGTGAGTTTTTCCACGTGAGTGAATTTCTCAGCCCACTGCAGCTTCAAGTACCACAACATTTTTAACTAAAGCCATTTTGGATGGAAATAGCTCTCACGTGAGATGACCCCTATAAAGCATTTAGCACAGACCCTGGCACGTACCACTCAATAAATGTGCATTATTATTGTTGTTGTTACTCATAAAATGCCTTAGGAAGCAGGGTAAATAGAGTATAATTTAAATTTTCTGGATGGCCAAAGGTCATCATGACCATTGCTTATTTAACTGAGCTGTAAATGCAGGGACATCCTGAGAGTTACCAGGGACCACAGGGCTATTCATCCCCCGCTTAAAATAGCCCCAGGCTGTGAGGCTTTCCTAAGGTTGGATCTGGTATCAGCTTGGCTGTTCCCTCCTTTGTTGTCAAGCTGTCACTTCTCATGGCTGTCACTGTGCCTGCCCTGGCCATCCCCCCTGCTTTAATTTCCTACCACTAATGTCTGTGAGCTGAGACAGAGCTGATCCAACCCCAGAACTGTACTCTGTCACTGAGCACTGCATTCAACCTCCCTCAGTCTCAATTTCCTGTTTGCCCAGATAATCTTGAAGTTTCCAGCTCCAAAATCTATGAGTCTATGAAGGTTTCATTCAAAGTGAGAGTCAGAGGTCTGCAGTGGGCCTGGGCTTGGGGTTCCGTTTTGTGCATTTCTGTTAGTATTCTAAGGAACTGAACACTTGCCAACTCCCTCACATCCAAATATTAACATCTTATTTTATGTGATTTTCAAAGCAAAGAAAAATGGCAGCAAAATTAGAGATCTGATGGCTATAGGGACGGCATTGCCTTCGCTGGGATTGTTTAACATCAAATGTAACTTCCATAGATTCTTCCTCTGCCCACAGGCCTGCACCTTCCCTATGAGAGGACAGACAAGGACCGCAGGGAGGGATGAGCGCCTGCTGCAGAAGGCGGCTCTGAGGCAGAAGCAGGAGCAGTGGGTCGAGAGGCTGGTCAAGTTCAGAACCATGTGACCTTGTGCTGGTCAGACAGCCTCTCCACACCTTAATTTCTCTATTTGTAAATCTGGGATCACATTACTTGCCTTGTAGGACTGTTGTGAGGGTTAAATGAAAGAAGATCTGTATTCGTCTGCTAATGTCTGTTTGAATATATATACACTGCCGTAACAAATCCCACGGACTGGGGCTTAAACAACAGAAAGTAATTTCTCACAGTTCTGAAGACTAGAAGTTCGAGGTCAAGGTGTTGGCAGGGTTGGTTTCTCCTGAGGCCTCTCGCCTTGGGCCATGGATGGCTGCCTTCTCGCTGTGTCCTCATGTGGTCTTCCCTCTGTGCAGGCACATCCCCACTGTCTCTGTGTGTCCAAGTTTCCTCTCCTTACAAGGTCACCAGGCAGATCGGGTGAGGTCCCCACTTTAAAGCCCTCATTTTTTTCAGCTTTACCAGGATGTGATTGACATATAACATTGTGTAAGTTTAAGAGGTACCATGTAATGATTTGATACACGTATATATCGTGATTTGAATCACTTATATGCTGTGAAATTACCACAATAGGGTTAGTTAACACCTCCATCACCTCACATAATTACCATTTTGTGAGAGTTTGGTGAGAACATTTAAGATCTTCTCTCTCAGCGACATTCAGGTACAAAATGCTGTATCATTAACGATAGTTACTAAAGACCTCGTTTTAACTTAATCACTTTAATCTTTAAAGGCCCGATCCCCACATACTGCCGCATTCTGAGGTGCTGGGGGTTAAGGCTTCAGGACATGAATTTGAGGGGAACACAGTTCAGCCCGTTACACTGTCAATGAACGCGTTTTGTACATTCCTTACAAGTGGAAGGTGTGGCAGCTGTAGACCTAAGGGCAGAGGGAGGCACTGAGGAACGACACCTGGTGGAGGTCACGGCTGGAAAAGAATAACCAGAGTGGTTTGACCTCCCAACTGTAGCACTGTGGGTGGTCATTTTGCATCCAACAGCTGGTTTTACAGCTGCCCCTTCAGCAATTGTTTCTTGAGTATCTGCCTTGCGTGCCAGCATGTGCTAGGCAGTCTGAGGGCTGTGGGGGTGTTGCCTAGTGTGTATGATCCACCGGAACTAAGAGGGTCCAGAGAGGGGGCAAGACCTTCTCTGCTTTTCCCTGTCCCGAGAACCTCCTGGGCCCCTTGACAGGGGACCAGGCCCTTCTGGATACGTATGCCCCTTCATCTTCTCCATAATCCTTTGCAGAACTAGATATTGAAGCCCAGGAACATGCAATAAATTGTCCAAGGCCAGACCACTCTAAACAGCCTTGCCAGGATTTGAACCTGGGTCTTCCGTGTTGAAGTCTAGCAGTTTCCTCTTTAGGAATGTGGTATTCTCAAGGAGAGAGACTCCCAGGGACAGAGAGAACCAGGCGTGCCCTGCTTGCTTCCTCTCATGGGCTGGGATTTGGGGCAGCTGGCCCTCTTCACTGAGCATGAGCAGCCGAGGGGTCTCACCAGGCCTGTCTCCCCAGAGGCTCTGTTTCCTTCTTCCTCCCTTGGCCTCCATCCTTTGCTGACCTCCTCTTCCTCACCTGGTTCCCTAACTCAGCTGGGTGGGGGCAGGGAGGATTGGCCTGTCCACTGTCCTTGGCAGTCTGGCCTGGGTGGGAAGGGCACAGGAGGGACTGGTCAGGAGCCTGCACTGCTCTGACTTCCCTCCCCTTGGTTAATAAACACAAACGTGATGTCAATTATACTACAAAAACGGTGAAAAAAAAGAGAAAAGAACCAAGGGCCATGTACACCCTTTCAACGGGATATTTTGTCTCAGGAACTGTTCTTACTTTAAGGATGATTTGGTGTTTGTTACTAGACTTTCACAATTGGTACAATGTATGGCCAACATAAGCTGGGACAATACCGCTAAGTTGGAGAGATGCGATAAAGAAATGAATAGACAAATGAAAATAATTAGAGACTAAAGGGTGCACAGAATTGCTAAATTTTGTTTTATTCTGTATTCTGCAAGTCCTAGGGGATTCATAGAAGATTCGTGAAGAATGATGTGGCTCCATCCCTAAGGAAGGCATGGTTTTCGCTCTTTCCTACTGTTAACTGTAACCCCCTCACCTCTGATTGAAATTGTCTTTTTGATTTTTCTACACAAGAGAAAGGTAAGAACACCCCAAATTTAGACTGCCAGTAGGAATGCTGAAGTCAGTTTATTTTCTCACACTTAAGAGAGATGTCTGGGGGCCGGCCCCATGGCTGAGTGATTAAGTTTGTGTGCTCTGCTTCAGCAGCCCGGGGTTCACGGGTTCAGATCCTAGGCATGGACCTACACACCACTCATCAGGCCATGCTTTGGTGGCATCCCACATAGAGGAACTAGAATGACTTACAACTACAATATACAACTATGTACAGGGGCTTTGGGGAGGGAAAAAAAGAGGAAGATTGGCAACAGATGTTAGCTCAGGGCCAATCTTCCTCACCAACAAAAAAAAAAGCATAAAAAACCAAAGACATATATCTTTGGTGTCCACAAAATGTCCAGAGCATTTGTTAAAATTGGAGGTTTGCACCAAGATTTGTTGACATCTTATCGGCAGCTTCGCCAGGACGACACTCAGACCACCAGCAAAGCATTACATGTGACAGTTTCTATGCTCTCAGGGCAAATGCTGAGAAGAGAGGTGCTCCACACATTTTAGTGGACTTTACACGATTGTCAGTGTAACCTTGTTGTGACAATGCGCACACACCTCGGACAAAGTAGAGGCCAAGGGAGGCCAAGCAGATGTTAACATTCTGTCTAGACATAATTTGATTGTGTCTGATGTGGGAACCAGGCACAGAGTGGAGGAAATGGAAACTTACAAACAAGCTTTTAATACTTGATTCTGATTCATCGTCAAAACAGAGACAAGTCGCTAATGAAAGTTCTAGACCCCAGAGGGCTTTAGTAAGTAATAAGAGTCTGACCGAAATCTACAGAAACCGTACCAAGATGTTGCTGTTTTTTCTCTTGGGCTAAACCATCTTATAAAACAATTTAGAAAAAATATTTATTTAATTCAAAATCATGTAGGTCAACACCTCTCCCTAAAGAGGCTGTGGCTTTCCTCTATATTCTGGGCAGTTAGTCTGATGGAATTCCTAACACAGAGTGTGTCAGGTGGAGACGGACGTTGCCTCGTGTAATTGTTGTCTTTCCCTCTATGTTGAGAGTAGGTTGGTTAATTCTAAGCAAATCTTCAGAAGTGAATGAAAACTCTGTGAAGCATTCTTTCAACAGACGTTTATTCACAAAGATGAATGTAATGCAGTACCTTTCCTTAAGCAGGTTTCAGTTAATTGTGTAGGAAAAACAGAAAAGTATATATACATATATAAGGATGAGGACGCTGAGTTCTCTTAGAGAGAGAAAGTAATAACTGCTCAGATGAATGAGGCTATAGAGATTGATGTTAATATTTTAAGTGTAATATTATAGTGATTTTTACAGATCCCTGTCTTTTAAAGATATATTCTGAAATATTTATAAATGAAATACCATGTCTGAAATTTACTTTAAAACTCAGGACGGCTAGAGTGGCTGGGATAAAAAAGAAACAAAATCAGCCATGAGTTAATAACTGCTGCAGCTGACGATAACCTTTTGCATATGTTTGAAATTTTCAAGAACTAAAAGCATTTTTTAAAAACTTTCAGGACAATTCAAAAACGAAATTAAGAAAACAATTCCATTTACAATAGTACCAAAAAGAGTAACAGAAAGAATTTGTTGTTGGTGCTGTCAGGTGGATTTCGACTCCTAGGACCCTGTGGACAGCAGAGCAGAACCCTGCCCTGCCCGGTCCTTCTGCGCCATCCTCTCACCGTCCAGCACTGTATCAGACAATGCTCCACTGCTGTCCATAGGGTCTTCACGGCCAATTTTTTCAGAAGTTGGTGGCCAGGTCCTTTTGCTTAGTCTGTCTTAGTCTGGAAGCTCTGCTGAAACCTGTCCATCATGAGTGACTCTGCTGGTATTTGAAATCCCTATAGCTTAGCTTTCAGCATTACAGCAACACACAGCCACCACAACATGACAACCAACAGATGAGTGGTGTGGTTCCCTGACCGGAAACAAACCGGGCCATTGAGAGCGCCGAATCCTACCATTAGACCACCAATAGAAAGAATACTTAGGAATAATTTTTTAAAAAGAAATGCAAAACTTATATCCTGAAAACTATGAAAAAAAATTAAAGACCTAAATAATTGGGGAAACATCCCATGTTCATGGATCAAAAGACTTATTGTAAAGATGGCAGTACTTCCCAAAGTGCTTTATGGAAGAAAGTGCAATTCCTATCAGAATCCCAGCCAACTTCTTTGTAGAAATTGATAAGCTGATTCTAAAATCCTTGTGGAATTGCAAGGGATCCAGAATAGCCAAAATAACCTCTAAAAAGAAGAACACTGGGGCCAGCCCCGTGGCCGAGTGGTTGAGTTCACGCGCCCCACTTCAGCTGCCCAGGGTTTCTCCAGTTCGGATCCTGGGTGCGGACACGGCATCACTCATCAAGCCTTGCTGAGGGGACATCCCACAAGCCACAACTAGAAGGACCCACAACTAAAAATATATAACTATATACCAGGGGCTTTGGGGAGAAAAGGAAAAATAAAATCTTTAAAAAAAGAAGAACAAAGTAGGAGGACTCACACTTCCCAATTTCAAAACTTACTACAAAGCAACAGTAATCAAGACGGTGTGGTCCTGGCACAAGCATAGACACATAGATCAAAGGGATAGAATTGAGACCCCAGAAATAAACCCATACATCTATGGTCCACTGATTTTCAACAATGGTGCTAAGATCACCGTCCAGAAAACAAAGAATAGTCTTTTCAACAAATGGTGCTCAGGCAACCGGATAGCCACATGCAAAAGAACGAAGCTGGATTCCTACATTACATCATACACCAAAATTAGCTCAAGATGGACCAAAGATCTAAATGTAAGAGGAAAAATGGTAAAACTCAAAAAAACCCACCAGTGGTAAACATTCAGGACCTTGGACTTAGAAAGGATTCTTAGATATGACACCAAAAGCACAAAACAAAAGAAAAAAAGAGATTTTAGGCTCCATCAAATTTAAAACTTTTTTGCTTCAAAGGACACCGTCACAAAAGTGCAAAGACAACTCAGAGAATGGGAGGAAATATTTGCAAGGCATCTATCTGATGAGGAACTTGTATCCAGAACACAGAAAAAACCCTTACAACTCAGTAGTAAGAAAAACAAATAACTCAATTAATAAATGGGCAAAGGATCCGAACAGACGTTTCTCCAAAGAAGATATAGAAATGGTCAATAAGAACACGGAAAAATTCTTGTCATTAGTCATCTGAGAAAAGTAAATCAAAACAACAATGAGATTCCACTTCACATTAGAATGGCTAGAATCACCCAGTCAGATGATAACAAGTGTAGGCAAGGATGTGGAGAAATTGGAACCCTCATATACTGCTGGTGGATATAAAATGGTGCAGCCACTTTGGAAAAGTGGCAGTTCCTCAAAGGAGTAAACATAGAGTTACCATTTGACCCAGCAATTCCATTCCTACATATATATTCCCAGGTCTATACCAAAAAGAAATAAAAAACTTGTACACAAATGTTTATAGCAGCATTGCTCATAATAGCCAACAGGTGGAAACCACCCAAATATCCATCAGCTGATGAATAGATAAACAAAATATGGTATAGCCATATAACGGAATGTTATTCGACCACAAAAAGGAATGAGGTATTGATACAGGCTACAACATCGATGAACCTTGAAAACTTTATGCTAAGTAAAAGAAGCTAATCACGAAAGACCACACTGTATTGTTCCATTCATGTGAAATATCCAGAATTGGTAAATCTACAGAGATAGAAAGCTTAGAGGTTGCCTAGGGCTGGGGGAAGGAGCATGGTAGGTAAAGTGTACAAGATTTCTTTTTGGGGTGATAACAGTGTCCTAAAATTGACTGTGGTGATGGTTGTACATGTCTGTGAATATACTAAAAACCTTTGTCCTTACCCTTTAGAATGCTTTTTTTTTTTTTTTTTTTTGCTGAGGAAGATTTGCCCTGAGCTAGTATCTATTGCCAATCTTCCTCTCTTTTTGCTTGAGGAAGATTTGCTCTGAGCTAACATCTGTGCCAATCTTCCTCTACTTTGCATGTGGGTCACTGCCACAGCATGGCTGCTGACGAGCAGTGTAGGTCTGTGCCCAGGAACCAAACCCAGGCCACCAAAGAGGAGCAAGGTGAACTTAACCACTGTGCCATGCAGCCAGCCCCGGGAATGCCAATTTTTTAACAAAGATCCTAGGAAAATGACAACCAATGTGCATTCCAGCTCTGGACGACTTTGCATCACATTCTCACAGTGCTTCCAACTTCTTCCCCTTATTCTTTTAGCCATACCATGATTTTTTAAAAATTCCAATTTAAAACTCATCTCCTCAAGAAAGCCTTTTACAATAGATCCTTCAAGATTAATCGCTTCTCCACGATGACTCATGAGAACCCCTCCAAGTTCTCAAATGCCTAGCTTCCCACAGAACCAATTTCCCCTTGGGGAGCTTTTATGCTTTTTCTCGTTGAGCTTGTCCAATAAGATGAGACATCCCTGGAGAGGAGGCTGTTTCCTCTGGTCACCCCACTGTGTCTAGGGCATGTTAAGCGGGACACAACTGGAAGGCAATTCTGACACCAGTTCCTGAATGAGCGTGTGCGAGTGGGGACCACGCATCTACCGCTTCAACAGTCCTCCAACAAATGTGTGATTTCTGATTGCTCATCCAAGCACTGTATATTGCTTTAAACGATGAGACCATCATCAAAGAAAACCACAGCGTTCTTCCTCTCTAATCCTGAGGAAACTATTGCACTATGCACGGTAAACTTCCAACACCTCTTCTCTTTATAAAACAGAGCTTTCACTGTTTTTAATTTAAAAAGCAAAATTGTTTCTCAATGAGCCAAAGATAAGTTCTGAAGTGCATTTTCAGTAGCCCATTCTGAACATGACTGGTATTTGGGTAAAGGAAAGAAGTGACGGGGATACCAAGCAAGCCCACTTAACCAAGCACATTTTACACATGGGGGACATGTCCTCCCGTGTACCGGGCAGTATACAACACCGATCTGCAGTTTAGACACCAACTAAAGTGGCTCAGTAAGGGCCCACCCTTTCCACACAGCTACAGGGACTGCCTTTCCATCTCAAACAAGTTTCACCTCTCCTCCTGGGAAAGGAAGCACCAAGGATGGGCTATTAACACTTTTTTGCAAGCCTCTTGACTTTTCACTCTTAAAATTGTCTGGTTATCACTACGTAACCATGTAATTAGAGTGCTTCAAAATTAATTGGACTTCTAATAATGAACAGATTTACAGTAGATGAAGATGATTGTTTAAAAGGCAAGGAGTCTGCCTCTAAACTTGACAATAATAACCATTTTCAAAAGCAGACTTTGTGAATCATGATGTTATATATCTGATGGCTGCTTTTTCTTCACTGGTGGGAAGTTAACTACTCAACACACCCCAGAGAAATCATGCTCTTTAATGGCTAGTGCGAACTTCACAAAATAACAAATTGAAAACATAATTTGCGTGCATAATGCACTTCCCTGGAGTCAGTTGGTCGATCAGTATTCATTGCGCATTCACAACTACGGCTGGCACGCACATTAACCAGCAGAATTTATGACCTGCTCAGAGAAACCTGGCGCGAGCAGAGAGACAATACAACCAGGGAGACATACAAACCACAGTGCACGCTTTTGCAATGCAAAAGAACATGAAGGGAAAGCCTTAAGGAAGAGCTGAAGGAAGCTGCTTTTCTCCTCTCCATCCCTCACTAACAAATGTTCGGTGCACAGGTCTTTGTGCTTTCTTCTTGTAGAGCTTTCAAGTTCTACAGAAGCTTGGAATTAAGCTCTTCAAAAATTACTAGTCGCACCAGCGTGATCTACTTCTAAACTCAGTCATAGCCCATTGCCAGTGAAACCTTCAGTGCCGATGCTCCAGGGCATGCTAGTGCCATGGACCAGGGAGGTGCGGACTAGAAAAGCTATCCTGTGAGATCCACAATAGCCCTGGGGGGGGGGGGGGGACCTCCACCCCTTCTGTCTCACTCCTCCCACACTCATCAACAACTCTGCTTGCCCATAAAAGGAGAGCCCAAACACCAGCAAAGAATGGAGGCAAGCGCCCCAGAACTCACTTCTACACCCCATAATACACTCTCATGGGGCTGGCCCTCCCTGGCTCTGCCTCCAGCCTCTGCTCTTATCCTCTGTGGTTGTGACCATCACCTGGATTCCTTGTCTGGCTTGTGGGGGTTCCAGCTGTGCTTGATGGCTCTCAACCCTGCCCAGTCCCTCCGATCCACTGCCTTGAGTGAAATAGATTGCTTCAAAGCCAACGCTGGCTCCCTGGAAGCCGGTCCCCAGCCCCCTCATGACCCTTCAATAATGGACTCGCAGGCACTAGAGGGAAAGAGGGGTGTGGCTGCACCCCTGAGAATATTCTCCATGTTGTCACTCTTCAACAGTTTTCCAAAAATGATATGTTGATTGTTCACTCCTTCACATGCCAGTTGTTAAGGCCACAATGAGAAGATGCTGGAGGAAGACCCGTGGAGGTCAGGTGCTGATCAGTCTGGCCATGTGTGGTCAGACAGGTGGGGCACAGAGAGGCAAATGGTGTTCCCCAAGCCAGGCTCACCCCCCTGACCATAGACCTTGCCCAGGCCTCTGCTCAGAGGGAAGGTACTGTGGGGAAGAGCGCTCAGAAAGAAAAGGTGGAAAACCCTCTTTTTTGCTTTGTGTTTTGTTTTTGCTTTTTCCTCCAGTTCGCCCTGCAGACAAGAGCTGGGAGGCCACATGGTGGAGGTGCACCACACAGCCTCTGCTGATTGACAAACCTGACCACCCCGATCCCCTCTGCAAACAGTAACCCACAGGCGCAGATCACTGCTCGGAGCGCAGCCGTCGCCATGGCGGACCAGGAAAGCAGGGAGTGGTGTCCATTCTTCTCTTTTTTCAAAGGCCAGGCTGATAAAGCAAGATTTCTATTCACAACCAAGACAACATTCGTTGCCACCTGCTAAGAATCAGGTCCTTTGCTCAGCGCTTTCAATATTTACCCAGTATCTTTTGCTTTGTTTTGTAGATGAGTACAGAAACGTTTAGGGATGTAAATGTCAACCTGATCAAATGTTTCCTTGTAATACTTATAAATTTAGCTATAATACATGTCAGGAAACATACTCAATAATGCATAAATTTAGAAATATCAATTTTCCCATTCTCTTATTTCTTCAGTTTTAGTCAAACTCTTCATGTGGTGTTTGACATGAGTATCTCTATCATTACAAGAGCCAAGTTTGAGCCTGCAAAACACCTTTCTAGAGCACATGACTTTTACTTCTTCGCTAACGGAGATCAAGAACTTTCCGAACAGTATATTATGCTGCCCATGGAAAATGCAGCCCAAATCACAGAAATCCCTTACCATGATTAACTAAGATAGTTGATTTTTTTCATTCATCCGGTACGTGATCTCCATAATTTGAAAAATTACTCTATTCCTTTCTTAACTGATCTTTAAGAAGTCTGCGTGCAATGACATTCGATAGTGCAAATTGAGGTCATGCCCTCATACTAATTCTTAAATCTGTGCCAAGTGTCTTTCCTCTCTTTTTTAAATAAAAGATTCCTTAGGTGACCTCAACAAACATCCAAAACTAGCATTGTTTAAGGCCCTTTCAAACTTACATGTTGTTCAAAATAAAGTAATTGAGACTGCATCCCATTTTACGAACCTTTGTAATTACTTAAGTTTAAGGTGACCCTTTTCTGAGGAGTAAACTTGAGAGGAAAAAAAAATCCTTTGCCTTATATTAGGGACTGTCTGATATATTCTCTTGTTTGATCATCACAATGACAGAATGAAAGAACATAAAAGTTAAACACGATTTTACAGCAGAATAGAATAAAGCCTACTCACTGGCACAGATTTATAGCTCTCTTAACGACTGAAGACTTGGTGGGGCCGGCCCGGTGGTGCAGCGGTTAAGTGTGCACGTTCCGCTTCTTGGTGGCCCGGGGTTCACCGGTTCGGATCCCTGGTGCAGACATGGCACCACTTGGCAAAAGCCATGCTGTGGTAGGCATCCCATGTATAAAGCAGAGGAAGATGGGCATGGATGTTAGCTCAGGGCCAGTCTTCCTCAGCAAAAAGAGGAGATTGGCAGTAGTTAGCTCAGGGCTAATCTTCCTCAAAAAAAAAAAGACTGAAGACTTGGAATAACATCTAACGTTATTGAGCATTTATTATATGCCAGGCACTTTTCTAAGCGTTTTACATGTGTTAATTCATTTAATCCATAAAACAACTCTTTGTGGCAAGTACTATTATTGATTGATTCCACTTAAAATAAGAGGAAACCGTGGCACCAGGTAATTTGTCCAAAGTCCTTGGTCTGACCTAAGGAGCCTTCTGATTGAGCTTGCCTCCCTTGTAAAAGGCAGGACAGCCACATGAGAACACGTGTCGAGAATCTCAAAGGCTGATTGCACGTTAGAACCAGCAAGTGATGACTGGCCCCTAACCCAGACCGACTCAGGCCGAATCTGGGCGGGGTGGGGGTGTTATTTTTAAAAATGCTCCAGGGGATTCTAACGTGCCACCAGGCTGGGAGCCTTCTAACTAGACTGCTGGTTCTCAAGAATCAAAGTGAAATCTTGAGAAACCGTTGTCACCATCACCATCATCACTTTCTCTTTCAATTGAAGGAGCAACAAAGTGCGGCCCCGGCAATGGGCAGGGATGAGAGTCGGCATGCAGACCCGGGAGGCAATCGCCTAGAGCTGGAGCCAATGTCTTTAGGAACAAAAAAGTCACGGCCTCTCCTTCGCTGTAATGTAATCAGGGTGTCTCCATATTTATAACGTCTAGAAGTTCCCCTCCTTAAAACGCACATTAGCATTTTACTTTTGAATTGTGGGGTCACTTTAACCCATACAAACGACAGTGCTTCTTATCCGCTTTTATTGTACCGCTCAAAAAACTTTCACTGAATGCCTGCAATGACCAAGGCACCATAGGAGACAGAAAAATAGAGATGTGTTCCCCACCCTCAGCAATCTCAGTCTATTAGGAGAGAGAATACGTGAATATAATAATTACAATCAAGTTCCTAAATGTAAACACCAAAAGAGAGCTAGAAATAAAATGCTAAGAAAATTCAAAGCAGAAACGGATGACTTCTCACCAGGGGATCAAGAAAACTTTCAGGGAACAAGTGCCATTTGAACTGGACATGGTGGATAATGAGAGATTTCAAAGACAAAGAACAGAATTAAACTCAGAAAATCATGTGAGTCAATGTTTAGAGGGACCCCTGAGAACAGAGGTGCAGCTCAATTGGCGTTGGGCTAATGAGAGAAGTAGAAGGAAGGGAAGCAGATAAAGTGCCGGGGGTTCAAGACCTGGCCTCTTTGCTCTCAGAGCCATTTCTCACCACTCCTCTGCTCTGTTCAGTGACACATGTGTTGCTCTGCATGCAGGCTGCAACTCCCAGCTCCCAAGCCAGCTGGACTCCAGCCGGGTTTGCCAGGAGGCACCGGCAGAAGGCAGAGGCAGCAAGAAGAGAGAAGCCAGGTCTGTGTATACGCCTTTCTGCCTCAGGCCCAGCTCCAGCAGTAGCTGTTTCCTCCATGGCTCCAACTCCCACTGGACAGGCACGTGGTGCTGACAGCATCTGTTGGTGACCCTGGATTCTGTGCTCGAGTGACTCTGGCTCTATCTCTGTCCAGGCAGATAATGGGGGTGTCTTAGTCAGTCCAGGCTGCTGTAACAAAGTACCATAGACTGGACGGCCTAGAAATAGCAGAAATCTGTTTTTCACAGTCTGGAGGCTGGAGGTCCAAGGCGAGAGGACGGCAGAGCTGGGTTCTGGTGAGAACCTCTTTCAGGTTGTGGATTGCCCTCTTCTTGCTGCATCTTCGAGACGCAGAAAGAGAGAAGTCTGGTCTCATCACCCCCTTAAAGGGCACTTAATCTCAATCATGAGAGCTCCACCCTCACAGCTGAATTACCTCCCAAAGGCCCCACCTCCTAACCCTGCCACACTGGGGAGTGAGGCTTCAACGGACAGCTTTCAGGAGGACACAGACATTTGCAAAGAGAGATTTTTTGCCCTTGCCAATCACTGGGGTGCTTCACCCTTCTAGCCATCACCAGCATAATAAATTCCCTGTATTATATTCCCTGGTATTCTCTGGGTTTAAAACATTTTGAGTAGTTTCTGGTTGGACCAGAAAAACATTTGATTGAATCAAATGATTAGCAAGAAAAAAAATCCTACGAGGTCTTTAAGAACAGGTGGATTACAATCGGAGTTTGGCTTCAAGGCTAATCCTGGGAGCCAGCCTGGCGGCGCAGCAGTTAAATTTGCTCATTGCAGTTAAGTTTGCTCATTTGGCTTCGGGGGCCCGGGGTTCGCTGGTTTGGATCCTGGGTGCAGACCTACGCACCACTTGTCAAGCCATGCTGTGTCAGGCGTCCCACGTATACAGCAGAGGAAGATGGGCACAGACGTTAGCTCAGGGCCAATCTTCCTCAGTAAAAAGAGGAGGATTAGCAGCAGATATTAACTCAGGGCTAATCTTCCTCAAATAAATAAATAAATACATAAATAAATAAATAAATAAATAAGGATAAGTCTATCAGTAGAGACAATGCTGAACCCAAAACCTCTTCTGACCCTTCTGTCTGACTTTTATGTAGCATCTGATACTGCTGACCACAGCTTCCTACTCACTCTTTTCTTCTTTTCTACCATCCCGTTCTCTGCTTCCTCTGCTCATTCCTTAAAGGTCTGACTCTAGTCTGTCTCCCTGGGCAAATTAATGTGGGCCCATGGCTTTGATATCATTAAATTCAGCTAATATCAAACCTATGTTTCCTACTCTGATAGTTCTTCGGAGCTCCAGATTCAAATTTTCAGCGTCTGCCGGACATCCTCAGCTGAGTACACATCTCAGACTCGACGTGTCCCAAATCAAACCTGTGCTTTCTTCCCACCCAACCTGTTCTCCCTCTTGTCCAACTAGCCTTGGTGTCAGTCCGAAAGTAGCAAACTGAGTATTTGTATGTTGGAAATGTCTTCATTTCACCTCCTCTCCTGAAAGACAGCTTAACCACGTAGAGGTCAAGGTTGAACGTTATTTTCCCTTTAGTCCTGTGAACTTGTCCCGTTGTTTTTTGGCTTCTACTTTTGGTAGTTCAGATGTTTACTCTTAACCTAACTGTTATTCTTTTAGAGTTGACATGTCTGTTCCCTTTGGTAGCCTTTAGAAGTTTCTCTTGGAATTTGATGTTTTGCAGTTTCTCTAGTAGGAGAGTCTCGGTATGGATTTTTATTTTTGTTTATATATGAGGACTCATTATTTTCCTCCAATCTGGAAAATGTAAGACCTGATTTCTTCAAGTACTGCTTCTTCCCACGTCTCTCTAGTCCCTCCTTTTGGAACACTTTTAGTCATATGTCGGATCTTCTCATTCTTAATTCCACGTCTTCTGTCTGCCATCTCGGTTTTTCCATACCTCTTTGTTACATTTTTTATATCCTCAACTCTAGCTCTCAGCAAATCAAAACCCAACTAGGTTTTTTAAAAATTACAATGTCTATAAACGTTTTCTTTCTAAGATATATGTTGAAAGGGGGCTGTCATGACATTGACATGTAACGTGGTCCTAATCTGCCTCTCCATGCCTTTTAAATTAATGTTCTCCTTTTCAAACTACCCAGCAACAATTTTCTCCCAATTCTTTTGGGGAACTTTTCTTTTCTCATTCCACCTGTGCAGTTACACGGGGGCTGTTCACCCTCCGTGTCCCATCCCTCTGGCTACAGGATTGGCGCATAGCCCCGGCCAGTCCAATCGTAGTTCCTAATCCTGTGACCACAGTAATTGGTTCAGGGATAGGATCACGACCAACGCTTGGCCAATTCTTCACTTTTCTAAGTGGAATGAATGGTGAAAGTTCCTTTCATTCCTGGGCAGGTGTTGGCAAACTTTTTCTTCAAAGAACCAGTTAGCAAATATGTTAAGCTTCGCAGGACAAGAGGCAAAATTAAGGATATGATGTACTTATATAATAAGAGAGAAAACACCTTTCTACAAAAGTTTTATCGACAAAATTCAAAATGTAATAATAATTGAGTACATTTTTCATAATATAGATTTACTAATAAGAATAATAGAATTCTAATTTTGCTGATTCAGAGTTCATTGTTAGTGTTCTCATCATCAAAATCAGTTGCAAATGTTCATATGCTAATGCTGAGATGTTATGGATTTCATCATTGAAAATGTCTTTCCACCTAGATCAGTACTGCTAAATACTAATAAAAATCCATGAGCCTATGATCTTACTGAGAATTTCATTGCTTGGGAGGCATTTTTACCATGCTATGATTCTGTCGATATTTGCATTGAGCATGCCATCACATTTCAGATGAACCACTTCCAATGGAAGTTTGGGTGAAGGTCCTCAACTGCACAGTTACATGGATTTTGAAATATAGGAATTTCCTTTTCGCCTGCATCGAGGTTTGATAAACATTGCTGGAACAGTAGTTTGAGCTCAAAAAACACATCCACTGAAACTCTTGTGGGAATGGAAACATCCTTTCTTATTTTAGCTTTGGAGAGCACAGGAAGTGTGTGAACAGCTCGACGTCCCCTGTGACTTAAACAGTAGTTCTTACTGGAATGGCTTCACCACAGTTTACGTTTCACAGGTAAGCGCTGTTTCACCTTCTAATCTTAGGGTGAATTCGTTAATAAACATTATGAGGTCTGCAGCAGAAGTCAATTTCCAAAGCTATTCAATGTTTGATAATTGGGGTTACATGCAGTCCTTTTTGTTCAGAAATATGATCTCAGCCCTGAGCTCAAAACATGGCAGCCAAACATCACCACTGCCGAGTCATCGACCTGTTAGGGCAATTCAGGACACGCAGTTCCCATTTCTGACACAAATTTCTGAACTGACAAAGGTCAAGCCCAATACAGTGAGTGAAGTCCACCGTCGACACCGTTAGTTCAACAGCCATGATGTAATTCACTATTCCCACCAAGCATCTACTGATGGATCACACAGTGAGGGACCATGCGCTTTAGACGCCTTCCATTTTCACAAGCTTCCTAAACTTGTCCAAGTAAGCTGTTTTTCTGCTCCACACATATTTATACCACCATCACATGTAACACATCTTAGCAGATTCCGCCTCAGGTTGTACTGAATTAATAAAATACTAGCTTGTAGAAGCTAATCCTTCACGTGCTTCGAACTTAACACCAGCTTCCCGAATAAACAACAGCTGAGCAGTGGCAGTAATAATCGTATAATTGTTGGCTCATCAAGAGGCAAGGAAAACCATTTGAAATCATTTGTTTTTGTTTTTGTTTTTAATTGACTACTGATGTCCCAATGTCCCAACTTTGTGAGGAATGGTTTCTCACCAAAAGGCTAATGGTTCTAAATAACTTTATTTTCTCTGGACACATTTCTTTAGCTGCTGCAATAAAATATGATTTTACCGACTCAGCGTTGGTAAAGAGTTGTCCTTGCTTAGCTAACAAGTGAGCCATTAGGAAACTTCCTTTGCAGCCTTATTTTCATTTCTGTGTAGAAACCCTGCTTGATGAGACATTCTGTTTTAAATGTTCTCATTTTTCTCAGTGCTGCTGTCCTGTGCATTGGGTGTATTGCTGTGAATGCTTAGTCTGGTAATGTCAACCTTTGTAGTACTCATTTAGCACAGCTATAGTGTCATCGCATGATAAACACCATATTTTGCCATTTAATCCAATAAAATTATCCACATTCTACTGGGCCTGAAAGGCGGACTTCTGATGTCCACTTTTCTCTTCTTTTCTTATTTTGGCATAAGGAGTACGCACTGGTAATAAAAAATAGAATGTCATGATCTATTGATATCTGGGGCAATCGAAATGCTGTGGAATTATGACTGTGTCATTATGACTGTGTCATTATGATTCATAGTGTGTCGGGCAACAATGCCAAGCGCTAAGTCTTACATACGGTCTCTGTTGCTGCTCCTCCACTCTGCCTCTACAGTGCCAAAGCAGCCAAACGGATGAGCCTGTTTACGTCTCAGTAAAACATAAGAGACATGGAGGTGTGAATTGCATATAATTTTCACTCACAGAATATTATTCTGTTTAACATTTTTCTAAACTATTTAAAATGTAAAACCATTCTTGACTCGTAGGCCCTACAAAAGCATGAGGTCAGCAGGCTGTAGCTTGTTGACCCTGTGTGGTCATCCTGGAGCTCCTTGGGACCATGTTTCCCACCTTCGGGGGAGTTCTATCTAGCACAAGAGAGGCAGTGTGAATGTGTGTGCATGTGTGTGTGTGTGAGAGAGAGAGAGAGAGTTTCTGAGCTCTCCATTCTAGTCCCTAAGCCCCCAGTTTCTATCGTCCTTCCTTTGATTTTGTGAATTATTGTAGTGTCCTTCTTTTTGGGGGCAGACTAGGTTGATTTTTGTCATTTGCAACTGCAACTGTCCTAACAGTACAACTGAGTTTATCAATTGTCAACCACCTTAGATTGGGTGAAAACGTTTATTTCTCAAATGCTGAGAGAGACATACCCTTAGTAACATACCCCTGAGGGCTCCATTGTACCACCTGATGAAAACCTGACTAAAGGGTTTCGCACAGCCAGTGTGACATTTCTCTTGGTGGCTGACTTTCTCATTGCACCTACTACTAAGTAAAAATGTGTATTTTTGCAGCATCTGCTGTTTCTGGCAGCCCTTATAAAGTGATGTAACACATTTTAAAATAGGTATTTCCTTTTTCTCTACTAGCCAAGGCAATTGTCTGCATGCCTTAACATAACATTTTCTGTATGATGTTCCTGTTTCTGAAAGCACAAAAAACAGGAAGAAAACTATTAGAAAAGCCCAGAGTTAACAAACCCAGATGTGAAGGATTTTATTGAAATCAACCAATAATGCTAATTGCTAGTTATAGATGCCCTCAATCTAGCATTAATCTCAAAGTTTTGAAAAAGCACACTTTTTCCAAGTGCACATTTATTGTTGTAAGAGTCAGCTATGTGAGCAAAATTTCAATAAAGATAACACTGACAACAGTAATAATGACTAGTGTTATTGAGTGTCCCTTGTGTGACAGGCACTGTTTTACATATACTATTTTTTATATGTTTTATATATATTATGTTTTATATATGCTATCTCTAATTCTCACAGCAACCGTGAAAGGTAGGTATTGTTCAACCCATTTTACAGATAGAGGCTCAAGAAGGCCTAGTAATATGTGCAGAGCCATATTAGCTGTGGGACCAGGACTGGGATCTGGAGTCATTTGACTTCAGATACTACATCTTGCGCCCTCTCCTCCTCGGCCGCGGTATGGCGGCTGTAGATTCTGTTACAGTCTGCTATCCAGGGCCTTTGTCTCTTTACAGTTATGACATTGGTTTCAGTTCAGCAAATCACAAAGTAAATGACAACCTCCATTTGATAAAATAGTTCAGAAGAATTTCCTTTGGGATATTTTGGCAGATAACTTTGAAAAGACTTTGGTGGACATTTTAGTGTTACTTTATTATTTTTTAATGTAAGCATACATTTAATGCAGCAGGAGAGAATACCAAACCAGAAGATTAACATTTCTGTTACATAATTACAAGTTCAAGGAGTTCAGCATTTTATCACTTTATAGTGAGGACAGAAAGTAGGAGTAAGCCTCTTTTTTTTTTATTGTGGGAAAATATACATAGCATGAAATTTACATTTTAGCCACTTTTAAGTGTACGTTTCAGCGGCATTATGTACATTCATATTGTTGTACAACTATCACCATTGTCCATCTCCAGAACTTTTCCTCCTCCCTGACAGCCCTATATCGGTTAAATGATAACTCCATTCTCCTCTCCCTTGGCTTCTGGCAACTGCCATTCTACTTTCTATCTCTATGAATTTGTCTATTTTAGGCTCCTCGTAGAAGTGAAATCATACAGAATTTGTCTTTTTGTTACTGGATTATTTCACTTAGCATAATGTCCTTAAGGTTCATATATGTTGTAGCCTATGTCAGAATTTCCTTCCCTTTTTAAGGCTGAATAATATTACATTGTATGCACGTACTTCATTTTGTCTACCCATTCGTCCATGAATGGACATTTGGGTACTTTATTTTATTTTTATTTAGAAATTCACTAGGGATATCTCTTTTGAAGTTCTTTTCCAGTGAAAATCTCCTTTAAGCAAACCCAGCATTTGGGACAAGCTTCTCCTGGTATATGAAGGGAGAAAGGCCTTCGGCCTTCTTGAGCTGCTCTTTCATCAACGCTTCACCTTGAACCTATGTATTAAACTAGGCTTACCTATCTTTAAAACCAATAAACTGACATCTACCTGCATGGAATATTCTGTCCTATTCTCCCTTTCCATTCCATGTTTTACTCTGCTAAAAAGCTTAAGTATCATCCCATTAACATTTAAAAATTCCCCCATCTCAGCCTTGAGTTCTGCACATTACCTTATGATGGAGATTTTCTACCATCACAAGATTTCTGCTTTTTCCTTACACTGGTAATTTGAAAGCAATCATAAGGTTGCATATGAAGTATGACAATAAAGTAACTGATTTTTTCACATATGTCTACATGTGGGTTGTCTTTCAAAATTATCACACGCACATGCACACACACACACATAGAATTTTCTCTCCTGAGTGCTCTTTGCACCTAAAAAATGTCATTTTAAGCTCAAAGTACCGTAAGGTCTGCAGAGCATGACTTGGCAGTAGCTGATACTAATCCTCAATGAACTGATTATTTCACTCTTGTCTTTCTCACAGTGTCTGAGGAAAGACCCGACTCGGTGTGAAGGAATTCATTATTGCTCTCCTCCAGCTCCTTGGTGGTTTTAGTCTGGAATACCAGACTGGCCTCAGACTGGACGAGAAAGGACGCTGCCTACATGAGATGATAATTTTGGCTTTTGCTCCACATTATCCCCACTAACGGTAATTTGTAGCACTTAAAATTCAGCATACAATTCCTGAACTGGAAGGGAACTTGCAGAGGAAACCATGACAACCGAAAGAGTCACAGGATGTCGGTCATCGTCGTCCCCCCCGCCCCCAGCCCTGTCCCGCCCTCCCCACCGTGCGGGCCTTACCAACACCCCGGCACGTTATCCTGCCACTTCTGGATGCAGGAGCCCTTCCCAACTCAGAGCTTCCGGCAGCCACCGCCCCGCATTTCTACAGGAGCAGTACGCATTTGACCCTCTTTGTCAACTTTGAATTCTAGTCCAGGAGTCTCATGAAAATGCGAACACCGGAGGGAAATACTTTGAGTCTTCTTTGCCTAACAGCTCAGGAAGACCTGTCACCCCGCATATGATATAAGTCCTATTTGATTAATCTTTCTCTCCTTGACCTCTACAACCAACTGGAACTTCTATTGTTCTGCTTCTGAAATAACCCTCAAATTTATTTAATGCCCTCTCAGCAGATGCCTTTCCTGTCCGCGGGGGCCGTGGCAGCAGCCTGCTCTGCCAGGTGTTTCTCCTGTGACCATCCCCACTCCAGTTACGGTCAGAAAGCCTGCCTAGGCAATGGGAGCTGCGGCCCAGGGATGCACTGTCACGCCCCACCGTCCATAGACTAAAACCAGACTCTTATCCTGAGCAGGCCTCAGAAGACGTTTTAAGGGTGAACAGAGTGCTTCTTAAGGAGGGAACTGGACTCGCTTAGAAAGAGACTTTCATCAGCCAGTTTAGGTGAGGAAGGTGAAACCAGCAAGGTATGGACGCCAGGAAGGGAAACAAACTCCGTTGCCTAGAGATAAACAGGGATCTAGGACAGGGCGGGGGGGGGGGGGGGGGAACAAGGGAGAGAGGGAGGAAAGGCACGTGTGTGGGGAGGAAGGGATGGAAGCCTGCACAGACGGCCATCCCCAGTGGCGAAGCAGACGAAGAACTCAGGTGACCCTGCTAGAATGTACACTGGAATCAGACAATGAAGGAGACAGATGGCGGACCGTGGGAGCCAAGTTTCCCACTGTGGGAGCGAGAGCTTGCAACTAAGCAAGGGAGGAGGCTAGAAGGATCTATGTGGCGATGGATTAGAGTGCAGACCTCAGGATGAATTCATGTTTAGCTTAATTTAGATACAGATCATTACCTGTAAAAATATTTATTGATATGTCTACACACACAGGTTAGTGCACACACACCTATTTCTTTGCTCTGTCAGCTATGAAGGCCTAGAAACAACAAAACCCTAGCAGTACTAGCACATCAAGCCCCCAGAGTTTGATTTCTAGCACCACTCTCCGGTAAAAGGGACCAGGGCTCCTTGGAGAAACAGCTGACTCTGGGACCGGGGCAGGAAATATATAAGATGAGCCTGGAGCATCTTGTAGTGCCAGAAAGTAAGGACATGTTTAAAAAAGCAACTACAATGATGTGGGTATATCAAAGGGACACAGGAGTCAACTGGAAGAGCTCCCAGTGACTCAAGCTGGAAAGATTTTAGCAATAAAATAAGCAAAGTAGTATTGCGTTATAACTCAAAGTATAAAATAAATATCCATGAGTGCACTGTCAAGTCAGCTCCCACTCCTGGCGACCCTATGCATGAGGGAGGTCCGCAATGTCCTGTCCCCAGCAGCCCCACTCAAATCCTGTGGACTCGGGCCTACGGCTTCCCGTGTGGGGTCAGCCCGTCTCCTATTCGGTCCTCCTCTTCTCCTGCTGCCTCTACTTTTCTCAGTGTTACTGTCTTTTCCAGAGTCCTGCCTTCTCATGATGTGCCCAACGTAGGACAGCCTCAGTTTTACCATCTTTGCCTCCAGCGACAGCTCAGGCCTAATTTGCTCAGGGACCCACGGGTCGCCTTTCTGGTAGTCCAGGGTGTCCGCAGAGCTCTCCCCCAACACCATATTTCCAATGAACCCATTTTTTCCTGCAGCCTTCTTCACTGCCCAGCTTTCGCATGCGTACACAGTCGTCGGGAGCACGAGGGTGTGGACAACCTTGGCCTTGGTGTCTGATGACACTTCCTCACACCTGGTGATCCTCCCTAATTCTTCCATTGCTGCCCTTCCGCGTCCCAGCCTCCCCTTGGTTCCATGGCTGCAGCCTCCGTTTAAATCGATGACTGAACCAAGGCAGACAGATTCTTTAACAATTTCAGAGTCTTCACTGTCTACGTTAAAGTTGTGCAGTTCTTCCGCAGTGGGATTTCTGTCTTCCTGACGTTCAAATGCAGTCAGTCCTGCTTTGGCACTTTCTTCTTTCACTTTCGTCAGAAGTTGTTTCAAGCCACTGCTGCTTTCTTCCAGTAAGACGGTGTCACCTGCGGACCTTAAATGGTTGGTGTTTCCTCCACCGGTTTTCACTCTTCCTCCGTCTGATCCCAGCCCAGTTCTTCGTTTGCTCGGTTCTGCATACAGATTAAACAGATAGGGAGATAAAGTGCACGCTGTCTGACCCCTTGGCATAAAGGGAAGCATCCCGTCTCTCCATATTCTGTCCTGGCGTGGCTTCTTGCCCACAGCACAGCTCACACATCAGACAGTCAAGTGCCGAGCACGCCCATTTCTCTCAGAGCAGCCCACAGCTTCCCATAATCCACGCAGGCAAAGGCTTTGCTGTCATCTATAAACACAGACTAACCTTCTGGAATTCTCGGGAGCGCTCCGGTAGCCAGCGGATAGTCACAGTTGTCTCTCGTGTGCCTCTCCCTTTTCAAAATCCAGCTTGGCTGTTGGGCGTTTCTTGGTCCACACGAGGTACAGGCCTTCGCTGCAGCTCCGTGAGCATCACTCACTTGCACGGGACATCAGAGCGATGGTCCTGTAGGCACTGCCCTCCTTGGTAGCGCCTTTCTTGGGGATTGGCCTGTACATCGAGCGTTTCCAGTCTGCAGGCCATTGTTTCGTTGGCGCATTCTTGTCAGGATTTTGACAGATTCAGTCTCTGTGGCTTGACGTAACACTATCAATATCCCGTCTAGTCCTGGTGACGTATTTCTTCCCAGCATTTCCAGGGCAGCTTTCCCTTCACTTTCTAGAATTACGGGTTCTTCCTGGTAGGAGTCTTCTTCGGAGGCATCTGTCATCCTTTCGTCTCTTCTGTGTGGACTTTCACATACGGTTTCCACCTTCCCTCTATTTTCTCCTGATCAGAGGGTGTGCTTCCCTGAGGGTCGTCCAGCATTCCTAACCTGGGTTTAAATTTCCCTTTGGCTTCTTGAATCTTCCGGAAGAGACCTCTTGTTCCTTTTGGCTGTTCTCTTCTCTCTCTCTGCAGTGGCCATTAGGCTGGTTCTCTTTATCTCCACGTGACAGTTACTGAAAAACTGCGTTCACGATTCTCACCCTGCTTTTGGACCTTTAACTTTTGCGTCTCCTCCATCCTTAACAAGTTTCAGTGTTTCTTCTGTCAGCCATCTTGATTTAGCTTTCTTTTTATTTCAAGCACTTTCTGCATCTTCCTTAGTAATATTTCTGGTTTCAGTCCAGAGTTCTTCTGGTTCTTGGTCAATTAAGTTTAACAACACAAATCTGGTTTTACATGGACTTTGAATTCACCAAGAATGCTGTTTACATTAGTTTTGGCTCTAGGATTCTTTCAGTGTTCTTCTTCAGCTTTACTCTGATGTTTGATGTTAACAGTTCGTGGTCAGGACCGCAGTCTGCTCCTGGTCTTGTTTTGGCAGAAAGAACACAGCTTCCCCGTGCAGACAGTCCTGTCGCATTGCTTGAAGCGTGTATAGGCAATGGACAGAATGTTGGCTTCACGGAAATCCACGAGCCAGTCTCCTGCTTCCCTTCTGAGCCCTAGTCCAAATTTTCCAAAGAATTCTGCTTTATTTCCTCCTTTTGCATTCCGAGTCACCTACAATTACCAGCACGTTTTGATTTGGTGTGTGACCAGTTTCTTCTTGGACACGGCAGGAAAACTGTTTCACCGTCTTCAGCGTCTGCAGCTGGAGCACAGACCTGGGTGATGGCTATGCTAACAGGTGCTCCCAGAAGTCTGATTAACCTTCCCCGGTGAGACCTTGTGTCGCGGCCCCTGACCGCCTGTGCTGCCTCCTGCCCCAGGACCAGAGCAGCTCCGTCTCTTCCGAGCCTGTCATTTCTGGGGTGGAACGTTCTGCAGTCGTCTGACTGAAAGTGCCCCATTCTCGTCCGTTTTAGTTTGCTGACGCCGAGCGCTGCGATGTTCACACCATTTCTTGCTGTACAGTTCCCAGCTCACCTTGGTTCATGCTTCTCACACTCCATGTCCCAGTTGCGTGTGCTGCACGGCCTCGGCTTTCCTTTCTCTTCAGCCGCTGCACGTCCTTCCAGCCTTAGTCTGCTTGTGTCACCAGTAACAGTGCTATCTGTACTTGTTCTCTGCTCCTCCCCGGTAACTGAGTGCCTTCTGGCCCGGGGGTCTCATCTGCCAGCACTAGCTCATATTTCATTTTGGATTGTCTCATCATAGGGTTTTCAAGGTAAAAACGTTTAAAAGAAAGAGGAAAAAAAAGGAAAATACAGCAGTCATTTACCATTGCCTTCTGCTGCACAGGGTGTGGTCCAAACCACAAGCACCCAGGTCCACAGTGTCATAAACACCAAATGCCCCAGAGATCTAGGCCCCCCAAAGGGCCTATGAGTCCATGCTGATATAAATAAATGATTGAATAATAAGTAAATGGGGGAGAAGATACGCATACTCCGTAATGGACAATCCCTTGAGGGCCAATATTAGGCACTCGAGGAGGTGCGGCGTAACCCCACTCCTTACATGTGGGCTGTGCAGAGCGACTTTCCTCACAGGGGACAGAAGGGAAAAGGGAAAGAAAAGGAATTGTACAGTGGAGAAAGCAGACAACACGACCTCAGCCAGGTGACCAAGGTCAACACCAACGGTCACAAAACATGTTGACAATATGAAGCCACGATATGAAGTGATATAGATCCTATAAGAATGCAAGTTGTTAATAACAGGAGGAAATGGGTGTGGGTATATGCCAAGTCTCTGTATTATCATCTCATTTTTGTGTGAATCTGAAATTGTTCTAAAAAATAGAGTCTATTTTTAAAAAGACTCCTAGGAATGGGAATGTTAGATACGCAACTTCAAGTAATTTATGTTGATGTGATATTAAACCCTCCCGTCTCCCCAAACCTGAGGTCTGGCCTAGTGCACTCGCTTATTCTGGTGTGATACTGGGGTGGGAAACAGAGCAGGAGGGCGGAGACCCCCATCCCTCTCTCTCCTGAGACCCACGGAAGGGCTAACATCCTCTAGGAAGGGGCACCCGTGCAGGCATTACTGCCAGCAGGAGACCAGCAGAGCCCCCAGCAGAGGTGGCTCGGCCCAGGGCAGCAGCTTCATGCAGGCAACTCAGGAGCAGACCTGAGCCCACCCTCTGTCCCAGACTCCTCAGAGGAGGGTGTGTCAGTCCAGGTCTAGTCAGGAAAACTATCCTAAGTATTTCAACAGACGGAATTTAACATCAAAGTTTGATTGCAGAGCTGTTGGAAGGGTTAAGAAGAGCAAAAAGGAGAAGAGCAATCTTGGAGGAACAAGGGAGAAAGGAGAGCTGCCCAGAGGTCAAAAGCAGCGAATGCCTGTGGGGGGTCAGCTTTGGGGCAGCCCAGAAGAGAGGTCTTGATTCTGGGGGATGGATCTCTGAAAAGATGCTGCCTCGCTCTGAGCTGCTGGGGTCTAGAATCACCCACCCTCGCTGTGGCTACGGCCAGAGCTAACAACTGTCAGTAACCCCTAGCAACAGCCATGCTGGATGAGCCAGAAACAGAAGGTCTCCTCCACCAGGAGTTTCTATTGGCAGAACTTCCTGGGGAACCTGGAAGACGCAGTGTATACATTCCTTGCCCAGCGGAATAACACAGAGACCAGAAGTGCGGATGGAGGCAGAGACATCTGGTAAATAGCCCGCAGAGAAAGTGACCCTTTCCGAGGGTATGATTGACTCTTGGTTTGTACTACCTCTCGAGACCTTCAGAATCTTTCCTTTCCAACATTATTTATACCTTTTCTTCTTGTTCCGTGCTTCTCCAGCCTAACAAAGATCCCACTGTGCCCTATGGGATCCCTTCCCTCCCAGTGCTCTGCCTTGGCTGTTTCCTGAGGGACGTCCCACCCAATGTGTGTGAGTAGAACTCTCACATGTGCTTTCAAATTCAGCTCACCTTCTGCTCTGCAGAGCCCTCCTCTCGCTTTGCTCACCTGGAAGCAGAGGTGTACTGGTTAAAAAAAAAAGCCCTGATTTGTAGCAATTGCTCATTTCCACGGTATAAGTGCTCCCACGGGAGTTGCTAACACTCAGCTTTGGTGAGCCCGTACCAGCTGACCTGGCACCCCACACTCCTGGAAGCAATGTCTCTCTTGTGAATTTCCTCAGTCATCCATCTGAGCCTGTCCCACAGCACCCACCACTTTCTACCATGAATTATAGTTGTTTCTTCACAGGCCTTCACTCTCCGACAGAAAAGTGTCCTCATGCAGGGAAAAGGCCTGGTTTGAAAGCCCTACCCACACTCACAGCTATGTGGACACGGACCAAATACTCCAGCTTCAGTTTATTGTCTGTTACAGACAGCAGCAACAGCAGCAAGCTATTTCACAGGGCTGTTACAAAATTAAATAACACATGAAAGCATCTGCCCAACAGTCTCTGGCATGTGGTAGAAATGTAATAAGTCTTAGTTTTCTACCCTTCTTAGGCTTTTAATACTTTAGGAGAGGAGCCATAGTATGATTCATTTTTTAATTACCCCAAGTGTCAAGGACACTAGCCTCCAACTAGGAAAATGCTTGGTAACTTATCCATTGAAAGGATGAAGCAGTCGACAGCAAGGGCAAGGCAGGGGTGTGGACGTGAGCCCAGAACCCTTTGGGAAAGTGGGGATGAGCTGGTTGGAAGAAGGGAAGAGAATAGGGAGGACCGGAGCACAGGGAAGGGACCTGAGGAGCCTGGAGGGCTTCTTTGGCACCTCCTTCCCCTCAGGCCTTCTCGCCTCCACTGGGTGCACGCTTACTCTTGCTTACTCCTCAAGTTTCACTTTGGCTCAGCTGGACATCAGGGTCTTAGGTCACCAACAGCCTTCTGGGTGGTAATAAGGACAGAACAGTGACTTTGCAGCTGCTGATGGCATTGCCTTATACTTAATCCAGTGGGGCAGGAGGAGTTGGCAATAGAGCATGGTGGCAGAAAAAGCACTCAACTAGGAATGCTGGGTTTTAAGGAGTTTTGTACAGAAACAGCATGTATTTCACAATTTCTGTCTGTCTGAGTTGACAGATACCTGTCAGCTAAATCCCATCTACAACCTAATGTGCTTGCAATCGGCTTACAGCTTCCATCTGATTTTGCTGGCAGAACAAGCGTCAATAAAACGTTTTCTCACATTCCTGCTCCTCACCTTTCGTCTAAGAATCATGGAATTGTGGAATCGGAGGAGCTCAGAGCCCTACCTGCTTTGGACGCTTCTCTGCAAACATCATAGGTCTAACCCAAACTCAAAACGTTAATGATCAGGAAGCTAAGACAGACAGAAAGCCATTTGTTCCAAGCTGGTGTGCTCTGGATGCCTGGCTGCTGTGGGAACTCAGGCCTCCGGCTCCCACATCAGGTTCTCTCTGCCTCCAAAGGAAGTGTCACCTGGCAGCCCCTGGTGTCCTTCAGAGTCAGAGAGCCGGGCAGAGGGGACAGCAGACAGCTCTCCCCTCACTGGGTGGCGCTCAGCTTGCTTCCTCCCAGTGATTCTCCGCGTGTTAATGGGGAGACCTGGGATGGGGGACGGTTGCATTAGAATTACAGAACCACAGCATTTGTGCTGTGTAGTTTGACAGATGTAACATATTACTGTTTTGATTTATTGCTAGTTTACTTTTCTTGGAGGTTTCTAATAAGGCTAAAGGAAGGTATTTGATCTTGAAGTATAGCAAAAGGGCCTGGCCTTCAAGAGGTCAGAGACACTGCTGGCTGCTCTGATTTCCCTCTGTAGCTGAAGATTAGCGATTTTAGCCTGCAGCTCCCGGTCACTTTCTGGGGTCTCCCTTGACTTGGCATCACATAGATCTGTGTGTATCATCATTTCTCCTCTATAGGGACCAGCTTTCTGTGGTTCTGATGATGAGCTTCTGGTATCTGTGCATGCTTTGACATACCTCCTTGCTTGTAACAGGCATCAATAAATGCTTACCGAAGAAGTAAATTTAGGTACTATATATGCAGTGAGTACACTAACACAATTCATCTCCATAACTATGTTAAAATATGTACACTCGACAACAAGATTGGAATGAAACAAACATGACGACATGTTCAGGGTTTTTCTCCAGGCAGAGACAAAGCACGATTTCATCCTTTTCCTAGTTTGTCCTAATTTTATAGCACTGGCATTACTTTTTTGTAACAATAATAATAATAATAATAATAATAATAATAAACTCTTTATTTTTTAAAGAAAGACATCCCAGTCGATCACAGCAGAGAAAAAACTGCACCCGGTTTCTACTTCAGCAGCGTTTAGGGGATTAATCCTCTTCGCCGCCTACTGTAACTAAAGAAGCCAACAAAACAGCGCAGAGACCAGCCAACTTTGTGAGGGACGAGTTCAAAGAACTTCAAATACAGGGCCCAATTTAGCATAAACATTTCTTCCCACCGCAGCGCGCTGGCGCCCACCACGCCACCCGCCTGGCAGGGTCCGGAGACCGGCGCCCGCCGCCCCGCCCTCGGGCCGGCCACGCTCCTCCGCCTGCAGCCCCGAGGGCTCCGGCAAAACACGCGGGGCGCGCATGCGCCGCGCCGCCGCCCTCCCAGCCACATTCTTCGAAAACCTAGGGGCGAGCAGCGGCAATTGCGCCTGCGGGGAGAGGAGGCGGGGGGCGGGGCGTGGGGAGGCGAGGGAGGAGGCGGGGCAGAGGCGGGGTCGCGCGTGCGCGGTAGTCCGGCCGGCAGGAAACCGGCGGCGGGGGCGGGGCGGGGCGTGCGGCGGGGGCGGGGCTCTCCGGGGCCGCCGCCGCCGCCGCGCTTTGTGCAGCAGGCGGGCCCCCGCGCGGCAGGGCCCTGGACCGGCGAGGCCCCCGGGGATGGTGAGCAAGGCGCTGCTGCGCCTCGTGTCTGCCGTCAGCCGCAGGAGGATGAAGCTGCTGCTGAGCGTCGCGCTGCTCGCCTACGTCGCCTGTGAGTGCGCGCCGCGGCCGGTGGGCGAGCCCCATTCATTCCGGGCGCCGCGCGGGCCGGGGGCGGCGGGCGGTGTGCGGCCCGGTCTCCCTCCCTCGCCGGCGGGACCTGCGCTGCCCGCTCCCACCCTCTTCCGGGGTGCGGACCCCTCTCCCGCTTCCACTCTCGCGGCAGAGCAGCTGGCCAACTTGGTGGCAGCCCCTCGCCCGCTTAGGCCCTTGCGCGGTGACCGCCGTCCTCGGCCGACCCCGCGCCACGGCCCCCGCCCGCTGCCCGGTCCCCCGCCCTGACGCCGGCACTGCCGTCCACGTCGCCCGGGAGCCGGAGAGGGTCCGGCCGGCGATTCGGAGCGTGCGGCGCGGGGACACCCTGGGGACAGCCGGGCCGCGCGCCGCGTTGGTTAAGTAGGATAAAAATACTGTTGTCCTTGGCGGAGCCCGGCTCCTACTGTGTGCTCCGCGGGAAAATTACTCAGCGTTTAACTCCTGGGGAGCCGAGTGCTGCCGGCCCGCCACCGCGCCCGGGCGTCCGGCGCGGGGTCCCCGGGGCGCGGCGGGTGGGCGCTCCCGGCCGGGCGGCCCGGCCCAGCCCCGAGGCGCAGCGCGGAGACCCGGGCGGCGCTGGCGCGTGCCGTTCTCGTTTCTGTCATTCCTCACCGCTGCTGCCCGAGACGGGGCAGGAGGGGCGATTTGCAGGCGGGTGGTGGACCCTGTGTCTTCTTAGAGGCAGAAACCGTCCTTTTTCTTTTTAAGATCCATTCGATGGGAATGTATTTTAATTGCTGCTATTAATACCTTACCAAGTACCAAAGTGGACCAGAAATAGCTCCCAGTGTGAGTTCCGTTTGAATCCTAGCCACCAGACAGACACATACTGAAATGAAACCACCTGCTCACGAGTTGGGTTACCAAGATCTGCTTCCCGAGGTGAGAGTGGACTCAGGAAAGTGACTTCAGCGGAGTTTTAGGAAGACGTGTGGTTAAGAGCCAGCCTGTCTGGTCCAGCCCAGCTCTTCCAGGAGGTGGAACTAGGAAGCACCAGCAGGGCTGCTGGTTGCTAGGCGAGCTTTCAGGCCAGAATGGGTGTTAGATGTGAGTCCTTTGCCTGGAGGAAGAGCTAGTCTGAAGTGTGTGTGGTCAGTCTGGAGCAAGAAAGCTGAGACCTGAGGAAAGACCACTTAAAATTGCATAATTATTGTTATGACAATGATAATAATTATACCTGAATTTGTTGAGAGCTTACCATATATGTGTAGGCATGAGCCTTTCTCATTTTATTATCTCAGCAATCCTAGGAAATAGGAAATATGATTATTCCCATTTTTTGAGGTGAGGAAATTAAGGCCAAGAGAAATTAGGAAAATGTACAGATGTTCACACAGATTATAAGCTATAGAGAGCCATGTTTTGAACCCAGAAAAGGCCAGGGTGCTGGGGGCTAGAAGCCAGGTCTGCAGCAGGTTCAGTGTTGATTGTGGGGACTTCTACAGGTAGACAGAGGGGCTTTGACTTAAGAAGGTAGGGATCTAGGGAGCCATGGAAAGTTTTTCACCATTCATTCAATCAGGAAATCCTATGGAGTCCTTACTGTTGTCTGTCGCTGTTTTTGGTGCCAGGGGACACCAGGGAGTGCAGACGCCTGTGCTGTGCCCCATGGAGTCAGGCAGCGGTTCTGGAGCTGGAGTGTGGATCTGCCTCACCCGGAGGGTTTTCGGCACAGTGCTGCCTCCCACCTCAGGTTTCAGATCCGCAGGTCTTGGTGTGCCTGACAATTTGTATTTCTGGTAGCTTCACCTGGGAAGTGTGGCTGCGGTATGGGGACCCCACTGGCCCACAAGGGGAGGTGGCCATGAATTGGATTAATCACTCAAAGGCAGGTTACGTTACAGGCTGTTATGAAGGAAACGAATGTGTGAGAGCTTATGACAGGGACTCCTGGGTTAGAGCAATCAGGGACGTTTGTTTCCACGAGGAATTGAGGCTTAAGCTGAGAATTGGCGGATATAAAGGAGTTAATAGGGAGACATAGGAGGGAATGTGTTGCAGAAGGAGCAGCATGTGCAGAGGTCCTGTGGCAGCCCAGAGCACGGAGTATTCTAGGAATGCAAAGGAGGCTAGTGTTAGAGTGGGAAAACGAAGTACAGTGATGAGGCTGCCGGGGTACTTAGGGGCGAGCAGGCAGGCCTGGGAGTGGCCTTGGGCCATCTTCTGAAGTGGAGATTTCAGCTGGGGGGGGTCTAAGACTAGGGTGGAAGCAGTGCTCCTAATGAGCAGGGATGGTAAATCAGAGACACTTTGCAGGAAAAACGTTACAGCGCTCCTGACTGACGGTGTGCAAGGACTCTGAAAGTGTAAGTCAACAGTGATGCCTGTGATTTCTAGTCTCTGCTCTTCTTTATTAATAGTCTTGTCCTCCCTATGAGTAAAATCTCACCTCTGTTTGCAGAAACTGTCCATGCTGCCAGATTACACACCCTCACTGTTAGCCAATCACCTTCTAGAAATGCTCTCCCTGTTCCTCTCAGGTTCCTCTAGTCTTTCTCATTCCACCTCCGTACACCTTTCTCAGTCTTTTTTGCCTCCCTGGCCGAGAGTCTCCCTTCTTGCTGTCACATAAGCCTTCTGTACCCCGCCTAGGGGAGTGAGCCTATGCCGGCTTGCATTGCACTTGATTTCTTTTCCGTGCATATGTTTTCATCTCAATAAAATTCACAATCCTTGAAGACGGACTGTGTCTGTGGTGTTTGAGCGCTTGTAGCACTTGCTTAGATCAGTTCTATTAGTTCATTGGAAGAACTCAGAGGTCTGATTGTTTGAAAATCATGCCAACCTACTAGGCGGTTCCCTAGGCAGAGATGCAGCTCCAATTACCTTTAGTGTTTTTTAATATGCACAAAGTTTAAAAAGTCAAATAGCCTCTGCAGGGTTTGTTAGGCAGAATAGAATCCCCCGCCTCTCTTCCCGCTGCCCAGAGGCAAGTGCTTAACTTCTCTTAGCTGATTATTTCAGTATTTGGGTATATTTGTTTTTGTGCCGTAGAATCGTATGCTTCTCGGTTGTTCATTTATGGATATTAGCTAGTGACCTTCTTCTTTGAGAAAAGATTGTTTATTCTCTTTCCTCTCCTCTGAACCCATGCTCCCCACCCCCGTGTAGATGTGGTGTCATTTTGAGGAGCTCAACATTTAGTATTTATGTGTGTGAGTAAAGTGCTCTCCGTAGTGAGCCATGCTGGATGTTACTTTTTGTTTTCCCTGGAACTAATTGGCTTGTTTTCTTTTTTAATATACTTTGCTATGTACTGTTACTGATTCAACTCCAGACGCTTTGTCATTGTCTGTGTCTTCCTGCTGAGATTCTGGGAAGCATCAGGACCTTTGTTGGGACACAGAGGAAGAAGGGCCCCCAGAGCCTTTGGACCTTGTGCCTCCAGCCTCAGCACCGCTGCACCCCCTCCCCCGCCATTGGCCTGGAGCTGCCCATCACAGATCTGTTCCCATGACTTCCTCGTAACTTCACTTGGATGTGCACGGGAGAATTGTGAGACTTTGTCCATAAGTGTCTTTCTGTCTTCACACTTAATTGATAGATTGATAATGGAGAATTCTAGAAAAAGCTTCCTTCAGAATTTTCAGGCATTGTTCCATTCCCTTCTGGTATCTAGTGTTGATGGGAGTGGCCGGCCAGTCTCTTTCTGTGGGGCTGGGGTTCTCCTTCTGAAAGGGTGCAGATCTTTTTGCCCATGGTAATCATCGTTCCCCATACATTTCTAGCTCTCTGCCCTTGGCCTTGCCTCACTCTTGGTGGCCTTGTGTGATCACTGTGCCTGGAAGCTGCGTGGGGTGCCCGGCTCACTTCGGGTCCCAGGGTTTGGTTGTGAACATGTTTTTCCCCTCTGGTTTGATGACCAGCAGCATTCAAGATGGTGGCGCTCAGTGCAGAGCCCCTGCCCCAGGCCGCAGAGTGGCATGAGCTTGAAGAGGCGTCTTTGGGTTAAGCCTCTGAGGGTCTCGGGTGGCTTGGGGCCACAGCTTGACAAAGCCTGCCCTGACTGTGCCCAGTGTTCAGGAGCCCACCCCTGCTGTGGCGCGTCTGCAGCCTCTTGCTGGCCACTTTTGAGCTGTGTGATGCAGAAACTCTTATTCTTTGGTTCTGGGAATATTCTTGAATTATTCTTTGGTTATTTCCTCCCCTCCATTTTCTCCTTCTGAAATTACTATTATGCTGAAATAGAATTGGCTTGTCCAGTCCTTTTATTTCCTATTCTGACATTTTAAGGTTTTGCTGTACCTTTTGGAAACTTAGAAACTTCTTCATCTTTGTATTGACTCCTCTAGTGATTTTTAAAAATTTTTAAATTTTTGCTATCATTTTTCATTTTTAAGAGTTCTCTTTTGCTCTTGGCGTTTTAAACTGAGAAAATGTGGTCCTGGTGCAGGCCTCTTCTCTTGGCGGTGCTGTCTGTCCGGTTTTCCTTTCCCCGGTCACCACGCCCCAGTGCTCTGTGCCGGTGGGTGAGGGTGGCCGCTGGGGCCGGGCCTGCGCTGGGTGCACTGCTCGCCACAGTGGCCTGGGCCCCCGCCCGCCCACAGCACTATCAGTCCCCAGCTGGGGTGCCGCGGCTCTCCCAGGCCCCTGCTGGCGGGGAGCCCGGCTGCCTGATGTCTGGTGCCCAGTGGGGACAGGGCTGCCGGGCTGAGCAGTACCTTGCGCGTCGTCCCACTTGGCCGGGGACTCCCCAGTCCCAGACCCCTGTCCTACCCTCTGCAGAGATGGAGCTGCCCATCTTGTGCCCTGGCGGGGAGTGCAGCTGGCAGTCGTGCTGCTGTTTGGACAGATTTGAAAGGCAAGCCTCCTGCCTTGTCCCTCCATTTCCAGGCGCTCCAGCATGCCCATTGTCCACCCTGCCCGGCTTCAGCCCGGCCTTTCCCAGTGCTCTCCTCAGGTTCGCTTAGTTCCTCTGTCCTCGTCCATCTTCTTTTCACCTTCCAGCAGCGTTTGATTTCCCTTTACCCTGTCCACCTAGGGTTATACCTTAAGAGCAAAAAAGAAATCTCTTTTCAGACATTCTAGTGGAGTTTAGGAGCCATATGTTTTCACCTCCAGCTCTCGGAGACCAGAGTTGTGACATCTAGTAATGTTTATTTAATTTTTGGTGCATGATGGATTTTGTTTTCATGACATTTTATTTCTGGTACCTTTCTTTATTGATATGGTGGACAAGTAACCTGTTATTAGTTTCAGGTGTCCAACATAGTGATTCTATATTTGTATATATTGTGAATGATCACCACAAGAAATCTGTCACCATATATAGTTACAAAAAATTTTTTGTGTGGTACCTTTCTTTCTTGTTCCCATTATTCCACTGAAAAGAGAATAAATTAAACCCTGAAAACCATATAAAAGCATGTTTTATAAGTGTTAGCTTTGCCTGTTTGATAACAGACTTCTCTGATTTGGGCCTTGGGTTGGGGTAGCATTGTCCTGAATCTAATCAGCCCCACATGACTGATGATGGCCTCATAAATTCACTCATTAAACATTCGCTGGCCTGCGGCCGGGGAGGGGACACAGCGACTCAGACGCCCTCCCGGTGCCAGCTGACTCCGGGGAGAAAAGATAGGGAAGATCCGATAGCATGGGTGGTGTTTCCAGATGAGCCTGAGCTGGGAATCAGAGGGCACAGGGTGGGTGCAGGCCCCCAGGCCCCTGCCTGGGCGTCGGGGATAGGAGCCCGCCTCTTCCTCCCTCCCTCCCTGGAGTTGGGAGGCAACCTGGAAATTGTGCTGAACCCTCAAAAAAGTGTTAGGAATTTCACACCTGTTTTCTGTTCTTCCTGTTGAAAGAATAACTCAGTGAACACCCAAATAACCCTCCACCTGCAGTCACCAGTTCTTTTTCTCCACATTTGCTCTTTCTCTGTGTTTTTAATATCTTGTTTATGTTGAAATATTTGAAAGTTGCAGACATAATATTTAAACTTTAAATGCTTTAATATGTGTCTCAAGAGTGAAGGCATTCTTCTAATAATCTCATCACCATTATCATACTCTAAAAATGAACATAACTACCATTTATTGTGCAGTCCGCATTTGAATTTGTCCCAGTTGTACCATAAATGTGTTTTACAGCCTTTTGTGGGTTTTTTTTTTAAATCTGGGATCCAGTCAGAGGTTACGTGTTGCATTTGCCTGTTATGTCTCTAAACTGTTTTCGTTTCTTATGACATTTACCTTTTAAAAAAGCCCAGGCCTCTTGTCCTGTCACATGTCCCACATTCTGGGTTTATCTGATTGTTTCCTTATGATTAAACTCGGTCAAGCATTTCTTACACTAATGCTTGTTGGTTTGCCTTGCGCCGGGGGTGTCCCACTGTCGCCGGTGTTGGGTTGAAGCCTGGAGGCCTGTCACGCATCCCTCCTCTCACAGATGCGTTTTCTGGTACAACACCTGGTCACGTTGCATCCTTCTCTTCTGTCTGTCAGATCTCCCCTGTGTCCCTTGTAAGGACACTTATCACTGGTTTTAGGGTCCAAGTGGATAATCTCAGATGATCTTTTGCTCTCAAGGTCCTTAATTACATCTGCAAAGACCCTTTTTCCAAGTAAGGTCATATTTGCTTTCTAGGAATTAGGATGAGGACATATTTTTGGGGGACCACCAACCAACTCACACGCCCCACCCCTTTGTTTAAATCACTGTGGACTCACAGATTCTTTTAGTCTTCGAGCACTTTCTTGATCCCCAGGTGCTCCAGGTCATCTTGTTCTTTCCCTGCCCCAAACCTGCAATCGGGTGTTTCTCCACGGAGCCCTGCTTCTTTTCGGGGGAGCACGTTTAGGAGTGAGGGTCTGAGCACTGGCCTGCCCGTTGCTGTTGAAGTGTCACTGCTTCTGCCTCTTTCACCAGACAGAACCTGGAAATGTACGTATTTTTTCCAGTCATGAGTTTATGCCGACCGATACCCCCAAGTTGAATCATAACAGGTTTCTTGCATACCTTTCCCCATTCCATAGTGCTGATTCCTATTTCCCCACAATGAAAATCTTGTTTCTAACATCAGTAAAAACCCCATTTGCTCCGTACTGCTACCATACAGACGGTTTCAGAAT
Organism: Equus quagga; assembly: GCF_021613505.1. Taxonomy (NCBI): domain Eukaryota; kingdom Metazoa; phylum Chordata; class Mammalia; order Perissodactyla; family Equidae; genus Equus; species Equus quagga. The sequence continues at coordinate 51,896,732 of NC_060271.1, forward strand.
TACTCCGTCACTGCCACCACCAACAACAAACTTAAGAAGACTCAGAATTTCTTCGTAGCTCTTTTGGTCCTGAGACTATAGCCCACTAAGAATGTACACTTCGAGTGTTGTGTTCAAAAGCTGCTTAAAGGAATTTTTTTCCTATGCCTCCTACAAGGTAGGTTCATGTTCTTCTTTTTGTGTTCAATTTTAGGATTTGCTTTTTTCTTTCTGATTGTTAGAGTATGTAAACCATTTACATGGTTGAAAGTCAAATTATATAAAAAGTTATATTCAGAGGCTGGAAACTGCAACAAGTTTCCGGCCTCTCCACCGTGTTCCCATTTTTATTAGCCTATTTTATCCATCCTACATTTCTTTTTGCAGGTACAGGCATTAGTCTGTGTGTATACATGCACAGTTATTCATTTTTACCGAAAAGGTAATGTACCGTATAGACTCTTTTCCTCTCTTTTTCTTTCCTGCTCAGCATTTCCCGGAAAGCCCTCCGTGTCAGGGAGCAGATCGCTTTCGTTCCGTTTCTCAGCTGCGTGGTACTCCTGTGTGTGCGCTCTGCGGCTTATCTGATCCATCTCCTATGGGCGGCATTTAAGTGATTTCAGATATTTTGCTGTTACGAATACTCAGCAGGGCGTGGGCCTGTGCACATGCTCCCGTCAGCGATGGGGGAGCAGCTGTTTCCTCTCAGCCTCCCCAAGAGTGTGCTGACAAATGTTTGAATTTTTCACCAATCCGAAAAATGGTACCTCCTTGTTTTAATTTGCATTTCTCGTATTATGAGTGTCATTAAGCATCTTTTCCAGTGTTTGAGGCCTATTAACCTATCTTTTCCTGAGAACTGTTCAGGTTTTTGCCTATTTTTCTGTTGAGTTTTCGGTTGTCTTTTCCCCTCATTTTTAAGAACTCCTTATATATTGGGGATGTTACCTGGTCTTTATGAAGTAAACCGCAACTGTTTTCTCGTGCCTGGTGTGGTATAGGAAAAAATATATCTGCTCTTTGTCTCTGTTCCTGGCACCGAGCTCTTCCTGAGTGATAGGAGTCTTTTATTTTTCCTAATGCGCCCCTTTTGAGCACACCTGAGTTTATGCCAATACCGTGACTCAGGGAGGGACCCGTAGGTAGCTCAGGATGGCACTCGTCACCAGAAAGACCAGCCATGTGCTTAGAGGGTTGGCACTTCAGCCCCTCCCACCAACCTCCAGGAGGAGGACTGAGTTCTCTAAAAACTCTTGAAAGTGAGATGTGAGCTTCCCAGTTGGTGAACATGAGGGGGTGCTGGGAGAGTGGTGCACCCGAAGTGGTGTGGAAGCTCCAGTCCCTCCCCCGTGTGTTGCCCTGTGCATCTATTCCATTTCTCTCTTCCTGAATTGTATCCTTTATGACCAACTGGTAATTGTAAGTAAACTGTTTTCCTGAGTTCTGTGAGCCATTCTAGCAGATTATTGAACCCAAGGAGGGGATCGTGGGAACCCCTAATTTAGAGCCAGTTCGTCACAAGTCTGGGTGGCCTCTGGGACTTGACATCAGCGTCTGAGGTGGGGAGCAGTCTTGTGGGACCCTGCCCTTAACCTGTGGGGTCTGATGCTAACACCAGGTCGTTAGTGTCAGGATTGGATTATTGGACACCTAGTTGTGTCCAGAGAGTGGGAGAATTGGTTGTTTGTGTGGAAAAACCCCACGCATTTGGTGTCAGAATTGTTCTGAGGGTAGAAACAGGTTATAAGACCTGCGGATCTTTATTTTCAACAGTTTTCCTGTTTCCCCATGTAGTTCTTAAGGAACTGGTCAAGGTATTCAGTGAGACATGAGACCAGGGGCTGTGAAGGAATGCGGACGCCCTCAGGGCCTGGGCAGTGGTGTTTAGAGGATGGCCAGTGGAATTGGAGGCAGGGGCCCGCCCTGACCTTAGGCATGGAGGGGACAGGGCTCAAGGAGCGGAAGTCCTTTGGGTCCATGAGGGCAGAACCTGACGTCTGACCCGACACGGACTTTGTTCAGTGAGATGAGTGAACGTTTGATGAGAGTTCATGAGGTGGTAGGGATTCTGGTGAACATGCCCTAAACAGTCAAACATTAGGGTAGGGCCAGATAGAATCAGTTTTGCGTTTTGGGGTGTCCTCTCTATACTGAATATAGCACTCTGCTCTGTGCATCTCCCTACCTTTTGGAGATAATGCTGGTGGATTTTACCCCTGGTGTGTGTGACCGCTGTGTAGGCCAAGAGATCAGGAGCGTGTCTGTTGTGAAGTTGAAGGACTTTGATGAATCTCATAGGCAAGGCCAGTTTCCAGCTTCCCCACGTGTGCTGAACCCACGTTAATGCCTGCTTCAAGTGCTTTTCTTGTAGCTGTTCAGAGTTTCTGAGGGATAGACGAGGGGTGGGTGATTCAGGGTTGCCTCTCATCTGGAAGGGGTGGTTTCACTTGCCCTGGTTCCACTCATCCCATAACTTGGGACAAGTCGTCTCACCCTGCTGTTTCATCTTTTTCCACTTAGAGAATGGATATGCCTTGTAGATAATCCCTTTTAAAGGATACTATGAGGAATTGAAACAGTTTCTTTAAAGGAATATAGCTATAGTTGAGGAGACACTTGGGAAAAAAATACTATTTCCAGCTGTGGGTGTCATAGTGTAACCTGATGGAGGGACGGTCCTCAGGTGGGAGGGGCAGTGACAGCGGGCAAGCGGGTGCTTCTCCCAGGGTGGGCCAAGGTTTTCCCTGTCTACCTTTCATTTAGAAGGGCAAGGAGTGAATTTCAAGTTAACCCATCAGTTTCTTTTACTTTCTGGTTAAGCTTTTTATTGCTCTAACCAAAATAAGTGAAGTAAAGTGACACAGGGAACACCTGAACCCCTTCATAGTAGTCATTTTCAGGAGTCTGAGTGTTCTGGAAAATGAACACAATTTTGTTAGAGTGGTGAGATTTTGCAATTTATTCTTAGTATCTTTGCACTTTTTTATGGTATTTTCAGAAATTGAAAACAAAACATGCTGTTTCTAAATTGGAATTCAGTTGGCACACGTAACGTAGGTGACATAGCTTTTGTTTATTTATTTGTTTTTAAAGATATGAGCAGACAGTGTGTTGTATCAGCAACAGAACACTGAAGGTGTGGGACAGCTCAGTCGTAATCAAGTGAGAGAATCCTATTAATCTGACACTCGTCATGGGGCCAGCGACAGTTCTTGTGGAAATGGTCATCAGCTGTGAGTGATGTGGGGTCCTCATCAGCAGTGGTTTGCCGCAAAACTTGTATGTAGCCAAATCAGGGTCTTAGTTCTTTTCCTCCTCTTAGTTTCTTTTGATGATGTAGTATCGAATTTAATTTTAAATGCCCTGCTCCTCTTAGTCCCAGTACATCTTAATTATTTAAAGAAAAAATTTCTATCCTGGGTGCTTAATATATTGAAAGCCTTCCCACCCCCCTACCTCCCACCCCCCAGGCTTTCTGGGTCCTCCTTAGGCTTCCACTTGTGCCCCGGCCCCCCTCCCCCAGCAAGAGTGACCTACTTTGATCATCCTACTGTCTTGCAGCAAAGTGTGAGGGGGAGATGGTCTCTCCATTTTATAGATGGGGAAACTGAGGCACAGAGTAATTACACGACCTGCCCCAGCTCTTAGTGTGGCTACAGTGGTATTCGGTGGTGGTGTAGAGGAGCCTGGAGGAACCCCAAGGCTGCACCAACCCATTGTTTAGCTTGGGTGTAGGCTTTTGTGAAACATGTCCTGAAAGAAAGGGCACACTTTGAGGCAGCCTTGATGGAGTGCTGCACGGTGGCGGGACCGGAGGTATCGGGGCATCGCCCTTGTCTTCTTGGTGGGTGGTCAGGCTGCCTTTGGTCCTCCCATTTGGCCCTGTAGTAGGGGCCCTCTCCCCTTTCCCTAGACTCCAGCATGGCTAATGAGGAGACAGTGGGCTGGGCCCGGGTGGCTGGTTGTCAGCTTGTCTGCACTGAAGCCCCCATAGCCCCAGGCCCCTCCACTTCCCCCCAGCACATCCCCCCTCTGCACTGCCACCCTCACTCCCAGTCCCCCCCACGTCCCCTTTCCTTCCGCTGTCCTGGACTTTGCCATCACTGATAAACGCTGTGGGTAGAAGGCTGATGTTTTTGCAGTGTGTTAGGGTGACCTACAGACACAGCCATTCCCCATGGTTCCGTGTCTGTGGATGGCCACGCCACCGGTGGGACATCAGCGCAAAGCGCCCAGTGGCCCTTGTCACGTGGGGTGTCACACCTTCCTGCACATTGGCTGTGGCATGCCAGTGGACGGGGTCCTTCTGTCTCGGTGAGCGCACTGTCCCTGCCAGCTGGCCCTGTGGTTTGGAGGTGGCCCTCCTGGATCGTCTCCTCCTTTCCCTCTCCACCCCTTTAAGAGCAAGGTGAAAAGGCCAGCTTAAAACCATCATTATTAAAAATTACAAAAGAATTTGGAAACAGGAAAATGTGCTCAATGTGGAAAAAGTAGAGAATGAAGTGCAAAGAAGATAAAATCAGAATCCTCATAATTTTAGCATATTAAAATGTCTTCTTGTACAAAAATAGTGATATGTCTTCATTTAGTGGGATCTTTTGTTTTGCCCCTCAGTAAGTTTTATAATTTCTCTGATGTAGATTTTGTACATTTTTTGTAAATTTTATTTCTACCAAGTTTCTCTTTAGCATTCTAAGTAAAGATCCAATAGCAAGTATATTATAACAAAACAACTTTACAACAGCAAGCCGCAAAATTAACCCCAAAGCTGTGCTCCATTTTTGAAAAATTTTCCCTTTGCCTTTTGCCCTAATCCTTATATGTACACATTTTTTTCCCATCTTGTTCTTAATCATAATGTTCTACGTTCTAAAAGAAGTTAGTATAACTTGACATGTGTCCTATCCTCACGTTCTGGGTTTGGTTACACGATAGCTCCTCCCTCCGCTGGAGGTTGTAGTGGGGAGTCTGAATTTGCTTTTTCTTCCTAGCTAGTTTTCTTTAAGCCCTTTTTTTTCCTGGCTTTCTTTGCCGTAAGCATTCTAAAAATAGATCCATCAACCGTTATCATCAGTGGTGTTCATTCGAAGCTGGTTGGAAAGGAAGTGTTTGCAGCAGAGCTGTCGCTGTCAGCAGTTTTCAGCAGATTCATCGTCGACTTGGCAGCAGATGTGTATCGAGTGGCCTGCTCCGTGCGTGGGGCTGGAGACGTGCCTTCTTCTCCTGACTTGTGCTTCCGCCGGGAAGTGGTTGGTCCAGGGCAGAGCACAGGGTCAGTTTCGGTGTGCATCCTGAGGAGGCAGGGCTGGGCGGCTCTCAGCCCTCTCTCCAGGCAGCCCTCCCGGCTGAGGCTGGGGTCTCTGGGAAGGAGTCCCCCGTGTTGCTCTCCTTTTCTTTAATGAATCTGTTCCTTCTTTCCATCAGAAAACTAAGGAGATGCATTCGTTTGGTAGCCTGGCGGAGGTCTATTTCATTTCCTGTTGTTTGAGAGAAAATATTCCCACTTTCCTTAGGTTGAGCCTCCATCTGTTTAAGTGGAAAAAAACAAAAGAAATAATGTGGCTGCTTTTTCTCTGTATCACACCAACCATCTACTGTGTTTGTGAAGTTGGAGGGGAGCAAGGAGAGCCAGCTTCTTGTCGTTTGTGTTTGTGTCTAGTCATTCGAAGAGTAAAATGCACTTTTGCTTTCTGCAGATCAGGAGTGGTCGACAGCTTGCTTTCTCTCTTTCTACCTGCTTCTCCAAATTGATGCTGTTGTCTAGTATTTCAGATAAGGGGTTTTTGAATGTTTACTTATTGAATAGTAATACTGTGCACCACATCCTTGAGAGTATGTTTGAGTGGAACATGTTTACAAATTTATTGGCATCCTGCTGTGAAGAGGCGGGAGTGACTTTCTTAGGTCAAGGTTTGCTGACAGAATATATCTTAGTTTCCATTGTAAGAAGTAGTCACATCATTGTTACGGGTAAAGGGAAGTTCTACAAATAGCTTTCTTTCGATACGTTGTTGCCTCTGAGTCCTGAGTTGAGTTGAAGAAGCTGGAACCTAAGGTATTTGGTGGTTAAGAGTAGTTTACAGTTTGGATAGTAAGGTGCAAGAGGTATTGATATTTCCCTCTCTTTCTGAGGCTTGGTCTCAATTCCTAATTTTAACATCCAAACAACGTGGAAGCATTGGAAGACCCTCTCCCCGCTCTGCGCTTCCAGCTAACCCTATATGTCTTCCCCTGGGTTACTGGTTGACACTTTAGTACTGTATGAATCATCTAGATAGTTTCCTTTGCATTCTGTGTTCATAAAATATATTTAGGTGCTTTTAAAACGTAAGCGGTTTTATACCGTTGATTTTTCTGTGATTTGCTTTTTTGCCTGATATATGGAGATAGTCTCTCAGTGCAGATGTCTACTGAGTTCATCTAAATGCCTGCTTAGCACTCGTGGCAGGTGGATATCCTAGGATGTCCTCACTTAAGTCAAAGGAAGGCTTTGCATGGCTGAGGGCTTCCGATGGGAGAATTCTGTTCCTTCAAACTGTTGTTCTTACAGCTTTCTTGACTAAGAGTGAAGCACCTTAAGGATGTAACTCAATATTTAGAATTTTTTCCAGTTTTATTGAGATATAATTGACATGCATCACTGTATAAGTTTGAGGTATACAGCATAATGGTTTGACTTAGATACATTGTGAAATGATTACTACAATAAGTTTAGTTACCATCCATCATCTCATATAGATACAATAGAAAGAGAAAGCAAAAAAAAGAAAAAGAAAGTTTTTTTCCTTGTGATGAGAATTCTTAGGATTTACTCTTAATAGCCTTCATGTATGTCACAGAGCGGTGTCAGTACAGTCGCCGTGCTGTACACCACATCCTTAGGACTTATTTATCGTGTAACTGGATGTTTGTAACTTTCAACCACCTTCCTCCAATCCCCCCACCCCCTCTTGCCTTGGGTAACCACAGGCTGGATCTCTTTTTCTGGGATTTTTTTAGATTCCATATGTAAGAGAGATCATACAGTATTTGTCTTTCCTCTCTCTGACAGTTCACTTAGCATAATGCTCTCAAGGTCCGTCCACGTTATCGCAAATGGCAAGATTTGCTCATTTTTTTATGGCTGAAGAGTATTCCATTGTGTATGTATATATACCACATGTTCTTTATCCATTTGTCCATCGATGGACATCAGCTTGTTCCCATATCTTGGCTATTTATCGTACATGATGCTGCAGTGACCATGGGGGTGCAGACATCTTTTGAGTTAGTGTTTTTGTTCGCTTTGGATATATACCAGAAGTGGAATTGCTGGATTGCATGATAGTTCTATTTTAATTTTCTGAGGATCCTCCATGCTGTCTTCCATAGTGGCTGCACCAATTTACATTCCCACCAACAGTGCACAAGGGTGGAATTTTAAAGCTTTACCTTAAAGACTGTCTTGGGTTCTCAAGGTCAGTTGTGTTAGTTTTATTTTCATCTTCATTCTGGTACAGTATTTATCTGGCACAGTAATGTCCAGGATAAATAGGACAGGGACCCTGACCTCAGTGTGGAGGCAGACACAGAAGCAGTGTAAGGCTCTGCAGGGGTACCAGGAAGGGGTCGGAGAGGGCATCTGAGAGATGGCAAGGCACACGCGGGGTTTGGAAAGATGACAGAACAGAGCCTGCCACTGGGGGAGGTGGAGGGGCAGGGCCTTTGTGAAAAGGGGAAGAGCAGGGCCAGGGGTTGAAGTCCGAGCAAGTGCAGTGGACTCGGACAGAGGGGTTTAGTGTTGCAGTGTGGGAGACTGTGAGTAGTGGGAGATGAGGCTGGGGGCTGTCGGCTGTGGTCCCTCAGCCGTCCTGCCCAGCAGCATGGCAGGGGGATTGGCCTGTGTTTGGAGAGAGCCTGGTGCACTCCTGCGCCTGGTGCCTGGGGGAGCCGAGGAGGGAGCGCTGGATACCTGTAGGAGGAGGGAGAGTCGGATGCCGTGGTTATGCCAGGGCTTTGCTGTGCAGAGCAAATGTCCTGCAGAGTTGCTGCTCCTAAGTGTGTCCGGTCAAGCTCATGGGGACCCAGTGCTGAACAAGTGTTATCTCAGCGCCACTGCGCTTTGCATGAGAGACGAGATCTCTGATCAGGCGCTGGTGATTCTATAATCGGGAGCCACACAGATGATATCAGAAACCCAAAGTCATTCCAGGAGTTAGCAAGGCTGGGGAGGGCTGGGTGTGCTCAGGACTATGCTGCCCGGCTTGCTGTGGCTGCTGGAGGAATGGAAACAGGTGGATTGGGGGTGGGCTGGGGGTGAGGGCCAGCAGAACACATCCTGTGGGACTGGCATTAGGGTGGGGGAGGTGGGCCCATGGAACCCCCTACATGGAGCATTGTGGAAAGACATTCAAGGACTTCCATGTATATATTTATATATACTTTTTTACCTCATTCTTTTAAATTTTCTGCTTCTGTGTTATAATGAACATAATGCAGTGCTACATATACATACATGTGGGGTATATGCTCAAGATTTTTTTTTTGCTGGGGAAGATTCTCCCTGAGCTAACACTTTTGTCAGTCTTCCTCTGTTTTGTCTGTGGGTCGCCATCACAGTGTAGCTGCTGATGAGTGGTGTAGGTCTGTGCCCAGGAAGCAACCAGGGCCGCTGAAGTGGAGAGTGCCGAATATAACCACTAGGCCACAGGGTCAGTCCCTCAGGACTTTTTGATAATTACAGTGGGCCATCAAAATAGTTTGGAGAGGTTGGAAATCTTAAGCAGGACAATGACAGGAACAACAGCTTTCAGGATAAGTCACCTTGTGAGAAGGGAGAAGCGCCACGTGGAGATGGCAGAAACAGGAGGACAGTGACAGAGGTTGTCCAGTCAATGCAGTGGCAGAGCCTGACAGGGGGCTGGCCCAGGGATGGAGGGGGACACTGAAGGAAGAATTGTAAGGGTCTGCCAGCTGCCTGGGAAGGAAGGGAGGGGGACATCTGGAATGGTGCCTGGAGTAGCGGGGGTGTCTGGAGAGGGCTCACCTCCACATCGTTTCACTGGTATCTTCACAAAACACGTGTCTTAGGGCTCTGAGCTTGGGAGGACAAAGGTGTGCTGTCTGCTGCAGAGGTCCCTGGGCTGTGGCTGGATCCACGTCACCGGGAGCACTTGTTAAAACCGCGTTGCTGGGCCACACCCCAGAGTTTCTGACTGGGGAGCCTGGTCGGGCCTGAGGATCTGCATTTCTGGTCAGCTCCCGGGTGCCGGAGGCACCCCTGCTCTGGGGAGACACTTCCTGTAGCTCTGGTCTGCACAGCTGCGTGTCCTGTGTGCCTCCAGAGGGTCCCTGTGGAAGGAGTCTCTCCCCTCCAGGCTTTGGAAGCAGAATGGCAGATATCCTTGAGGTCGTGGCTGAGTCGGTGGTTTGGATCCCAGGCTTTTCTGCCTCCCCAGCTAGGGGGATTTTCATAGGCCGCCCTAAACCGTGCAGCTGTGGCGCTGCCCTGCCTGCACTGGGCAGAACACACCAGCGTCTCACAGACTGTGTCAAAATGTGGTATTTCCAACCGGCTTCCTGTGAGTCGTAGAAATGAAAATAACACAAAATTATAGAAAGCTCTTACCTCGTGTCCCCAGCCTTGCTTCTGTGAATAAATATACGTGCGTGTAGTTTGCAATGTGTATAGTTTTAAAAAGCAAAAAATTGATTCTCCTACATGTGTTTTCAAAGTTGCCCTTCTCGCTTAGTAGTGACATTTTTACAGGTAGACTCTTTAAAGGACCAGATGTCGTCTGCCAAGCCCACAGTTTCTTGGATTTTTAACCATTCTTTATAAAAAGGAACGTCTTGGGGCAAAAATGTTTCCCAGGGAATGTGGTGCGGTTTTATGAGGTAAGCCTGTGGGGAGGTATGAGTCACTTGGCCCGTGCTTCATGGCTGAAGCTGGGGACGGCCACTGGGACACAGGGAGCTGAAAGCACGGCTGTCGCGCCTGCTTCTACTTCTCTCCTCAGGGAGGGCCCGGAGCAGGGCGGTGTGGCAGGGCAGGACGTCTGCCGAGGCTGCTCGGGGCCCCAGGTAGCCCTTTGATCTGGGACGATTTTCATCCTGTTCAGCCACTCAGGGTGGACGCAGGCCAGGAGGCTGGGCAGGATTTGGGGTTTGGGGTTCGCTCCTTTGGGTTGGGGGGTGCCAGGGGGCCCCTTTCAGGGCCCGCTGCTCTCTGGTGTGTTATTGCTGCCTGGCCCTTAGCAGCTCATTCTTTAGTGGGAACTGGAGGCTGGGGCGCTCCCTCACTTCTGTGCATCCCCTTTCTTATTTGAAGAATTAAAAATAGTAATATCTGCTAACTTGAACCTTCTGATCCATTTAAACAAATCTTTTGGTGCTTTTCTTGTTACAAGAATCATGCATATTCTTACCTGCTTTGAAAACATTTCAGTTATATACTCTCAGACTTTACCCAAGGTGAGTCAAATATTTGCTCTCTTCCAGGCCTAGAATTGTCGGGTCGTGGGTGGTGAGCATGGGGCACTTTTCCCAGGTGCGTTTCGTATTTTGTTCAGATGGAGGGAGGCAGCATGGGTGACCGGGGTGGTGGGATTTCCCCAGGATTCAGCCTTGATCCCCACTTTCCCCCAGGCGACATTCTGTGCAAAGCTGTCCTTGACAGAGGAAGGGTGCTCTACACTTGCAGGGAACGTGCTGGGTGGGAAGGAGTTGCCTCTGGCCCCGTATCCTGGGTGATTCAGGCTGCCCTGGGAATATGGGGACATCGGGAGATAAAGGGGTGGGGCCATACCCGTCTGTATTCTCTGGTTCAGGTTCTGTTTTCTGCTTAACCAACTGCTTCAAAACTCTGGTATAGAGCAGCAACCGTTTATTATGCTTACGGGTTCTGTGGGTCGGCAGTTTGAATGGGGATGGCTGTTCTCTGTTTCGTGGCGTCTGGGACTTCAGTTGGATGAGTCACAGCTGAGGCTGGTGGATCCACTTCCAGATAGTTTCCTCATGGGCAAGTCTGTCCCCTGAGGAGGGCTCGGCCAGGACTGGCTGTCAGAGGCCCTGTGGTGGCCTGTTTAGGCTCGGGGTGGCCACACTTCTTCCACAGGCCCAGGGCTCCAGGAGCCAGCGTCCCAGCAAACGAGGTGGAAGTGCACCCTGTTAATGACCAGCTCCACAGTCACAGTGTCACTTCTGCTCTTCCCTGTGTTCACAGCAGTCACAAGTCCGCTGGATTCAGATTCGAGGGAAGGACACAGACACCCCGCCTCCTGATGGGAGGCCAAAGAATTTTCTGACCAGGTTTAAAAGTGCTCCCAGGGAGGGTCCCCTTTCTGTAAAACGCACAATGACACTGTACAGCTTCTCAGCGAGCACTTGGCAGGAAAACCGAGTCATAGCTCAGTGGAGGCGTTTTGTTGCGATTAACGCTTAGAAAATCTCGAGAAGAACAGTAAACAGAGTCACAGCAGAACGCGTGCAGCTGTGTCATACTTTAGCATTCCTGGAACTTTCTCTGCAAATAATAGTCATTTTAGATGAGCTCAGGGTGCCTGTGTTTGTACAGGGTTTCTATTTTGAATACCTCTCTAAATTAAAGTGTTCTTGACCTCAGAAGTGGAAGGCGGAATTGCCCTTCACTCCGAAATGCGGCGTGTTTTCAGCATTCTGAGGGCTTTGTCCGCCCCGCCCCCAAGGGTGTTCTGAGGTTAATGTTGCTCAGTTCTGGTCTGAGCTCATGTCACACACAGCCTCTGAGGGTAGGGGATTCCCTTAGAGGACAAGATTGGGAAAAACAAGATGCCTTTTTTGCATGGAGATGGGGATGACTCTGGAGCCCTGGGCAGGCCACACACACCTTGGAATGAGGCTCACACTTGGAAGTCTTGGCCCAGGTGTGGCTGTGTGACCTTGAGCAAGTCACATGCTACTCCTTTTGGCTCTGGTCTTGGGCTGTGAAGGGGAGGTAGTAACATGACCTTGTGGTTAGAACAGCAGAGCCTGGAAGGCCCGCCTGGGGTAAATGTTAGAGCACTGATGTTGCTGCACTCCCTATCCTGAGATCCCCCAGGGCTTGGCCTCCACCTGGCTGGATGCAGAGGTCAGCGCTGGTTTAATGAGCCTTCGCCCTGCTAGCCTCAGGGGTCCCCACCTGCACCTCCAGCGTGCACAGCCAGGGTGCACAGAGGCTTCTGGCCTCCGTTTCTACTCGCCTGTTAGACGTCTTTTTCCTGGGTCACCGGAGGATGCCTCGAAGCGAGCGTGTGCATATCCCAGACCATTATCCCCTCTGCCAGCTGCCCTCCATCTCTGGTGTTCTTGTCTTGTGACTTCACCTGTGTCACAACCCCGCCTGGCCTCTCCCACCTCACCCTGATACACCACCTGGCCTGAGACCCTCCCGAGGCCTGCCTCTGCCTTCTTCTCTCTCCCTACCTTCTCCCTTGGCCATGTGCTGCTCACCTGCCTGCTTCCTGTGATGCTGAAACACAAGCTGCCCTTCATCACACTGAGTGGTGGCTGATTCCCTAGCAGCCAGAACCCGGCTGTCTTGGGATGCTACAAAAGGTGAAACAGTGGCGTCCGTATGTGGCTCATTAACAGAATCCCCTGGGAGCTTGTTAAGAACACAGCGGTCCCAGCCCATCCCTCCCTTTCAGCCTCACTTGCGGTCCAGGGGCCTCTGCTGGCCTTGCCCCCTCCCCTACCCTCCAGGGGCCTCTCCCTCAGAGCCCGGCAGACATTCCCCACCCATCCACGGGGCTCACTGTCCTGCCTCTTCCTCTCCGCGCCGAGGGCTGGGGCGGCTGCAGCCTTTGCTTCTCTGCTGTGTGTTATATGTGGGTGGCTGTTGGCTCTTTGGCACTTGAGGACAAGAACTCCCTGGGCTGCGATTGCGCTGCCTCATTCTGCTGTCTCTTAGAGCTGGGATGGCAAACTATGACCCAGAGGCCAAATCCAGCCCACTCTTGAGCTAAGGAAGTTTTAATTATTTTTAAATAGTTGAAAAAAGTCAAAAAAAGAATGGAATTTCATGACACGAAGTTCAGCTCTCAGCGTCCTTGAACAGAGTCGTGTGGGAGCACAGCTGTGCTCTTACAGGTCACCTATGACCATGTCAGCCTGCAGTGGCGGCGTCGAGTAGCTGCTCCAGAGGTTGAATGGCCTACAAGGCCTGAACTGTGTCCTCTGTGTGCCGTTGCAGAGAAGAGGTGCCGACTCCTGCCTGAGAGCGGCGACTCCCAGTCATTTGGGAGAGATTCCGTTGTGCGTTCTTTCAGCAGGTGTCTGTGAGCACATGTTACATGCATGTATCTCAACGCCATAAATGACAGCAGTGAACCAAACAGAAAATCTTTGTCCGCTTGGAGCTTACGTTTTCTTGGAGGGAATTAGACAGAAAACAGACTCGTAGATAAGTAGATATATTAGCTAGTGATAAATGCTGTTTTCAGACAAAGAAAGCAGGCTGAGTGTGGGGGGGAAGGAAGAGGACTGGGGGTGGGGGTGCTGTTCCAGAGAGATTGGTTAGAAGATCTCTTTGAAAGGTAGCTTTTGAGGTAGCTACCCGGTCTTTTGAGACCTGGATGAACAGAGAGAGGGAGGCAGATGAAGAGGTTGTTTGGAGGAAGTGCAAAGGCCCTGAGGCAGGAACAGGCTTGGCAAATTGGAGAAATTACATGGGACAGGTATGTCTTGATCCTGGACTATAAGGACAGAGAGGTGGGCAATAGGTGAGATGTGGCTGTGACAGTCTTGAGGTCCCTTAGCGTGGAGGCTCTCCACCTTCCCCAGCGGCCAGGTTCACCTGGGGCACTTGACAAGTGTGATGCCCCATCCCTGCACAGAGGTTCGGCTTCAGGAGGTCTGAAGTGCAGACCGTTTGGGGCCTTGCAGGCCCTGGGAAGCTGGATTTTATCCGTGGAGACTGGAGAATGCAGATACCCCTCACACCCCACTCACCCCAACCCCATTTTCAGTCACTGTTAGGTCCTGCAGAGCCTTCAGTCTACAGGGCACCAGGCATAGGAGCCTTTGCTGCCCTGCCTCACGTGTTGCTTGGCTGTGGCAGAGGCTCAGTAAATAGATGTCTGCATTTTAGAAAAGAGACCTGCCTTTACTCTGGTGACTGTGCTCTGCGGGCATGCCGCTTCTCCCTCTGCCCTGTCCTGCGGGACTGAGTCTTTGTGATCTGGGTAAGTTCCCAGGGTCTTGCAGGTGCCTGGTGCTCCACTTTCTGCACGAGTAGGGTCAGGCTGTTTGCCCTCTGGTCCCAGGTGGACCCCTCCTGCTTCTTGTCAGCTGGGTCTTGCCTCCTTTGGGATTCCGTCTCTGGCCCTATTCTCTTGGTCCTCCCTGTATGTCATGCACACGTTGCCTACCAGAGGCATGAAGTTTTGTGCACAGTCTTACCTCTCCATGCATCTGTAGACACCAACTTTGCTGGATGCATGGCTGGTGGATGAGTGAGGAAGGATTTTAGGAAACACGGAAAAAAGGACGCAAATCCTACCTGGCAGTTGACACTGTCTGATCTCGTTAAGCCACGTTGGTGAGCCCACGGCACACCGGCCTGTGGGCTGTCTTGTTGTCCATGCTTGCCTGCAGGCTTGCCTGTTATAGCCTGTTACACAGGCATGTGCCCACATAGAGGGCAGGGTTACTTCATGCTTCTTCCCAGGACTGAGGATGAAAGTCCATGTGCTTTCATGTTAAAATGCTCATCAGAATGTCTGATAAAAACCTGCTAAACTGTATTGCAGCCATTTAATAAAGTGTACAGGTGTGAGGTGGAAATGGTAGTTCTGTCTGATCCAGGATGATAACAGTGCATGGAATAGGGTAACAGGGCTCCTGGTGAAGGATCTGCACTTTTTCTGTGCCCAGCATTCCGGGACTGAATTTATCCCTATTCTAAAACAAATGCGCCTCTTACAACTCCACGCTTTTAAGGATTGTGAATGGTGGTTCTTCACCTGTTTGGGGTCTTGAATTCTTTGGAGGATTTTTGAAAGCTATGGACATACAATTTTATGTGGACTTTCAAGGATTTTTCCCCCTCTGGACTTCCTGAAACTTGTTCGTGACTCCATGGAGACCCACAGACTTCAGATTGAGAAATTGTGTTCTAAAAAGATTTCTCTCAAGTAATAGCTGATTAATATTTATGAAACCAAGTTAGCCTAGTAGAGACTATGACAGAGTGGTTAGCATTTTAATATTTTCTTCATTGGAAAAGGACAGTCATTTTAAATCATACTCTTTAAAATAACTCAATTTTTTGCCCTAAGTGAAAATTTCTCTGTGATTTTATGTGTGCGTGTGTGAGGAAGGTTCATCCTGGCTAACATCCATGCCAATCTTCGCCTGTTTTTTAGTATGTGGGCCACCGGCACAGCATGGCCCCTAACAGAGCAGTGTGGGTCTGTGCCCAGGAACCACACCCAGGCCGCTGAAGTGGAGCGTGGCAAGCTTAACTGCTAGGTCACAGGGCTGGCCCTTCTCTGTGATTTTCTTGAACTGGGTTTCCCTGCATAGCATGAAGTGTAGACACAGACATAATGAGAATCGTAAAATCAGTGTGCCTCAGTTTGCATACAAAGTATTTTTAAAATTTATGTTAAAAATTAGAATAAATTGTCTTGAGAGCTGTGTGAGGGAATTTGGTTTTTACCTTTGTCAGTAACAGTGATTGACTGTGTTTTTTCTTTTATACTTGCTGTTCTTAATATTGAGTCCTTGTATTATAGGTAATAGATTTAATTTAGTTTTGTTAGTTCCTTTATTTATAGAGTACATCTATTAATAATTCCTAGCTATCCTTTTGAGTAAGGTGGGTCAAATTAACAAGCAGGTTGCAAAATTCTAAAAGCAATGTTGATTTTAAATACCGTTGGGCTTTTAAACACCATGCCCCGCAGCAGTCCGGGCTTCTCTCCACAGAGCACCAGGAGCAGGACTCCGCGCCTGCTGGAAATCGCCGCGTTCTCCCCGGATGAGTCTGCGGCGATGCTGGGCCTTCCTGCTGCCGGAGTGTCTGGTCTGTGCCGGGTGCTGAGTCCTTGTCACTCCCCAAAGTAAAGCAGGTGGAGCTTTTGAGAATTTAAAAGAAAGCCCAAAACACTTGACATAAAAACATTTTAAAGATTAACTGTTGTTAGCACTTCTGAAGATAAAAACTACTAAGCACGGGATAAATGTAAGAAAGTGAAGCCGTTCCTTGACCTCCATTCAGCTAATGTTGGTCCCTGGGCCCCCTGTGCTTGGTACTGCAGGTGTGAACGAGAAAACCCCTGGTCTTGCAGGGCAGCCCGCCTGCGGCCGCCGAGAAACATTAGTGTGTCGTGGGTACCATGGCAGCACGGAGCCACAGTGTCCCCGGGGCAGGGGTGTTGAGGGGGCTCTCCTGGGGATGGGGTGCTCAGGGGTGGTGTGAGTGCGCTTCTGGCCAGGCGACCCTCTGCAGCAGGTGCTGAAGGATTGGGAGCGTGGAGAGTCCGTGGAGGGGCTGTGGGGGGCTGATTGGTGAGGAGGAGGGGCTCCTGAAGCTCTGGGGTGAACCGGAAAGAGCAGCCAGTTGGGGAGGAGGGTGCATTTCCAGCTGCGGAGGGCAGTTGAAGAGGTCTGAGCCACACAAGTAGGTTTGGGCATTATCCGCCTATAACCATTTTGTCCCTTTGTAAGGGCTGGTGAAGCTGTGACTCGGGGCTTCATTCCCCGGGGCAGGTCCCAGGGCCCTCACCCACTTCCCAAGGGAGAGATGCTTAAGCAGGGCCAGTGGGAGAGGAGCGATGACTCAGGAGACCGTGGTGTCTTTACTTCCAAGAAAGACACAGTGTCCAGGAGGGGAGGTGGCAGCCCTCCGTGCTCTGAAGTCGTCTAAGTGATGGTAGAAGGATCGAGGAATCTCTCCAAAATAGACACCCTAAACTGACTCAAGAAGTTAAAAAGGAAAAAGCTGAATAAATGATAACCATGGAATGATTTGAAAAGGTTGTCAGAAGGCGCTAACCACCCAGAAAGCACCTGAAGGAGTGGATAGTTCTCTCCGTGCTGTTCCATAGTAGAGAAAGAGAAGGACTGCTTCCTGGTGCATTTTAACGGGCACAGCCTCCTAAAGCCAAAATGAGACAGTGTCTTCATTTGAGACCACAGTAAAGGAAAGTGCCCGTGGGGTCTGGGAGCTCCTGGTTCATCACCCATCTTTGGGCGGCTCTGTTTTAGTGGCTACAACGCCTGGTGTGTGAGCTAAGGACTGACCCAGATGTTCACATATTGTCTAGAAAGAGGCCGAGAGCAGGAGTTTAGCAAGGGTTTAAACATCTTTGTTCTCCTTTGTGAAAAGCAAGCTATGCACATAAATACAAGGAAAAATAAACAATTACCTTGGTCGCCATTTAAACTCAATGTTTTGGCATTTTCACAGTCTTGTCTTTTTTGTGTATTTTTAGCAGCAGGAGTCATACTGCATATACGCGTGTTCATCTGGAGCTGTGGTCACTGCATTATCATGATACAGCGTAGTTCCATAGTCGTATTTATGGCCTTCTGATTTCATTGAATGGCTGCATCGTAATTTATATAGCAGCTCCCAATTGTTGGAGATTTTGGTTTATTCCCGTCTTTTTTTCTTTAATTATAAATAAGACCCTGATTTGTGAAGGCAGCTTTCCTGTATATATGCTTATTTCCTGACGATAGTACTCAAAAGTAAGATCTCATGGTCCAAAGGTATAAACATTCTTTGTTTCTTTAATGAATAATGAGTATAGTAAGGCTTTATTTTAATTTCTCCCATTTCTTGCCACTTTTGTTTAGTCAGTTACTGCTATCTTTTCTATCATAGTTTCCTCCTCTATTTGAAGAGGGATAGGCTTTTATGAAATCAACAACGTCTCCCTTCTTAACGATGGGAATTTCTTGCTGGGGCGAGATTTTGGACACTGAGTCTTAGTCACTAAACATTAATGAAACCCCTCCTGTGTACCTGAGGATCACAGTGACAAGGTGCCTGGGAGCAGATCTTAATGTCGGGACTTCCCAAGCTCACAAAATCGCCAGCCTGGGACAAGAGGGCGTTTGTGTTTGTTCCCTGTCTTTCCCCAGCACCTGGAAGCACCTAAGAGTGATATAAACCTCTTAATCTCAAGGTCACGTGTCTGGTGTGCAGTAAGCCCATCACTGAAACATGGTGCTTGCAGATGGAGAAAGGTTTGCTAGAATTGGCCAAACGAGAAGGCAGGAGGATAGGTTCTCTCAAATTCACCTTAACAAGAGAAGAAAGCAGGGGCCTTTATAGAGCTAAGGGGCTTGGGAGGAGGAGTTTTGGAGAAACAAGGGGGAAATCCATGTTTCTTTCACTCCAGATAAGCCCTTGGGCAGTTGGACTTCTGGGCGTCATCGCAGCTGGGGGCTGGTTACTTGGTGGTCGTAACTTCCTTGAAGGCATTCTTTTTTTTCTGCAAAAGAAACTGATAAATCCTTGTGACCCTTAGTCACTCCTTAGGTTAAACAAGAAAACAGCAAATTAACAAGATTAACTTCTTTTCGTCTGTGTCTGTGTTGGAACAAGGTTGAGGGGTAGTCAGGTTCTTGTTGAATATTTGCAGTCACCTGCAGGAGCACCTGGCCCTTAGGAGGTGTTTAGCATTTGGAGACTGAGTACCTCAGGGCCAAAGAGGAATGTGCACCAAACAAACATGAGGACCCTCGCTCACAGCAAAGGCTTCTTTGTGAAGTAACCCTCCGTTCGGTCACTTTAAGTGGCTGCTCATGCTCCAGTCTTAGGTTTTTAAAGTCATCCATGGTGCAGTTTCACTGTCGCAGCTGGGTTGATTTATACACATTTATTGAACACCAGCTGTATGCAGGATAACCCACCGTCCAGATGTCTGCGATCAAGGAGGCCGACAGCAGACAAGAAGTGCAAGACCAGGGCAATCTGACTGTACTGAGAAAGCGTGGACTCCAGTTGAAGTTAAGCCACGATGTCAGGCCCTGACTGGACTTGTCTGGGTTTTGATTTCGTCAAGATTTAAAGGAAGAGGTTGAGTTGAACCCTAGGCTCTCTTTCAGGCACGAGTTCTTTGATTCTGTGACTGGCTCTTCCTCAAACAAAAGTTGGGGACATAGCTTTCTCAACACACACACAGTTGAACTCCAAACCTCCAAAGAGATCTTCCAAAGTTAGAGGGATATATAGGATCGTGTCTCCCTTACTTTTTGTAAGACTTAATACTTTAAAAGTGTGCCGTTTATTGTCTTCATGAGCTATAATTTAGTTTTCTTTTTTCCCTAAAGATTGGCACCTGAGCTAACAACTCTTGCCAATCTTCTTTTTTTTTTTTTCTGCTTTATCTTCTCAAACCCTGCCCCCTGTACACAGTTGTATATCCTAATTGCAGGTCTTTCTAGTTGTGGGATGTGGGACACCACCTCAACATGGCCTGACAAGTGGTGCCATGTCTGCGCCCAGGATCCGAACCCTGGGCCGCCACAGCGGAGCGCGCAAACTTAACCACAGCCACGGAGCCAGCCCCCCTATAATTTAGTTTTCCTAATGAACTTTAAAATGTTGGCTAAAAATTAAAATTGTGTTGGTTGGAACCCTTGAATGTCATGAGCTTACATAGTGACTTTTTTTGTTCTTTCCCTTACAGCCGTTTGGGGCAACTTCGTTAATATGAGGTAATTGTTTTTGATAACTTGAATACTGTGGTTGAATTTATCCATACATTTCAGTAGTTAGATGTGCACCATTGATTTTGTGGGTTAATAAGAATATTTTAAAAAGGAAACTGAGCTTTTTGCTATTCACACATCTGGGCTGTGTCTTTTCTCCTAGGAATATTCTTGAAGAATGAGCTGACTTTAACATTTACCCAAGTAAAGCCCAGGTGTAAAGATAAGTCTCGATGCAGCAGTGGCTGACTGCTCTGCGTTGCCCACCTCAGGGGCCCTTCCCTCCTTTTGTGGACAGTAGAGGGGTGACCCTAGCTTTCTCACCACTAAGATGTAAATGGCCTTCTGGGTGGCTTGAGCAGGCACAAAGTAGGGGGTTTCCAAAGCCTTGAGAAGGGCACTGTGTTAGGGAGGCCGTGGTGGCCGGCCCCGGGGAGCAGACCAGTGGATGCTCAGACCAGTGGTCTAACTCTGAGGGGGGCTCGAGGACCCGTCTGGCCTGAGTGTGCATTATTCATGCTGCTTAACAGGACAGGAGAGACACTTGTAAAAGTAAAATCCTTGTGTTAATGTTCTAAGAAAAAACAATCAGAAAGTAACAAGCATTCCATTGAAGAAACAAATTTGGTTGAGTTAGTCCAGTTTTACCTTTAAAGAAAAGTTTGTTCCACTTTATATTTCTTGGTAGTGGGCATAAAATAAGAACGATCAGGACTGTGGTGCTTGGGTTGGGGCGGAAGTTCAATGCTACACGAGCCACAGGGGAGAGGGTGCTGGGCCCCAGCAGGCTCTTCCCTCGGGGTTGGTCTTGCAAGGCCGGTGGGGCGTGGGGATCTGATTCCTGCCGCCTCCTGACAAAGGCTTCTGTGTCTGGCTCCGTGCGGTGCTCACATCCCTTTTAAAGGAGCTCTGTTTTTTACTTGGAAAAACTGCATTTTGCATTAAATCCCCGGGAAAGCCCAGCAGACAGGCTTGAACTCCTATAGACACACTTCCTGCTTCTAATTTAAAACCCCGGGTTGGGTGTAACGTGAAAGTGAGATTGTTTTAGTTTACTAGAAGCAACCCTCAGGGGGCAGGGAACCTGTGAGGCGGGTTCCAGGAGCCCTCCTCTGCCCAGTTGTCTGCGGGGCCTCCGGAGCACCCCCTTCTGGAGGGAACTGGCACTTGGGAAGGAGAGGGCCTGGCCTGGAGCCTTCGGTTTGTGTGGGGTATTTGTCAGAGCTGAATCTTGAAGTCCCAAAGCCTTTCGCCTGGTCTCAGTTTTGTAGCTTTCTTCTCAACAGGTCTATCCAGGAACATGATGAACTGAAAATTGAAAGCAAGATTGAAGAGGTGAGTCTCTTTTCCATATTCTGCTTCTGTTTCTTCTGTTTGTCAACGTCAGTTCCTTTGCTTCTGCTGGTGTCTTTATTGTGGCAGCTTTGTGCTGCTCTGTGATTTTGAAAGCATGTCTTGAAAAATTATTCCCTTAATTAAAGGAGACTTTCCATTTGTTACACTGTTGATGCATCTCTGTGTCAGCATTTGTCCGTTTTGTAAAGATGTGAGGGGTCAAAACAAATTCTGACCTAAAAGCAAAACGAATTTAAACTTTTGTTTTGAGAGATCGACACCTGAGCTAACAACTGTTTTCGATCTTCTTTTGTTTTTCTTCTTTCCAAAGCCCCCCAGTACATAGCTGTAGATTCTAGTTGTAGGTCCTTCTGGTTGTGCTATATGGACGCCGCCTCAGCATGGCCTGACCAGCGGGGCCATGCCCGCGCCCAGGATCCGACCGGTGAATCCTTGGGCCGCCGAAGCGGAGCGTGCCAACCCAGCCATTGGGCCACGGGCTGGCCCCTGGATTTAAACTTTCATGTGACTTTTCTAATGAGCCTTTCCAGAATTTCTTAGAGAAAGGGAAGTGATTACCTTTACCAGGGATGGAGGCAAGTGCCAACATCCACTCACCTGAGTAGATGCTGAAAGTGAAGAGGGAAGAGGGCCTCACTCGGATGCTGGGACCGGAGGAGCCTAAAGAGAGTGTGTGCCCGGATGGGGAGCCGCACACCTCACCGAAAGCCAGCTCCTCTGAGTGATGCTACTCCTCCTATTTTAAAACAATTGCTTAGGTTTTCATTAAATAAATATAGCTGTAGATAGACTGTTGTCACATGGACTGTTCAGGGGGATAGGGAGGTACGCATTTCAATTTGAAGCCACATGCTAGAGTCATGGGGAGGCCCTTGGATTGCTCTTGTCCTTCTGTCCAAGCTCAGGGGGTCAACACAGCTGGATGTGTGCAGTCATGTGCTGGAGCTGACAACAGGGAGAAACCTGGGGATCAACTTTGTGGACAGCGTTTAGGAGATTCTTTAGTTCCGGGAAAAAAACCAGTGCTGTTCCTCTGCCTGTTTTTATGAGCCTGAACCACCTTTAACCTTGCTCATAGTAAGATGGGAAAGTAAAAAGGTTAATTTTCTCAAGGATCTAGGCACCTGTGGAGTAAGAGTTATAACATGCTGTTTATCATTCTCTGTTCTAGAATTGTGATTGAAGTGTTATAATGTAATTTCAAATTGGAAGTGAACTGTAGAAGTAATTAAAATGTGTGTTGCATTATTTCATGCCTATTTGGAATATCAGAGCAGGGTGAAAGTGGCAGGAGGCTGTGTTTTGCTTTAAAACTGATTTTGGTTATTTTTTTTAGATGGTTGAACCACTAAGAGAGAAAATCAGAGATTTAGAAAAAAGGTATGTATACTTTTTGTTTTGAGTTTAGGAAGATACTTATATAAGATATTGACCTTCTAAGGTCAGTGACTAGGATATAAGTTCATCACAATTGAGTAATTAATTCCATAATGTGAAATATATAGGGTGTGCTTGAGATAAGAACTTTTCCTTCAGAAGGTAAATTTTTACACTAAAATTTGGATGCAGTGTTTTTAAACCTTACTTTGGTTGGTCTTTTTTTTAAAGATTTTATTTTTTTCCTTTTTCTCCCCAAAGCTCCCCAGTACATAGTTGTATATTCTTCGTTGTGGGTCCTTTTAGTTGTGGCATGTGGGACGCTGCCTCAGAGTGGTTTGATGAGCAGTGCCATGTCCGCGCCCAGGATTCGAACCAACGAAACACTGGGCTGCCTGCAGCGGAGCGTGTGAACTTAACCACTCGGCCACGGGGCCAGCCCCACTTTGGTTGGTCTTTTGCCATTAAGAACTACTTTTGATGAAGGCTACAGATTTGCTCCAGAAAAAAATATTTATTTTAATCAATTTATTTTTTCAAGGGCCTTCCTGAAGCCCAGCCACAGATCCTATGTTAAAAGTCCTTCCTCTTACATCCTCTGCCAGTTTGATTTCTACAGACTACAAGGGTCTAAATAAATGTCCACATAAATGTTTTTGTTTTCCCCCATTTGAGTTTAGTAGCCCCCTGGAGAGAACATTGCAAGAGGATCCAGGTCTGTTGGAGTCTCTCCACCCCGTGAGTTTCTCAGTTCCGAGAATTCATTGCATACACCTGGAGGCCGAGCCCTCCTCCCTCTCACGTCTGCACGCGCAGCCAGGTGGTTTCCAGCATCTGTTGATTAGTTTAGGAGAATTGTTTCCAAAACGAGAAAGCAGTTTGGAGGGCCTAAAACCTAGACTTTATTTTAGTCAAAAAAAAAAAAAAAAAAAATCTGTCCACTGGCAATTGTTTTCTTTAGAGAATAATAATATTCATTTATTTGTGAAAAGAAAAGTGAATCATTAGATAACTTCCCTATAAGGCAATGGCTCACACACAGGATCTCTTGAAATATGAGAATTATGTGATTCTCTTTGATACTTTTGAGATGTTCTTTGTGCTTTTTAAATGAGACAGAGAAGCACAAATATGAATATAATGTTAAAGAATTTAGCGGTAGCTCGTTCTTGTCAAATGTATGTAAGTACCATAAGAAGTTAAGGACATGGAGCCTGTGAGACGCCATGTTTGGTCATTTATTTGCCTTTGCACCAAACTGCATCAGGAAGTTTTCAGAATTGAGTCCAGGTAAAGTGGCTGCAAGGGAAGAATTGTATAATATGGTGGAAACTTGCATTTGAATCAGAAGAAGATTCCTCCTCAGCCTCTGTCTTGGTGGCCCCACCCCCACCCGCCCCGGCTGTGGCTCTGTTGGCTCTGTTCCACACGTTCTCTCGCGAAATTGAGTGTTAGGCACTGGAATGTTTCCTTGAGTGTATTTGGAAAGCGTTGTGTCTAGAGTAAAAATTAGGTCTTTAGAAGTTTGAAAAAGAAAAATGAAAACATTCATTAAAGTTTTTTTTTTTCAGATTGGCACCTGAGCTAACAACTGTTGCCAATCTTCTTTTTTTTTTTTTTCTGTTTTTTTTTTCTCCTCAAATGCCCCCAGTACATACTTGTATATTTTCAGTTGTGGGTCCTTCTAGTTGTGGCATGTGGGACGCCGCCTCAACATGGCCTAACGAGCAGTGCCATGTCCTCGTCCAGGATCCGAACCCTGGGCCACCGAAGCAGAGTGCTCGAACTCAACCACTCCGCCGCGGGGCCGGCCCTCCTTAACGTTTATGTAATGTTTTTATTGGGATGAGTTTGAGTGATGTACATTAGTGTTGTATGAGTTTTTTATCAAGTCCAGAGTAAAAGGGAAGAAATGAAGAGCAGTTTTTTTTTTGATTTTATTGTTTTCATTAAATGATCAAAGAGAAATAAGGATGGAGAAAATTGATCAAAATGTGTTCATTCACTTTCTTCCTGTCCTCAATAGTTTATATGTAGTCAGGCAAACTATTAATTTTAACTCTTACTAGAGTAGAAGTTGTTAGTACTTTTAATAGATTCAGTTAGTAACATAAGGTTGTTATTTGTGCTTTAAATTATTCTTCCCATGATTTGGCACTGAAATTATACTGCTTGTAACATTTCATTGGATGGCAGCCAGAAATTCTGCCTTCAATATGACTGGCATAATTTGAGAGGTTTTAAGTGAGTCTTAAAAAAAATGCCTATGATAGGAAATAACTCACCACAGAGTTTATAAAAAAAAAAGTCTGTCCACTGGCGATCACTTTCTTTAGAAAATACTAAGATTCATTTAGTTGTGAAAAGTGAATCAATTAGATAATTCCCTGTAGGGCAGTGGCTCACACACAAGATCTATCGAAATATGAGAATTATCTGATTCTCTTTGATACTTGTGTGATGTTCTTTGTGCTTCTTAGATGAGAAGGAGAAGCACAGGTATGAATATAATGTTAGAATTTAGCGGTAGCTCGGTCTTGTCAAACTGAGAGTTACCTTTGAAACGGGTGGAGGTTAAGCATTTGCCTCCTAGGGCGGCTTTGCTAGTTAGTCATTCTAAAATGGTTCTGTTCTTCAGGTTGGGGAGCAAATCAGGGGACAGAGGAGCTCGAGTTACTGTTTTAGTTAGAAAGTCAAGTGTAGATGTGACTTTGTAGTGGAAATTGATGGAGCTCTGTCTGGTTTTACTTTTCCTGACTGACTGTGTGATGAGAATGATCAAGCAGCCATCTTGACACTGGCAAGATAAGCACGTAACTGGAAATGTGCTGTCTTCATGTGCTTGTCACTTGGGGGCAAAGAGATGCCCAAAAGAAGTATTGGTATTTTGCAAAGGTAAAGATAGTATTTATAGAGGGAAAGAAATGGGCACGGTGCCATTCCAGAAGCCTGAGTAAGTGGACTATGTGGGCCTTTTCTCTTCCTTATCACATCCCCATTTCTTAATAGTTTGATTACATGCCATTTGTTTAATTTCATCTTCATATCTTTAAATGTTCTTTGAATAGATAGCAAGTTATAGTGGTCATTTAAATTCTAAGTAAAAGTACTTCTTTCTGGCTATTTTGTTAAACACTAAGGTTAGAGTCTGGGATGGCATAAGGTAATTACTAAAGGATTAATTTGGGGGGTAAGAAAAGACCCATTGTTCGGTTCATACTCATTCTGCCTCCCAGGCTTGCTTCTCTCTCACACTCAGAAATGCCGAATGCAGGCTTGCTACGGGCGGGGACCTCCCTCTGCCCTGTGTGCTGCTGTGTCCTCAGGGCAGGGCATCGAATAGCTGCTCAGTCATGTTGCTGAATAAATGAATACGTGGATGAGCCTATGTGCCGGGTAGGATTTTAATCCCCTTCAGGCCTTAAAAGAAGCCTGTGCCTCTCCCTTGCCCACTTTGCCCAGTGCTGTGTCAGCCCAGGAGGGCTTGGGAGGGTTGAGCAGCCTGCTGAAGGTGTGGCCCAGCCAGCACCCCTCACACGGTCACCTCACAGTGCCCGAGCTGTCATCCAGGATGGCAAACAGGGAGAAGTGCCTGCTGAGGAGGACCCTAAAGGAACTTTACCTCTGCTCACACTTACAGCTTTGTGTGCCTGAGGTCTCAAAGGAAGGAATGAGGGTTATAACATCATTTTTTTGTTTTTTTTTTGGTAAGGACGATTGGCCCTGAGCTAACATCTGTGCCAGTCTTCCTCTTTTTGGTATGTGGGATGCCCCCACAGCATGGCTGCTGATGAGTGGTGTAGGTCTGTGCCTGGGATCTGAACCCAGGCCGCCGACGCAGAGCACCCTAAAGTTAACCACTAGGCCACGGGCCCAGCCGCCTGTCGGATCATTTTTTTAACATCTAATAACTTGATCATACATATGAAATCTGAAACTCGGTTGCTGCATATTGAAGAGAAACAGAGCAAGAAGTCCAGCCAGTGTTTTGTTCTTACATTACTCGTTTTGGTGCTCAGTGTTGGAAGTGGCTTTTTTAGTCCATCCTACACATGTAACTGTGTGTTGGGCAATTATGTTTTTCCTTCACTTTTATTTCTTTGTAACTATATTTATTGTAAGCAAACCGTTTGCTGTGTTCCTCCTGGTGTAAACAGCATATCAGATTTCATTAACCTTTCAGACAGGTGCTGTTCTAAGCTAATGACGTGGACTAGAGTTTGTCTCGGTGGCTGCATTGCGCTCCCTCGGGATGCACACGCCTTGGTCCTGTGCCGCTGCTCCTTGCTGCTCCCTCTCCCTCCCTCCACTTCTTTTCCAGTGCTCAGCTGTGATCCCGTCTCCCTATGACACTCTGTCAGAAACCTCACGGACGGGAGAGGGTGAACCTCCACCGTGAGTGAAGGAAGGGGACGAGTCAGGGTTGGCGGCGACATTTTCTGCTACAGCCTGGAAGAGAAGGGGGCTTGTGGGCGCCACTGGGAGGGTAGAGAGGGTCAGGCTGCAAGGGAGAGACGTTTCAGTTGTGCCCTGGGGCTGGATACGGACTCGGGATTGGGGCTGGATGGGGATTGGGGCTGGATGCGGACTCGGGATTGACGCTGGAGGGTGGAGGTTGGCGCTCAGGGGCGGAGGAAATGGGGCATCTGTGTAGGGTGCGCGCAGCCAGAGCTCAGGTTTACTTTGCCGTCCTCCAGCTGAGTAAGTACTCGGAAGTACTCAGAGTGACACAAAGTGTCGCTTCGCAAACAGGGCATCTGCCAGGCTCCCTCGAGGCCTCCAGTCTTGCTCTGACTGAAGACGGAACCTCCCCTGCTTCACAGCTACATAAGCACTTACCATGGTGGCCTGTGCTAAAGACAGTCCCTGCCAGGGCAGCCCCTGGGGGAGGCAGCCCCTGGGGGAGGTAGCCCCTGGGGGAGGTGCTGTTGGTACCCCTAACAGAGCAGGAGGCTCTGAGGTGCACAGAGCTCTTGGGGGTCTTACTCTGGGATCACAGAACTAACACGAGGGAAGGCCAGGATGCTCAGCCATCCGCTCAGCCTCTCCCACCTGCCTGCCTCTGTTTTGTAGTCTGTGAGGGGGTCTTGGCCTTTTGAGAATCTGGAAGCTTTCAGGAGAGGAATTCGCGTGCGTTGTGAAAGCAGGCCTTCCTGCTCAAGCTCCAGTTTAAGTGTGCTTCTGCTCTTTCACGAGAGGAGAAACACCTGCTTCAGGGCTTTTGTCTGATGACCTGTCATACTCTGTTCAGTTCAGCGACCATTAAGGAAGTGCTTTCTGTATCCCAGCCAGGGACGTGGAGGGGATGGAGACAATGTCCCTGGACCAGCGTCTCTCCAATTAAAATAAAACCTGCAAAGCTGATTTCTCCAAATTTATTTAAAGCACTTTTGTTCCTAAGTGAATCATTTTAAGAATGGATCTTTTAAATCTGCCTTTATCAACTCTCATTTGATGTTCCATATGCCGTTTATGCTGCCCTGCTCCTGAAACATCAGTGTGGGTTGGGGATGCATGGCACCTTCAGCGGGGGCAAGAGGCCTTGAAAGATGAAGTGAGACTTAAGATGGGTTCAGAGCAGACCTGGAGAGGCAGAGTGCTGATGCCCAGTCATTTTGCCCGGGGGCGCCGATTGGGAAGGGGATGCGGGAATTATGAAACTGCCCCGAACAGGGGAATGGGCTTAGTTCATATCTTCTTTTCTTATTTTTGCAAGGCACTGTCTCTACGTTGGGCCAATGACTTCAAGCAGTTGCTTTCTTGCTTCCAGGCCCCAATGTAGCATCTTGAGGATGCTCCCCCTCCCTTATTTGCATTTGGCTTTGGCTGCTGGTCACCTATACATCCTTCAGTTTTCCCTTCTCAGGGCTGGAGTCTTAAGTCACGTCCCTAGCTTGATTCTGAACCAGGAGCTGTAGGGTGTTTCTTGAATTCTCGTCAGCCAGTGCTGGCCTGGCTCCTGCAGCTCTCCTGTGGAATAGAGAGAAGAAGCGAGCGAGAGCAGTTCGAAGTCTGGCCTTTGTCTTGGTGGTGGGTGAAGGAAATGCTCACATGAGATGTTTGACTTTTTCTTTCCTAATCTCTTCCTGTTATACAGCCTCACCCAGAAATACCCGCCAGTAAAATTTTTATCAGAAAAGGACCGTAAAAGAATTTTGGTAAGTTTGCACATCTGATTAATATTTGTAGTATCAAGAAACTTGCTTTTTAAATAGGGTATAATTCATCTACCATTAATATCACCCTTATAGAATATACACTTCAGTGGTTTATGGTATGTTTACAAAGTTATGCAACAGCGCTACATTCTAATTCCAGAATGTTTTCATCACCCCCGGAAAAGCTCCATACCCCTTAGCAGTCATTGCCCATTCCCCCTCCTCCGGGTCCTGGCAATCACTAAAATCACTTTCCGTCTCTGGATTTGCCTGTTTTGAACATTTCATATGAATGAGATGACACAATATGTAGACTACAGTATTTTGATTTCTTAGACATAGAGTAATGTTTCCAAGGTGCATCCATGCTGTAGCATGAATCAGTACTTCATTCTTTCATGAATAGTACTCCGTTGTATGGATGTACGACGTTTTGTTTATCCATTTCTCAGTTGACGGACAATGGGGTTGTTTCTTCTTTGAGGCTATTGTTGTTAACGCTGCTGTGAACATACGTGTGCAAGTTTTTGTGTGGACTCAGGTTTTCGGTTCCTTTGGGTGTATACCTAGGAGAGGAATTACTGGGCCGTGTGGTAGCGTGTATAACTTTTTGAGGAAGTGTGCAACTTTCCCAGAGCAGTGGTTTTTAAAACCTCTTCTGGTTCACGGACCACTTTGATGAAGACACTGGGGGCTTCTTTGGCTAACGTTCTCCTTGTTAAACATAAGCACGTGTTCACCAGTGAAAGAATCCCATTCAACCATTGCACAGCAAAGTGTGTCCAAAGAGATTGGCACTGTTGCATTTAAAAGTAACAACTTTATTGAGATATAATTTACGTACCATACAATTCACCCTTTAAAGTGTACAATTCAGTAGTGTTTAGTACATTCACAAAGTTGCGCAACCATCACCAATTTTTGAACATTTTCATCACTCCACAAAGAAACCCGATTAGAGGTCACTCTCCATTTTCCCCCAAGCCTTTCCACATCCCAAGCCCTAGGCTGCCACTAACCTGCTTTCTGTCTGTAGAGAGTTGACAGTTCTGGATGTTTCATATAGGTGGAATAATGTCATATTTGTCCTTTTGTGACTGGCTTCTTTCCCTTAGCGTGTTTGCAAGGTTCATTCACCTTGTGGCATGTGTCCGTACTTCTTACTTTTTATTGCCAAGTGATTGTTGTGTGGATAGACCACATTTTATTTATCTGTTTATCATGTGGGTCGTATGGCAGCTCTCTGTTTAACCTTTTGAGGAAACGCCAGACTGTTTGTCATAGCAACCGTCCCTATTGGTGGTGTGTGAGGGTTCTAGTTTCTCCACATCCTCACCGATACTTGTTGTCATCTGTCTTTTTGTTTGTAGCTCCCCTGGTAGGTGTGAAATGGTATCTCAGTGTGGTTTTGATTCGAGTTTCCGTGATGGCTAATGATGTTGAGCATCTTTTCATGCGCTTATTTCCCATTTCTTTATCTTCTGTGGAGAAATGTATATTCAGACGCTAAGCCCATTTTTAATTGGGTTATCTTTCTTTTCATTATTCTGTTATATGAGCTCTTTGCCTATTCTAGATACAAGTTTCCTGTCAGATATATGATTTGCAAATATTTTCTCCCATTCTGTGGTTTGTCTTTTCACTTTCTTGGTGGTGTTTGAAGCACGAAAGTTTTAATGTTGGTCTATTTTTTTTCTTTAATTCCTTATACTTTGGTATCTTATTTAAGAAATCATTGATTAATCCAAGTTCACAAAGATTTACCCTGTTTTTTCCTGAGAGTTTTATAGTTTTAGTTCTTATATTTAGGTCTATGGTTCATTTTGAGTTAATTTTTGTATATGGTGTTAGATAAGGGGCTTCCATTTTATACATGTGGCTATCCAGTTGTCCAGCACCGTTGGTTGAAAAGACTAATCATGCCCCGTTCAGTTGTCTTGGGACCCTTGTTGAAAATCGACTGACCATAAATGTAAGTATTTATGATTTATTTCTAGACTTGCATTTCTGTTCTATATGTTTATCCATGTGCCAGTACCACACTGTCTTGATTACTGTAGCTTTGTAGGAAGTTTTGGAATTGGGAAGTGTGAGTACTCAAGCTTTGTCCTTCTTTTTCCAGATAGCTTAGACTGTTCTGGATCCCTTACAGTTCCTTGTGAATTTTAGGATCAGCTTGTCAGTTTCTCCAAAGAAGCCAGCTGAGCTTTTGGTAGAGATGGCATTGAATCTGTAGATTGGTTTGGACAGTATTGCCATCTCAACAATGTTATTTTCCAATCCTTGAACACTGGGTGTCTTTCCATTTATTTAGGTCTTTATTAGTTTCTTTTTGTACTTTTCAGAATATAAGTTTTGCGCTTCTTTTGTTAAGTTTATTCTAAAGTGTTTTATCCTTTTTGATGCTCGCATAAATGGAAATGTTTTGTTAGTTTCATTTTAATATTGTGTATTGCAAGTAAGTAGAAATACAAGTGATTTTTGTATTTTCTTATGTCCTGCAAACTTGCTGAACTCATTGGTTAGTTCTAGTCGTTTTACGTGGATTCCTGGGATTTTTTATATACTATGATCATGTTATCTGCAATTGTAGGTGATTTAACTTCTGCCTTTTCAATATGAATACCTTGTATTTCACTCCCTTGCATAATTGTCCTGGCTGGAACTCTACTACAGTGTTGAATGGAAGTGGGAAGAGCGGGCATCCTGGTCCTGTCCCTGGCCTTAGGAAAAAGCTTTCAGTCTTTCACTGTTACATGTACTGGTCGCTGTGGGTTTTCATTGCTGCCTTTTGTCAGGTTGAGAAAGTTCTCTTCTAACCCTGGTGTGCTCAGTTCGCAACCAACCTTGCTTACCTGGGATAAATCCCAGTTGGTTACTGTGCAGAATTCTTTTTTATTTATTGCTGGATTTGATTTTCTAGTATTTTGTTGAGGATTTTCATGTCTATATTCATGAGAGATATTGGTCTGTAACTTTCCTTTCTTATGATGTCTTTTTCTGGTTTTGGTATCAGGGTAATACTGGCCTCATAGGATAAGTGGGGAAGTGTTCCCTCCTATTCTATTTTTGGGAAAGAATTTGTGAAGATTTGGTATTAATTCTTTAAATGTTTGGTGAAATTCACCACAGAAGCCATCTGGGCTTAGGCTTTTCTTCATTAAAATTTTTTTTTAATTACTCACTCAATCTTTGTTTTCTTAGTTGGTTTTGGTAGTTTGTATCTTCCTAGGGATGGCACTGCTTTGGCTGCACACCCTAAATTTTGGTATGCTATTTCTTCATTGTCATTCATGTCAAAGTGTTTTCTAATTTCTCTTGTAATTTATTATTTTATTCGTTAGTTATTTGGGAGTGTGTTGTTTAATTTCTACATACTCGTGAATTTCTCAGATTTCCTTGTTATTAATGCCTAATTTCATCCCATTGTAGTCAGAGAACATACTTTGTATGCTTCAGATCCTAAGTCTATTGAGGCTCGTTTTACGGCCTAGGTTATAGTCTGTCCTGGAGAAGGTTTCACGTGCTCTCGAAAGGAATGCGTAGCATGCTGTTGCTGAGTGGCGTGTTCTCTGTTAGTTGTAGCTGGTTTACAGAATTTTTCAAGTCTTCTATTTCCTTGTCAACCTTCTGCAGAGTTCTATCCATTATTGAGAGTGGAGTATTGGTATGTCCAATTAGTGTTGTTGAATTCTCTTTTTCTCCCTTCAATTCTTTTAACTTTTGCTTTGTGTATTATGGATCTCTGTTGTTAGGTGCATAAATATTTATAATTGTTATCCGCTTGATGGATTGACCCTTTTATCGTTATAAAATGCCTCTCTTTATCTATTAACATTTTTTGTGTTAAAGTTTATTTTGTCTGATATCATTATAGCCACTCCAGCTTTCTTACTGTTGGTTGTGTGCTGTATTTTATGTCTTTTTACATTGAACACGTAGTATCTCTGAGTCTACAGCGTGTCCTCTTTAGACATTGTACAGTTGGATTTTGTTTTGCTTTTTTTCCAGTTTCACAGTCTGCCTTTTGAGAGATTGTTTAATCCATTCACATTTGATGTTGTTACCCAACACAGTTGGCTTTATATCTGTCATTTTACTTTGTGTTGTCTGTATGCCTCGTATCTTCTTCATTCCCCTATTCCTCCATTACCCTTTTCTTTTGCAGTAAGTACATCTTTCCTTGTCTAGCATTAGAATTTCTTTAACAATTTTTTCTGTATTTTAAAAGTTTATTTTGTTTCTGATTGCTCTAGTGCTTACCATGACATCTTGACTTGTGATGCCCTACTTCAGATTTATACTGTGTTCTGGTGAGATGTGGCAGTGGCACTCCTGTATGGTTCTGTTACCTTTCCCTCTTCTTGTGATATTATTTCTGTCCATTTTATGTATCACTTCATGTATATTACAAACTCAACAATCCATTGTTACAATTATTACTTTCTATAATTTTATGTCTTTTAAAGATTTTATTTTTTCCTTTTTCTCCCCAAAGCCCCCTAGCACATAGCTGTATATTCTTCGTTGTGGGTTCCTCTAGTTGTGGCATGTGGGACGCTGCCTCAGCGTGGTTTGATGAGCAGTGCCATGTCAGCGCCCAGGATTCGAACCAACGAAACACTGGGCCGCCTGCAGCGGAGCGCGCAAACTTAACCACTCAGCCACGGGGCCAGCCCCTAATTTTATGTCTTTTAAATAAGCTAAGCAAATAAAGGAGAACAAGGATCTATTTATAGAATTTGTACATTAATCTTTTTATTGCAATGTCTGGTTTCTTCCATTTGTTCCTGTGGGTTTCAGTTAACTTTTGGTGTAATTTTCTTACTGCAAAAGAACTTTGCTCCTGCCTACCTTCTTTGTACTATTATTGTCAAATATATTATATTTGTGTATTTTACAGGACCAATAATACAATTATACGTATTATTTTATACAGTTGACTTTTTTGTTGTTGTATGGTAAAATATGCATAAAAAATTTATTTTGACCATTTTTAAGTGCATAGTTCTGTGGCTTTAAGTATGTTCACATTGTGCTGTACAATTTGGTCTTTAAATCACTTAATAGTAGAAAGGAGAAAATGTGATTATATTGGCTTCTATAATTACCTAATTACTTTATTTATTCCCCCCCTTTTTTCATCTCTGGATTAAGTTACTGTCCAGGATCATTTGCTGTCAGTGTGAGGTTTTTCCTTTAGTATTTCTTGTATGGCCGGTCTGCCAGCAATGAATTCTCTCATCTTTTGTCTATTTTTGCTTTTTATTTTGAAAAGTTATTTTTGCTTGTATATAAGATTCTTTGCTGACGGTTTCTTTCTGCACTTTGTGTTCTCCCACTGCTTTCTTCATTATTTGTGACAAGAAGTTAGCTGTTAATCACATTGGGGTTCTCTTGGACCTGAGAAGTCATTTTCTTCTTTTCCTGTTCAGTTTCCTAGAGCTGCAGTAACAATTATCACCAACTCAGTGGCTTAAGACAATAGAAATTGAATGTCTCCCAGTTTGGGGAGCTAGGAGTCTGAAATCAAGGTGTCCACAGGGCCGTGCTGTCTCTGAAGGCTCCAAGGGCAAATCTGTTCCCTGTGTTTCTGGTGTTGCCAGTAATCCTCGAGTTGCTTGCCTTGTAGCCACGTCACTCCAGTCTTTCCCTCCATCATCACGTGGTGTTCTCCACGTGTGTCTGTCCCACTGGACTCAGGGTCCAGCCTACCGCAGTATGGCCTGATCTTAACTAATTACATCTGCAATGGCCCTGTTTCCAAATAAGCTCATGTTCTGAGGTTCCAAGGAGGACAGAAGTTTTGCAGGACAGTTTTCGACCCAGTGCAGCTGCTTTCAGAGCTTTCCCTTCATCTCTGATGTTCAGCGTGTTTAGCATGATGCATCTGTGTGCAGCTATTCCTGTTGACGTTTGTCCTGCTTGGAGTTTGTTGAGCTTCCTGAATGTGCAGATTAATGTGTTTCATCGGTTTTGGGGAGTTTTTCATTATTTCTTTGAATATTTTTTCTCTTTTCTGGTTCTCCCATTACATGCACGCTGGTGTGTTTATTAGTGTCTCCTATTTGTCTGAGGCTCTGTTCCTGTATTTTTCTCTCTGGTCTTCAGATTGTCCAAGCCCTCTCAATCTGTCCTCAAGTTTGCTGACTCTTTCTTCTGTCAGATCCAATGAGTTGTGAATCTCTAGTGAAGTTTTCTTTTTGGTTACTATACTTGTCAACTCCAGAATTTTATAATTTTTCTCTTTCTATTCTCTGTTTACTTCTTTAAGCATGGTTTCCTCCAGTTCTTTGAACATATTTGTGATGGCTGCTTTGAAGACTGTTAGATCTGACATCTGGGCCCTCACACAGGCAGAGTTTGTTGCTTGGTTATTCTGTGTACGGACACATTCCTGCTTCTTTGCATATCTCGAAATTTTTTGTAGAAAATTGGACGTTTTAGGTAGTATATTGTAGCTACTCTGGTTACTGTTATCCCTTCCCCCAAGACTTGTTTATTTTTGTTGGCTTATTATTTGTTTAGTGACATGTTTCCCCTGGAGTGTGGAGCTCGAGTGGTTGCTTCTCAGAGGCTGCTGCCTTGGGCATGGTTACAGTCACCTGGGATGACAGCTTCTAGCAGGGCTCTTGTTGACCGTCTCTTTCCCTGATTTCTCTGTTACGCTGTCTGCCTTATGTGGTATCACACCAACTGGTAGGCCCCAGTAATTGCCAGTTGAGTGAACTATTCCTTCATCAGTGCTTTGTGCTCTAAGTTGCTTCTCAGTCTTATCCAGTTAAATTCTGGCCCTTTGGCAGAGGTCGATTTTGAGGCCAGTCTTTGCAGTTTGTTTAGACCCCAGCCTCCTTTTTATTTCCTACCACCTAAATCTCCATTGTTTTCGAGGGCACCCTTGTTCTTGAACTTGCCCACTTTCTTTTTCAAATAAAATCACTTCCTTCGAGGAGAGCTTTGGAGCTCAGTTTTTTTGACTGTCTCTGCCCCCAGGGAAAATCTTTGCACCATGGCCCTGGAGCTGGAGCAGGGAATGACATTCCTGCTTACAGGCAGCGAGCTGGGCAGGAGCAAGAGCCCCTGGTCTGCTTGCCTGGTCTCTCTCAGTTGGGGCCTCCATCCTCTGAGCGAGCTGGGGTAATGGTGACCAGGGTCCCGTTATCCACAGCCCGCCAGGCTGGGGTAGAGCTTCTGCCCTCTGAGTGGGAACTGGGTGGAGGAAAGAGCTCACGTGTCAGCGATTTAGCCTCTCAAACTCGCAGCTGGAGGGAATGAGAAACGCAGGGCCTGCCCTCCTGGGGCGATACCATATCTTTTGACTGGGAGTCCACGCTTACCAGTCTCACCCACACTGAGCTGTGAGAGTGGAGGGCGGAAGGAGGGAGTGGGCCGTGGCTCAAATGTCACAGACTCTCACTGTTCTTACTGAATTTTAGTGGATTTTCTTGAATAAATGTTTCTTCATTTGCTGTATATGCTTAGGACAATTTCCAGAGACTTTACATGGTTGGGTTTTTAAAAATTAATTCTTAGCAGTTATGGTGGTTTTGCTGGGGAACAGGTCTGTGGAGCACTTCACACTGCCATTCTATAAGAAATTTTTTATCTGTGACCTTGATATATAAATGGTTAGTACACAAGGTGGTTTTTAATTTTACTTATCATCCAGGTTGTAGGACCATGCATCCAAATATTCTTGGATCAGTATTAAACTTACCCCCACATAATCCCCTTTTCTTCTAGAAGCTATGAAGATCTCTTGCCTTTCTTCATACTTTACATAACTCTCACCCTGAGCAGACTCTAAAGTCTGTTATACTTGTCCACCCGTCTTTTTGGGTTACTTCTATTACGTCAAAAATGTGTAAGCAGGGGCCGGCCTGGTGGCGCAGCGGTTAAGTTCGTATGTTCCGCTTCTCGGTGGCCCGGGGTTCGCCAGTTCGGATCCTGGGTGCGGACATAGCACCGCTTGGCAAGCCATGCTGTGGTATGCGTCCCACGTATAAAGTAGAGGAAGATGGGCACGGATGTTAGCTCAGGGCCAGTCTTCCTCAGCAAAAAGAGGAGGATTGGCAGTAGTTAGGGCTAATCTTCCTCAAAAAAAAAAAATGTGTAAGCATTTAAGCATGAATTGAGAAATATATCAGTGTCCTCAGCAGCAGAGAAAAGCTAATTTTTCTAATCTTTCTGCTGCCACATGTCAGAGTGATCAGAAAATCTGATGTTCTACACGAATATATGAGTCCCACACAGTCTGTAAGCGTTATGATTATTTCCATATGGGATGATCTTCCTGTCGATGCTGAGTGTTACAGAATTTCTATCATTTTACACATAACCACAACAAATGGACTTAGTGTTTTTCACCCATCTGCCATCTCATAGATGAAGCCACATTTCCAAATCACTTGGTGCTCAAGTCTGGCATATTGTTGCTAAAATTTAAAGCATTTTCAGTAATTGTCAAAGCCTTAGCACAAAGAAGAGGTTTGTTTGAAAAGACATTCTTTTTGCTGATTTGCTGAGCAGCATGAGCTTGAATGCTGACCTTGAACTAGACCACTTTGGCTGCCTGTACCTCCTACAAGAGCAAGAAGTACAAATATGCTGAGATGAGCTCATAATCTGCAGAGCTGTGTAAGGTCTAGTCCATTTCAGCGTGAGGGGTCTTACGTCTTTTCTTCCCACTATCCTTTGGGTGTTAGCTCCTTGTTGTTCTAGGTGTCTGCTTGGGTTTGGTGATTAGTTTTTCTGAGGAAGCTTCGTAAGTGGTAAGCTTCTGCCAGTTTTGTTTTTCTTTGAAATAGTTGCTTAATGGACTAAAATTGGTCAGGAGCAACATTTTATAACCACCTAGCTATGTTACATAAATCCATAAGTATTTATATAGAAAGGAATTATTCAAGAAAAACAATTCAAATCCATTTTAAACAAGGCTCAGGTACTTCCAACAATTTTATGTCACTAAAACTAGTGAAATGTTGGAGGCAATCATGTGTAATTCACACTGCATTTCTGCGAGCTCTGAGCTGTCCCTCAGTTATTTTAGGTGCAGACATAAAGGTAGCATGCCACAGAACATCTTATTTTAAGAAACATTTGCATATAGATATAGAGTTACATTAAAAGGGGTTAAATTTCTTTTAAAAACGTAACTTTTCTGATTTAAAAACTATGGAAAACTTGGGAAAATGCAATAAAAAGAAGATAAAATCAAATGAAGTCTCACCCCACGAGTTAAGCACTAGTGGTGAGCCAGATTTGAAGTTCAGTTATTTTCCCAGAAAATTCTTTTTTCAAATCATTGTTCAGGTCTGCAGGTAGAATGTAGGAGTGCTAAAGATAAAACACAAGCCAGACAAATCGACAGGTAGTGCAGAGAATATGCGATTAGGAAGATTGCAGGCTTGTTCTGCCGCTACTTGTGATCTGGGGATCTTGGTCAAAAACTCAGTTCCTCTCGGTGTCAATTTCTTATCTCTAAAGCAAAGGGGTTTAGAAGATGGTGCTCTCAATGAAGAGGGAACGTGACTGAAGGTTGCTGAGTATGAGTCCTTGCCATTCACATTTTAAACCAGTGTGTGTTTCGTCAGAGCATGTGTGCGTACGCAGTTGGTGGTTGATGGGGCTGGCCTTGACCCTCCTGCTGCCCCACGTCTGCCCTCCTCACCTGGGGCTGCCTGGCTCTCACTCTCATAAACCCTGGAATTATGCGTTGGGTTTTATTTGAACAGAGGACTTCATGGTAAAGTGTTTTAAAACCATACACCTAGGGGTTTATGTGCTTTTCATTGTAGGTTAAAAGAATTGGTGTTTTTCTCCTGTTGCTTCTTTCAGTTTGGAACAGGAGGGCAAGGGGAGTGAGAATTTGGTGGAGGAGAAGGCAGAGTGGAGAACAGAACAGAGTAGGACCGAGAATATAGTTTCACATCACATGTCTGTTTTCTGAGTTTGTTATTTTCACTCCTACCTCCCCAAAATGAAATACACTTTAACTAGCCCCCTCCATGTACCCCATTTAATTTGAATAAAGTCTTTTTATTAAAAAAATTTTTTCAGTCATAATTGTCGTTTCACCTTTGTTGTGATTCAAGTCTTGGAAGCTCGTTATTGCAGAGCTGCTGGCCCTCAGAGGCTCCTCGTGGCCGTATCCTTCTGCAGTTTGGCTGGGTCGGCCACACTGCATGATGTGCGCACTCCTGCTCAGGGGTAAACCGGCAGTGGGGCTTCATCACTTGGGGCGTTGATCTGCAGACAGTATCTATTGCTTATTAATTTGTTCTTATAAACGATTTGAAAGATACAAATTTTTCATGAGGTTTTTGAGACCAATTTCAATATCACGTAATTCTTTTGGTAGTTCACAAAATCTCTGCATGTTGCTAATCACTTTTTTTAAAAAGGTAATTCTAAAACTTTGCAGGAGTGGTATTAGAACTGTATAAGTGATGTTCAACATCCCATGCATTCTAAAACAAGAACCTTTTAATAATATGAAATTCCCTATCAAAGAAGACATTTGAAACTTGTAACTGCTGTTTCTCTGTATTATTTACTGGGTGGTAGTTTAAATTTTTAGGCTGCTTACAAGTGAACAAATAGTGTGACTTCTTGCTTAGGAGTAAGAGTAAAGATGCTGCTTTAAGCTTTAAAACCTTTACTGTCTTCCTGCCCTACCCTATTCCTAAGTTCTAAGTTGTGGCTGCACCAAACACACAGCTCCCTGAAGTCGGTCATCACTGTTCTCTTGTGTTTCCTCTGGGGCTGTTTTACGCGCTGTCCTGATGCAGATAACTGGAGGAGCGGGGTTCGTAGGTTCCCATCTCACTGACAAGCTCATGATGGACGGCCATGAGGTGACCGTGGTGGACAACTTCTTCACGGGCAGGAAGAGAAATGTGGAGCACTGGATCGGCCATGAGAACTTCGAGCTCATCAACCATGATGTGGTGGAGCCCCTGTACATTGAAGGTGAGTGAGACCGCGCCTTGTTACCGTTAGAGCTGCTGGCCAGGCCCCTCGCTTCGCCACATGGAATTTGTGTTGTCTTGTTTCTGAAATGGTCTTGCCTTGCTTGCAAAAGGCACTGTCCTAGTTTCTGTGATGGAGAATGGCTATGAAGTGGTGAGTGTCTGGCTTCCTATTACGTGGCACCTGGTCTTGAACTTTGGGTCCTGTTGAAGCAGGGCCTGTGTGGGACACGCCATCCCTCTTCCTAACAACTCTGCCGCCTGCCCCGCTGTGTGAGGTGACTTCGTGCCTCCTGCAGGAAGTTAGCTGATGCAGAATGCTGATTGAGTAATGAACTTCCACAGATGGGAGGTTAAAGCCCTCCAGTAACTTTGCCGCTTGAAAGCAATTAGGGTTTGGGGGCTGTAGTGGTTGGGTGGTGCTCCCCCAAAAAGATCTGTCCACATCTTAACACCTGGGACCTGTGAATGTGACCTTCTGTGGAAAGAGTGTCTTTGCAGATGTAATTAAGTTAAGGATCTCCAGATGAGATCCCTCTGGATGAGCTGGGTGGGTCGTAATTCCAATGGCAAGTGTCTTTCTAAGAGAATGGAGAAAACGAGACGCGTGGGGAGAGAGGAGAAGGCCGTGTGAAGACTGAGTCAGAGACTGGAGTGATGCAGCCCCACGCCCAGGACTGCCTAAAAGAAGCAAAGAAGGATTCTCCTCTAGAGCCTTTGGGGACAGTGTGGCCTGGCCAACACCTTGTTTTCTGACTTTTGGTTTCTAGTACTGTGGGAGAATAAATTTCTGTTGTCTAGTCTGCTTAGTTTGTGGTACTGTAGTTACAGCAGCCAGAGGAAACGGACAGAGGAAACTTAGGTAGACTTTTCCCCAGATTGTCCAGGGTGTGCTGACAGCTGCCCCCAGGTGCTGGATTAGTGGGCAGGTTAGCATCCCACAGGCCTCACGTTCGTTCTCATTTAAATCCGATCGTACCTGAGAGGTAAGTGGTATCATCCCCATGTGTAAGTATGGCACACTAGAATCAGGTTGTGGCCTGCCTACAGTTATGTTGGGCTGTTAAGTGGCTGAGCCAGAATTTAGCCTCAAGTAGTTGACTCAAAGCTTGTTTGATCATCCACCCCTCTGCCTGCGGGAGTATTAGTATCTGCTCTTCCCTTATTATCAAATCATGAACATTTTCCCATGTCAGTGAAAAGTGTCTGGAAGCCAGGATAGTTGCTTAGCATATTATAATGTAGATATACTGTGGCTTTTTAAATCTTATCCTTATTTAAAGATCTCCAGTGGTTTTTTTGTTTTTGTTTTTGTTTTTTTTTGAGGAAGATTGGCCCTGAGCTAACATCTGCTGCCAACCCTCCTCTTTTTTCTGAGGAAGACTGGCCCTGAGCTAACATCCGTGCCCATCTTCCTCTACTGTATATGTGGGACGCCTGCCACAGCATGGCTTGCCCAGCGGTGCCATGTCCACACCTGGCATCCAAACCAGTGAACCCTGGGCCACCGCAGCAGAACGTGAGCACTTAACCGCTGTGCCACCAGGCTGGCCCCAGTGTTTTATTGCAAATATCTTTTTCTGAATTTTATTTCCTCAGTAGAGAGTCCAGATATGAATTGTGCCAAATAGTAATATGTCTCCTTCATTGTTTGGTGGTGTCTATTTCACTAATACATTAGTAACATTGAGCGTTATCGTAACGAACAAAAATATTTTGTTAATTTGATAGAAAACCCATGGTGCAATGTACATTTCTTTGGTTACTAAAAAGGTTAGACTTTCTAACATGTTAGTTCACAAAAGAAATCTAAATAGTTTCTTTTACTTTTTTTAAAAATTTGCTTTTAGTATGAGTTCTTCATAATAGGGATGGTAGTCATCTGGCATGTATTTAGCATTCCCCCCTCAATCTGGCTTTTGCTTTTTAATTTCGTTGAAATTTTACAATATCCTTTATCTGTTCACTTTGCCTTTGCTATTGTTTCTTTTATGCTATAACCATCACAGGAGTAGATGAATATTCAGCCATGGTGTTTTTATTTTTTGCTTCACTTTTAAGCATTTAATTATTTAATCTGTCTGGGATTTATTTTGGGGTTAGGCCGTAGTTTTCGTAAGGTGAAACACATGCTCTGGAGAGTAGATAAATTGGTTACCTTTCCGCTCGTGCTTCATCACGGGTTGCTGTGAGGTTATTGAGGTGATGCGTGTGGCGGGGCTCTCGTAGGCAGAGCCACAAGGTGTGCGAATCCAGGTCCTGCTGTGAAAGGGCTCTGCGGCTGGAATCAAGGTTATGAATCAGCTGGCTGAAAGACAGGGAGGTTACCTTGTATTATGCAGGGGGCCCACCTCACTGCTTGAGCCCTTAAAAGCAGCAGCAGAAAGTAGAAGAGCCAGTCAGATTTGGTAGAAAAGATGCTTCGAGGAGACAGGCAGCAGGGAAGTCAGATTCGAAGCGTGAGAAGGACTTGCTCCCCAACTGCTGCCTTTGAAGGGGGCTGTGAGCCAGAGCATGCCTGCGGCCGCTAAAAGCTCCCAGCCAGCAGCCAACAAAGAGACAGGGACCTTAGTGCTACCACGTCGTGGAACTGAATTCTGCCAACAACCGGAACCATCCTCTGAGGGCAGGAAGGCAGCCCTGCTGAGACCTTGATTTCAGCCTGTGAGAGAGAGCAGAGAACCAACTGAGGCACACCGTGCCCGGCCCTCTGGCCTGCAGACCTGTGAGATTAAAAGTGGATATTTTTTAAGTCTCTGAATTTTTTAGAGCATCAGTAGAAAACTTCTACAGTGGCTGCCCCATAGTAAGTGCTCCCCAATAATAGCTATTACTATTATTGCTCTTTCCTCTTTTTTGCACATGGCAATAAGCAACTGAATGAAACCATTGCTTACATAATTTCAGTACTGCTGAGAAACCAAAGCTTGGTGAAAACAGGGTCGGTAAGAAAATTATCTGCTTTGGCTCTGAGCTTTGACGCCAAAGCTATTCTGGGCCATTTCCCTTGCTTCTGGCGGTAGACTCTGCAGAAGACACACACACTGAATGGGGTCACACGATACAGGATTGATGCTTTTTGTCCTTTGCCCAGAGTCCTTAGTTCCCTCAAGTGGTGCTTGTGCTGGGAGAGCATGAGGCGTTTCTCCACCTCGATAGTTTGAAGTCTGTTTTTCACGTCTTCTTCTGGGCCGTTCTCAGCATTAGCACCGGGTCTTCCACATACTTGTTAATGCCCCGCCTGCTTC
This sequence comes from Equus quagga, assembly GCF_021613505.1. Classification (NCBI taxonomy): domain Eukaryota; kingdom Metazoa; phylum Chordata; class Mammalia; order Perissodactyla; family Equidae; genus Equus; species Equus quagga. The sequence goes on from NC_060271.1 coordinate 51,939,488, forward strand.
CTGTCCCGCATCTCTGCACTCTTTCTGCCCCTACAATGCCCGCCTGACTCGGCGCTCCTGGTGTGAAGAAGCGTCCTTTGATCCCCTGTGTGGGTACAGCTGTTCTTCTCAGAGGTAGTCATCCCTCTTTCCCCCTTAAATCAGACACAGCGTGAATTTAACCAGATGCACTTATTCTGGTGTGCCCCTCTCCTTTCCTCGGTGTTGCATTGTCACCCAAAGAGGGACGTGATTTAGAGTCCCCTGAGGGATGCATCCTTGCCTTGCACTTGCAGGGCCTGTCACATTTCACTTACACTTCATTTTGGTCTTTCCTCTGATTGAAGGCTCCAGCCCGTGCCTGCCCTCAGTGGGTTCCCATGTGGTGTGGTGTGTGGTCTGCAGCAATGAGCAAGTTTGTATGTCCTGTTGATGTGATAACTTATTTTCCTCCTTTGTCTGGTAAGAGGATACCCAACGTTTGATCCGTAACTACTTTTTAGTACCTTTTTCCTAATAAAAGAAACTTTAGTTGATCTGATATTTATACCCATAGCAGGAATGTTCTTCAGTTTTGAAAAGCATTTTGTGGGGTTTATTTTGGTTTGTTTGTTTTTCTGGGGCTGACAAGTTGTATGGATTTTCGTGAGGTAACGATTGCATCACTTAAAATGGCAGCGTCACAGCAGAGCTTCATTCATTTTTCCTCAGCACAGATTTCCTCCTCTTATTATTTTCAAAGTAGAGCCATTAGGTTTGAGAAGCAAAGACATTGGCTATTTATTCTAATTTCACATTTCCAGTGGGAAATTATTGTCTGGAATAAGAATGTGGTGGAAATGGAAAAGGAGAAAGTGATTGCAGTGTCCTCAGGATGAGGACTGAGATCTGGAGAATTCAGGGACTGCCACGTGTTAGTGAGTTATACAAATGATTAAGACAAGAGGAGCTTTGTCATAGGGGTTACGAGAGAGGCCTCTGCATTGTCTGGGTTAGACTGTAGAGAAAGAGTATCATTGCTTTGGAAGGAGTTGTAAGTACTCATTGGAATAACTTAATCTAATTTTATATTGCTTTAAAAGAAATCTGCATTTTACCAACCAAGACATTTAAGTTTCAGATGTTGAATCTACCCTGCAAAATATTTAGCTCTGGAAGGAGTAAAGTTAATTATCCTTCCAAGTCATCTATTCAGGACACTAGAAAGTTCTGAGAAGCCAGGGTTCAGGGTTAGCAGAGTGCGTTTGGGTTTGTAAGGGACATGCCGGGTCATCACGATGGTGAAGATGGAGCTGTAGTGGGAGTAGCTCCGTGTCCAGCCTGGAGGGCGAGTGCTCGGCCCCGGGACTGCTCTGCCGGAAGCAAGGATGTCTAAAGAGAGCCCAAGTGCTCTTGGAGGTGAGGATTGGGGAAGCACAGGACACCAGTGACTGTGGAGGGCTTGTCAGAAGTGATGAGGTGCTGCTGAAGGGAGATGGGAGTACTCCTTCAGTGGGAGGTCCACACACAGGACAAGCACAAGAGGAAGGAGTGACCTCACAGTGGGAGTGTGGACTTAAGCTTTCTGGTTTGTCATGTAAGGAACTTGGAAAGCATCATTCCCGTCCTCACAAGAAGGAAAAAGCTGAACAAACTGAAAATCAACAATTCTTTTTAGCTCCATCAGAGAATTGAGGGCACAGAGCAAATTGCCACCCTGAAAACTAGAGATACAGATGTGCACAGACAGTAACAACTTAAGGGGCAGAAGCAACTGCTGGAGCATGGTAGGAACTCCTAGCAGGTGATTGACTCACTGCTGGAGGCAGTGTGGACATGCTTGAGAGTTAAAAGCTCCAGGGTTCCAGCTTTGGGGGGTTTGGGGCATGCTTTTGTGAGTTTCACTTCCAGAAGCCCCACTAGGTTCTCACAGTGAAGTTCAGAGAAAAGTCTCTTCATGTTTCCAGCAGGGGGAGGGTGAAGAAACCATTCTGAAATATGCCCAGAGCATTCTGTTCTCCCTACAAAGGCCTGTCCTTGAGGGAAGCTGTTTTCCCAGAGCCTAAGTGACAGGAGGGAGGGAAATACCTGATTCAGGCTCACTAAAAGACTGAGACCTAATCATGGGACTACAGAATGCTTCCTCTCCCCCCGCTGTACCGCACCCGTAGAGATCCTGTGCGGTAGCAGTTACAGCTGGAAGACCTGCAGGGCTCAGGCTCCACCTACGAAGGAGCCTCTAGGGAAGCCTGCAGACTACAGGGGAGGCAGACAAAAGCAAAGACACTAGAGGAAATGTTAGCCCCTGACACCTGCAGCTACAGCAGACGATAAACACAGCCTAACTCCTAGCCTGGTAAGCATATAAGCGTAAACCTCACACTAAAGGCCTGTTTACCGTGATTACTTTACCTGATACATCATGTCTGCCTTTCAACAAAAAATCACCAGGCATGCTGAAGACAGAGAACACAGTCTAAAGAGACAAAGCAAACATCAGAACCAGACCAGATATGGCAGAGTTGTTGGAATTACCAGACTGGCAATGTAAAATGGCTATAATTAATATGCTAAGGACTCTACTGGAAAAAGTGGACTCTATGCAAGAATAGATGGGCAAGGAAAGCAGAGATGGACACTCTAAGAAAGGTTCAAAAGGGAATGCCCAAAATAAAAAACATTATGAGAAATGAAGGATGCCTTTGATGGGCTGGCTCATCAGTGCAGTGGACAAAGCTTAGGAAGGGATCAGTATGCTTGGAGGTACCGTCAGTGAAAACTTCATAAACAGGAAAAGAATAAAACAGAATATCCAAGAACTGTGGGACAGTGACAAAAGACGTAACATATGCATAATGAGAATACCAGAAGGAGAAGAAAGAGAGAGAGGGACTGAAGAAATATATAAAGTAATTACAACTGAGAACTTTGGGAAATTAATGACAGGCACCAAACCACAGATCAAGGAAGCTCAGAACACTGAGAAGGATCAGTACCCCCAAAATCTACACGCAGGCTTATCGTACTGTTGTATTCAAATTGCAGAAAATTAAAGATAAACAGATAAAGATAAAAGATAAATTTAGACCTTGAAAGAAGCTGAGAGGGGAAAAACACACTTTATCAATAGAGGAACAAGGATAAGGATTCCATTGACTTCTCCTCAGAAACCATGCAAACAAGAAGAGAGTAGAGTGAAATGTTTAAAGTGAAAGAAAAAACACACCAACCTAGAATTCTCTATCTGGTAAAATTATCCTTCAAAAGTGAAGGAGAAAGAAAGGCCTTCTCAGACAAACAAAAGTCAAGGAATTTGCCCCTGTAAGACTTGCCTTACGAGAAGTGTTAAAAATTCTTTAGAGAGTAGGAAAATGACGTAGGTCAGAAACTCAGATCTACGTAAAGAAAAGAAGAATGTGAGAGAAGGAATGTGACAGTAAAATAAAAACATGTTTTTCTTATTCTTACTCTAACAGATAACAGTTCAAAATAATAATAGCAACAATATTGGGTATTACTTCTTATGAATGAGTGAAATGAATGACAGTGTTAGACAAGAGGAAGAATTGAGAATGCTCTGATATAAGGTACCTCACTACCTGTGAAGTGGTGTAGTGTTATTTGAAAGTGGATGTAGATTTTATAAATGAGTATTACAAATTCTAAGACAACCACTAAGGATTTTTAGAAATAGTTCGTATGCTAAAAGAGACGAGAAAATGGGTTCATATACAATGCCCAATTAAAATGAGAGAAGGCAGAAAAAGAGTGGAGACAAATAGAACAAGAGAAATGAATAGAAAATAGTTACAAATATGGTAGATATTAATCCAAGTATCTTGATAATCACTTTAAATATGAATGGTCTAAATACACTAATTAAAAAACAGACTGTCCTAGTAGTTAAAAAAGACAAGACCCAACTATTTATTTTCTACAAGAAACTCATACTTTATATATAAAAATACAGATTGATTAAAAGTAAAGGGGTGGAGGAAGATATACCATGTTAATAGTAATCAAGAGAAAGCTGGAGTAGATGTATTAATTTCAGACGATCTAGACTTCAGAGCAAGGAAAGTTGTCAGGGACAAAGAGTGACATTGCAAACTGGTGAAGGGTCCGTTCTCCAAGAGCACATAACAGCCCTTAATGTGTATGCTTTTAAGAACAGTGTCAAAAATACATGAGGCAAAAATGGACAGAACTGAAAGGAGGAATAGATACATCCACTATTATAGTTGGGGACTTCAACACCCCTCTGTCAGAAATGGACAGATCCAGCAGGCAGAAAATCAGTGAGGACGTAGTTGAACTCGACAATACCACTGATCAATGGGATATGATTGACATCTGTGGACTCCTTCATCCAAGAATAGCAGGACACATTCTTCTCAAGCTCACATAGAACATTCACCAAGATAGACCATATTCTGGGCCATAAAATACGCCTTACCAAACTTTGAAGTTTGTTACTAGAACATAAAAAAAGTTGAATGGAAATTACATAGAGTATACTTCCAGACCGCAGTGGAATTAAAACTAGAAATCAGTAACAAAGATAGCTGGGAAACCAGAAAATATTTGGAGAGTAAACAGTGTACTTCTAATTAACACATGGGTCAAAGAAGAAATCTCAAGAGAAATTAAAAAATATTTTGAACCAAATGAAAGAATTAGGTTTCTTGTTTATGTATTTGATCAAGAATGAGATGGAAGAGAATCTTGATTTTCTCTCTTTTCAAAAGACTTGTTTCCTGATGATAAAACAAATATATACATTTTAAAGAAAATTTGGAAAAGTATAAAAAAAAATTATCCTTAATCCTGTCATCCAAAAATAGTCTGTTCATGTTAACATCCAATCATTTCTCTAAATGTGATTTTTAACTTAAAAACATGCTTAATAGGCAATATAGTTATATGGTTCAAACTTTTTAAAAAAGAATTTAAAAGACTGTAAAAAGTCTTCCTCTTGCCTCTGTCTCCTATCTTCTCAGTTCCTAACTCTCCTCAGGAAACTGCTGTTAACAATTTCTTTGTGTTCATCTGTAGTTTCTTTATTATAAATGCACATATATTTAATATAAATAAATATTCATAATTTTCCCTTATTGCAGAGAAAGCAGCATATTCTACATTGCTCTTCATCTTATTTTTTCTGCTTTTTGATGATCTTTGGTGGTCTTTCTATATTATGCATAGAGAGCTATTTTATTATTAATATTTTTGGCAGCTGCTTAGTATTCTTTTACGTGGCTATACCCGATCTCTTTCCAAAGACACATTTTTTCCCTCAATGTTATTTGATTAGCATTTCCGTATCGTATGATTATAATATAGTTTCGTTATTCCTGTGTTAGGTATTCAGGGCGTTTGCAGCATGGGGCCTTCGTAAACCTTGCTTGAGAAGGCCGCCCTGTGTACACATCTAAGTCATGTTGTCATTATCATGCACACATGTCCAGGCTCTTGGTGCATACAGCCTGTGCTTCCCCAAAAAGCTGTCCCAGTTTACTTGTCCACCATCTGCATAAAAAGGAATCTTGAGACCAGCCTTTCTGTAGAGGACAGAAAAAAGCAGACGTGCGCATTGTGTCATGGGAGCCGCTCCTGGAACCTGTCGTACCTGTGTAGAAGAGTCCAGGAAAGCGAAAGCAGAACGTGGCAGTAGCTAACCCCTGCTGTGTTCTAGGCCCTGTTCTCGTGACTGTGTGTGATTAACAAATTCCATTCTTTCAGCACTCGTGTGAAGTAGGCAGTTATTATCTTTGTTTTACGGGCGAGGAAACCAGTGCACGGAGCCCTCCCTGTTACCGGCCTTTTACCAGGTGCAGAAATCCTGTGCGAGGCCAGGAGGGTGACGCCAGGAGAGGAGAATAGGAGAGGCTGGGCCGTTAGCACCCAGACACTCTGGAGTCGACAGTAAAAGGTGGGATGGAAACGGTGTTTGCCAAGCGCATTGGGTTCATGTTTATGTAGACATTTGAGGAGTGCCACCCTGATTAGAATATTCTTGTTGAATTATAATTTAGGAATTTCTCACCTTCAGTTTATGTTACAAATGTAAGCATAACATGCAGAGGCTGCCTATCTCAGTCTGTTTACCTTGGAGCTGTGGGGAATTCCTCCAGCGAAGCTCAGGCACTGTCGGTGCTCTCGCCGTGGTGTTGTCGTGGTGCTCTCCCGCTGTGGTGGGGTAGACTCTGGAGGGGAGGGGGCTGCCAGCCCGCAGGAAATTGACAAGCAGCCGCACTGAGTGGAGCTTTTGATCCTGGGCTGAGCCAGACCTCTGGCACGTGCACTCTTCCCTTTGCAGTAAGTCAGTATTATTTGAGAGGAAATCCAGGCAAAATCCCACTCTTTTTAGTTCCTTGTGCCAAGAGAAATTTGGTCTTTACTCTGGGAAAAGTTCTGTGCCTTGTTCAATCCTGTTTTCCATCCTGGTACTGGTGTTGGGGATGGAGGTGGGGGTGGGCTGTGTGCTCCATGCCGCAGTCACATCTTATGCAATCCTTATGCCAGGCCCCTGTCTTGAACTGTAGCAAAAGGGAAACGTGTAGCAAGCGTCTTCGTGATGGGCTTTTACCGTTTACTAAATAGTCACGCACATTCACAGCAAGAACCAGCCCTTTGTTTTATTGTTTTAGTTTTTCCAAAGTTTCAGGGTGCAAGTCTTTAACTGGTGGTCCCATCAGTCTGGTAAGGCTGTCCCTGGCTCCTAGAGGACGTCTGACACAGCCTATGCTAGGAACCTTTGGGAAAAAATCAGGGGGAGATGTAAACACTCTATTTGGATTTTATGTGGATTTCCCCTTTGGTAGGAGGTAAGACGTGATTTCTTTGATGGAGTCTCAGCAGTAATTTGGATTATCCCAAGAGTTCACTTTCGACAGTCTTTTTCTTCTACATTTATGTATCATTTTTGTGGATTTCAGGCACGGTGAAATTCCTGACAGACTGTAGGAAGTTCATTTGTGGTTGGGCCAGTTGGGTTCAGGATTCGCAGCAGGGCCGAGCTCGCCTCAGCCGCCCACCCCTTACCAATGTTCTTCCCAACGTGAAAGTGATGTGTCTGCGTTCTGCCGAATGCTGCTTTGAACCTATTTTAGGAAATTATATGGAAAAAGGAAAACACCTAGTTTGCTTTACTGTTTAATCTTTTACTGTTTTGCCCTTGATCATTAATTTGAGCTCTTTTAGGCTCATTTCTCAAGGCTCCTATTTTTCCAGCTGTGATTATGGCACATGGCCCTCGTAGAGGTGACAGGGTCACTGGGGTCCCTTGGTGGCAATGTCCAGAGGTGTGTATCCAGCAAAAGAACGGACGTGCCTTCCTTCCTTCTTTCCTCTTCCTCTCTCCACCCCCGACTCAGATTTTTGCGAATCATGCTCACTTTTGGTGAACTTTGAACCCTGGTTGACGGGTTGAGGGGCCCTGTTCCTGGGCTGTGGGGCTCACTTTGCTGCTCTGTTATTAGTATTACTTAGTATTTGCGTGGCACCTCTCATTGCTGATGAGCTTTGCTTGTTCTGAAGTTCCGCCCTGCTCTCCTCCTCTTAATTCCATGCCAGATTAGTTAGTCCACAGACTCTGGTGCTTATGTCCTTTTTAGGAGAGGAAATGGAGTCGTGGTTAATGTTAGAGACAACACGTTCTCATAGGAAAGAGGGCCCATTGAAAACACTGATTTTCATAGCGTTGTTCTTAAAAAGGACGCAGCAGTGTTGCTCCTTAAATAAACATCCTGAAATGATAGCTTTACAGGGCACAGCACAGCCTCGTCCAGGTTGGATGAACGGAGAGCAGCAGTTGGGCTGAACTGTCAAATGATGAAAAAGCAACAACTGATGGAATGGCCTTTTGGATAAGGAGGCCCCAGTCTGTGGCTCACCTCTTCACTCAGCTGACTTTGGGTGAGCACTGTTCGCACACCGGCCCGGGGACATTGGTTTTCCGTCATGGGTTTCCTGGCCTGCCTGGACAGCGTGACAGAGACGGCATGTGTGGCGAAGAGGGCGGGGGCTGCCCTCCCTGCAGAGAGCAGAGCTGTGTGGATGGAGATCCTAAGGAAGGAAAAGGATCCTTCTTGTGCTCAGTGAGCTTGTCATCCAGTGAAGAGGACAGGAGGATGTGCAGGCAGGTGGCGTGAAGTAGCCGTGCAGCCGCGGTCCCCGCAGCCGAGTGAGATGAGTCCTCGGCCCGGGCAGCGGGAAGGCTCCCCACGAACCGGCGTCTGGCCCGAGCCTGGCAGAGGGGGCCTGGCGGGGGCCAGGCGGAGGATGCAGGGGTGCAGGATGTAAGTGTCCACCTCACCGGCTTTGGTGTCGGGGAATCACGCACTCTCAAGATGCTTGATTTCCTTAGTCTTCAGTGCAGCTGTTGCTTTCTTTCCCTGCATATGCTGTCACCTCGGGAGTAAAAATCGTGCTGAATGATTTGTTCTGTAGGACCACAGCCCGTACACCGTGGTTTCCGCTGTCTTTGGGGAGCGTGTGGCGGCCCCATCTGTGTGAGCAGAGATGCCAGAGAGTCAGGAGGAAGCTGACTGGGGTGCCAGGCCTGCCTGAGTGTGCCCCCCAGGCGGCGCGCAGCCCTGCAGGGCTGTCCAGAGTTCTGCTGCGTTGATTGGCGCATCCTTAGGAGAGCTGCAGGTGTGTGCAAGGCGCTGTAAAACGAGGGCACACGGTACCGTGAATGGAGCCCATGGTCTGCTTACACCTGCCTCTTGAGCCTTTAAGTAGATGTGCGGGGTGAGCCACGCTCTTCCTGGTCACATCTGTAAGCTGGAAAAGATGGAGCAGACTAAGGCTGACAGGATTTTGTGAGAACTATCTTATGACTTACAATTAGCACAATTGAATTTTTCATTGCTGTTTATTTTTACCTATTTATCAATTCAGCAAAACATGGTTGTCTGAAAGCAGTCACAGGATTTTCCGTTTATGTAGATAGATCCCTTCAATGAATTCGCATATTGACGACTGTAAACAATTTTAAAAGGTTTTGTGTTTTCTTAGTTTTCTTGAAGAAAGATTATTCTTTCACTAGCTTCGGTTCCACTTTTAAATTGACCCAATAGTTTTCCAATGTGGCTTTTAAAAACATATGCATACATACATATGTATATATACAGAGGTCCAGAGTCTCAGGATGCCAGGGGCCCAGGCATCTTTGATTCATAGCTTCACTGGGTAACTCTGATGTAGAGCAAGGATTGATTGAGAATCTTGAATGGTCTTCAGTGGCTCAGGAGCCTAATTTTTAGCCCTTGTATTCCCAGGGTTGAGAAGAGGAGGAGAAAAAATATAGAAACCAACACCATTCATTCTGACTTCAGCCTTGATAAAGGGTTTGAACTCTCTTTCACTAATACTCTTTTTCATCTGCTTTCTCCTCTCATCAGCACCTTTCTTTTGTTTTTTTACCATCGTAACCATTTTCAAGTAGTATGGTTCAGTAGTGTCAAGTGTAATCACATTGTTGTAAAATAGATCTCCAGAACTTTTTCATCCTGCAAAACTGAAACTCTGTACTCATTGAACACTAACGCCCCGTTCCCCAGTCCCTGGCGCCCACCATTCTACCTTCTGTCTTTATGAATTTGACTACTCTAGGGACCTCGTGTAAGTGGAATCATACAGTATTTCTCTTTTAGTGTCTGACTTATTTTACTTAGAATAATGTCCTCAGAGTTCATCCATGTTGTAGCATGTGACAGGATTTTCTTCCTTTTTAAGGGTGAGTAATATTCCATTGTGTGTGTATACCATATTTTGTTAATCTGTTCCTCTGTTGATGGGCACTTGGGTTGTTTTCCCCTTTTGGCTGTCAGGTATAGTGCTGTCATGGCAATGGGTGTGCAAATACCTCTTCCAGACCCTGCTGTCACTTCTTTTGGGTACATACCCAGAAGTGGGATTCTTAGACTATATGGTAATAATATTTTTAATATTTTGAGAAACTGTCATATTGTTTTCCATAGTGGCTGCACCATTTTGCATTCCTACCAATAGTACACAAGGGTTCCAGTTTCTCCATGTCCTCCCCAACACTTGTTGTTTTCTAGTTTTTTCTTTTTAGTTTCTTTTTCATAGTAGCTGTCCTAATGTGTATGAGGTGATATCTCATTGAGGTTTTGATTTGCATTTCTCTGATGATTAGTGATGTTGAGCATCTTTTCATATTCCTGTTGGCCATTTGTATATTGTCTTTGGAGAAATGTCCAGTCAAGTGCTTTGCCATTTTTAATTGGGTTATTTGATTTTTTTGTTGATGTGTGGGAGTTCTTTATATATTGTGGATATTAACCCCTCATCACGTGTATGGTTTGCAGAATTTTCTCCTGTTTCGTATGTTGCCTTTTTGCTCTGTTGCTTGTGTCCTTTGAGACTAGCACGAGTTTCCACATTCTGTGTGGCTCCATTTGTCTGTTTTGCTGTTCTTGCCTGTGTTTTGGTTTTAAGTCCAAGAAATCTTTGCCAAATCCAGTGTCATGCAGCCTTTCCCCTACGTTTTCTTCTAGGAGCTTTTTAGTTTTGGGTCTTACATTTAGGTGTTCAATCCATTTTGAGTTAATTTTGAATATGGTGTGAGAGAAGAGTCCAGCATCATTCTTTTTTGCATGTGGATATCCAGTTTTCCCGGTACCACTTGTTAAAGAGAGTGTTCTTTCTGGATTAAGTTGTTTCACACCCTGGTCGAAGATCACGTGACCATGGATCTGAAGCCTTATTTCTGTGCTTTCTGTTCTATTCCGTTGATCTATATGTCTGTCTTTATGCCAGTACCACACTATTTTGACTACTGTAGCTTTGTAATATGTTTTGAACTCAGCATATGTGAGTTTTCCAACTTTGTTCCTCTTTTTCAAAATTTTTTTGTTATTCAAGATCCCTTAAGATTCTATATGAATTCTAGAATGAATTTTTTCTATTTTTGCAAAACATAGGGCTGGTATTGCATAAGTATCATTTTTGAAACAGGAAGGCTTTTTCTAGTCACATCAGGAGTTTTCTGGAATGGTCTTGGCGAAGAGGCCTCACAAATATCCCAACGATGAGACCCTCCATCTGTCACATGTCATTCTTGCCTCCCTTGGCGTGTGGTCCCAGTGTGGGGAAAATAAAGTTACCAGGCTATTCTGTGAGCCTGGGCAATACCTAGAACCCTTCCCAAAGATTCAGTCTCCATAGAACCATCCGCTTCCTGTTTTCCTGGTGTTGGGGTCTCCTCTGACTCCCGTCTCCCAGATGCTTCTGGGCTTGAAGCGCTGTGGTGGTTAGCATGAATGAAGTGGAGCCCCAGCTCACAGCCTGGACTCCAGCGCTCTTGTGTGCAGCTGCCACTTCTGCCCTTGTGTGAGGATGAGGAGCTGTCACCCAGCCTTGCCCTGGGTCGGAGAGCATGTCAGGAAACAGCCCTGCTCCCAGAAGGCACTGCGTGTTTCCCTCGCCCTCCTGGAGGTGACAGGAGATTTTCAGGGGGTGGGTGGGGAGGTCGGGCACTTTTTGGCAGAGGTGTTTGTTACGAGGACTATTGTTTCGAGTTTGCCTGTTTTGCCTGTCATCTGTGAAACCGCGCCCTGTTGTGCTGTTACCTGATGTGCCAGTTTGGGATAGGGTGGGAGGCTGGGGGAGCCTGCAGGTGCTCTGGCATGAGGGCCAAAGCCCTGTGCAAGGAAGATTCGTTTCAGAGCCCCCGTTCCACGGCTCTGCTGTGGCAGTTGTGTTTCCTTCCCCTGTAGCTCAAGTGGGATGGCGTGGCACAGACGCTGTCTGTCTGCGGGGATGGGTTCCTCCTGCGTGCTCACCCATCATGGCCGTTTCACAGGGAGACCCTGGTTCCCAAGGGCCTTTGCCATGTGACAGGTGTGACCTGACCCTGACAGCGAGGGCTGTGGGTGGGCATGTTGACGTGAGGGCCTGCGCACCAGGGGAGGTGTGGAGTCTAAATCATTTTGCCATTCTGGCTTTAAAAACCGCCCTGCGTGACTGTCATCTCCGCGAGGTCTGGTTTGGTGTCTACAGGATGTGTACGAACACAGCAAAATGCTATTTTATCTTCTCCCGTACGTTTGTGCCTTTGATTTATGTCAGATTTGTTATACAAATTAAAAATCTTGTTTACTTTAGATATTCATGTTTAATTCTGTGTCTGAAAAATCGGTCTTCCTTCTGATTTGAATGCTTTATCTGGGACGGATCTTCTTGGAAAACAATCAACTCAGTAATCGGATTGACTCCAATTAGAGGAGAACAGGCCCAAATCACCGGCCCAGCACATGTTTTTGTTCCAGATAATTAGATTTCTATTTTTGTTTAAAGTTCTTCTAATTGCGAATGTCAGTTAGTTTCTATGAAGAATAATGCAACAACTAGAATTTCAGTGAAAGATACACGAACACCTTTATTACACAGTCTGGTTCCTGGGAGTTCAGAATGATTTCACTTTTTCTTGGAAATAACGTATGTCCGTTTGTCTCCTTTAGTTGACCAGATATACCACCTGGCCTCTCCAGCCTCCCCTCCAAACTACATGTACAACCCCATCAAGACGCTGAAGACCAACACGATCGGGACGTTGAACATGCTGGGTGAGCCGCCCCTTGCGGATTTGCAGCTGCTGGTGGGAGCGGGAGTATTTTAGACGACTCCAGCGTGGGTGGTTGGTTGTCCTCTTAGAGTGTGATCTTGGTCGTTACACCCCTCCCCTGCCCGCAGCCTGTGCTATTTCAGTGTGACTTTATTTGCCGTGAATTTGCTTTGGCGGGGACAGTCTTTGTAGTAACCAGTCTGTGTCGCCTCAGTTAAATCCCCCGCGAGTGAGCACCTGTGCTTTCCAGCCACGGCCCAGCCTTCCTCCACTCTCCCCACTGAGACACGGTGCGCTGCCTCTGGGCTGGGAGGAGGCGCTGGCGACTCTTGTGTGAGCGGGGGTTGCGGTGGACCGCACGTACACACACTCACGCGGGCTTTCGGTAGCGCTCCTAGAAGGAATGGGAGGAGAGCTGTCCTTATGGGGCTGTCGGAACTTCAGAGCTCACCTCAGATGTGAGATGAAAGAGTGAGCACGCGTGTGTACTCCAGACAGCAGGCCTGAGATTTAGAGCTGTGGACAATAAGCTTGAGTTAATGCTTGAAATTAGAGGCGTGCTTAACTTCAGCACAGGCTTAAAAGCTTAGGGGCTTTGATTAATTGCAAAGTGGAAGAAAGGGGCCACTTTTTGAAATGTGAAGTAAAAAATGAATTTAATTATAGGAACATTTGAAACAGGTTCTGTAAGTGGATTTGGGAAATACAGCACTGCGTTTTAATTTGAGGGAAGCGTGGAGACAAGGGATGGGAAGGGTAGCGGAGAACAGTTTTCAGGTTTCGAAGACCAGACGTTTTGGAGGATCAAGCTTTGCATGGAGTTAAGTCCATTCTAAACCAGAACGGGCATTTGTCCTCCTCTTTGTTCCAGACAGAACCAGTCCCCCCGCCTCTGCTTAGAGGGGTGGCATGGTTGAGGCCACTCCCCAACCTTGCCACTGCAGGCTCTGCCCCTCCGCGCACCATCTCTGCCTCCCCAGCCCCTCCTCCTTTCCAGCACTGGGTCCCATAGGGGAAGGGCCGCCAACCACGTGATGTTTAAGGGGGTATCATTCCTTCTGCCTGTTTAGGCGATGCAGTCACTGAGCCCAAGGCACCGTCCTGTCCACTGTGGAGGGCATTCAGACAAGGCTGGACTCAGGCCTTCTGCAGGGAACTTGTGTCTCATAGGAGAGCGGAAAGAAGGGCACAGGCATCAGCGACACCACGTAGGCAGGGAGAGTTTCCAGAAGGGAGGTACCAGTGCCATGCTGTTAGAGTTCAGGACGGAAGTGACTTCTGAGCAGGGCCTGAGGCACAAGTGACATTGATCCTGGACAAAAGCTAAAGGGAGACAGTTGGTAGGCCAGAAGGAGTCCCAGATGGGACTTTGTGTTCCGAACTGAAAGGAGCTGTCGTGATGTTGCACTTGAGGCAAGATGCACTGGACTTCACCTGGCTTCTTCCCAGTAGGGCCCTCCCCTCTCTGTGCCTCCCCACCTCCCCAGTTCTGTGCTTGGCTTCCTCATGATAGAACCTCTTTGTCCAGCTCAGCATAAGCCCCTGGGCACTACAGTGGCACAGGTGCACTCGCCTGGCCTCACGCAGGAGGGATCCTTGTGGTGATGGGATGTTCTGTGTCTTGACGGCATCTGTTGTCACTATCCTGGTTGTGATATTGTACTGTAGTTTTGTAAGTTGTTACTGTATTAGGGGAAACTGGGTAAACAGTTCATGGGATTTCTCTGTATGACTTCTTACAACTGCATTTGAATCTACAATCATCTCAAATTACAAGTTTAGTTAAAAAAAAGACTCTGGGATTCTTCATTACTTCCATTGTCCGTATGCCATAATATGGTGTGCTGACCCACCTTGCAGACTTCTGCGGGTGAAACTGGAGTAAGGGAGACAGGCCTGAGATGTTGGTAGCCTGTAAATTCCATGTCATACTACATCCCTTTTAGCATCTTCTTCCTCAAGCAATGGTGGCATGGCGTTTGCACAGGTTATCTCCACATCCTTGCCTTTTAGCAACCCCATTCTCTTCTTGAAGAGTGTCTTCATGCCTCTCCTGGGTGTTCCTATGCACTCCTGCCCTTCCGTCTCGCCCGCCTCCCCCAGCAGTGCCCGCCTCACCTCTCCCTCCTAGCAGCACCCCACAGGCACCGTGCTGGACCTCTGCCCCGTGTGCCGTGCTGGGCGCTGAGGGCTGTGTTGTGGCACAGCTGGCCCTTCACCCGATGCTGCCTGTGCACGAAGCTCCGTGGCGGAGCTGTTTGGGGAGGAAGCACTGGGCTAAGTGACGGGTAGTTGGTGGCTTCCGTGCAGGGCTTCTCAGAGCCTGTACACTGGGCTCTGCAGGAGACCGATCGGAGACCTTCCATGCTCACGTGACCACCACAGATAATGGTGTTCTGGCCCATTCCACGTGCGAGGGGTCAGTGCAGGAGAGGGTTCAGAGCAGGACGGAGGAATGTGGCAACTTGCTTTGGAGAAGGTGCTGTTGAACCTGGAGGGAGGCAGGGGGTGGGGCGGAGATGTCCAGCCCTGGGGTCTGGCTCGGGCACAGCAGAAGATGGCAGGGTGCACGTTGAGGAAGTGGCAGGCAGACCATTTGGGGTAATAGTGGAAGTTAAGGTGCGAAGGGCCCTGCCTTCTGCCTCCCAGAGCGAAGCCCCTGGTAAATACTGGGTGATACGCTGGGGCGAAGGAGTCTTTATGAAACTCCTCAAACCGCACCTTCTCGAATCGACAGATTCTGTGTTGGCCCTGCTTACACTGTAAGTATCCAACGAAATACTGTGCTTCTGAGGGTTCATTTATGTTTTTCTTACTGTTTTTGTTTTCATTTCCTTCCAAAGTAGATGCAATAAGAATGGATAATTGAAGATGCATGGATTATCAGATATCATTAATACAAAAATTCCTTAAATTGGCTACAAAAATGTGCATGTGCATCTGTGTTTTCCGGTTTCCCTGAAGTTCACAGTTTTTCTTATCACATCTTTGCTTTTCACAGGCCTGGCCAAGCGAGTCGGCGCACGTCTGCTCCTGGCCTCCACCTCGGAGGTGTATGGAGGTGAGTGGGTGGGGCTCCCACGGGGGGATGCTTGCTCAGGCCCCATGAACTGTTTGCATCCTGTCTGAGGTGAAGAAGGAATAAGCAGTGAGTCCCAGGTTCCGTTTCTGAGAAGGCCAGCCTGTCCCGTTCCAGGCGTGACAGCAAAGAGGCTGCCTGTCGCAGCTGTTGTGGTCTCCAGGCTCCCTCCTCTGCGTGGGACAAACCCATTTTTCTCCTGCTAGAGCGCCCCAAGACTGTCATGTCACCTTCCCAAGAAGGTCGCACCGTTTACAAGTCCATAGACGTGTCTTGGCCATTCTGTTCAGAAAGTACCCTAGAGGTCCTTCGTTAGGGAATCTTTGCAGGTTGAGCTGGCACATGTTGTTCTGCAGCATGGGCAGCACATGCCATCTGCCCGACCCGCCAGGACTCCGGGGTTGGCCATGAGAGCTTGCTTGGTGCAGACTTGCACTGATTGCCTCAGCTGCTGCGTAACGATTTCTGGAAGAATCTTAAGTAGGCAGTGCCGGCAAACTCGGGAGCCTGTTTTGCCAACAAGGAGCTCTTCACATCCCTCCCCAGGCCCATCCGGGAGGGAACGGCAGGAGTGGGCTGAGGGCTTCATTTTCAGTTCAGGTGGCTTTCCCTTTGGTCCCAGATGAGCTGTGTAAGGCTTCAGAGAACTGCTCACTTATGCAGCAGAAGCCAGACTCTGACATCATAGAATTTTCTGTCTCACCTTCTTGTTATAGACAGGAGAAATGAGGAAGTGAGAGAGCAAGATGAGAACCAAAGGGAAAAAATCACAGAAACAGGAATTCTCCCAAATGCAGTTATGTTCTTTGTAATCCCCGTGGAAAGGCGGGGCACCATCTGCGTCTTTGAATCCTAGGTGGCTGCAAGGGCAGGAGTGACCACTTCACCATTCGCCCCGCTCCTTTGGAATAGGCTGCTGAGCAGACTTTTGCGTCCCCTCCCTGTCTTTCCATGTCAAGATGCTACAACGGGCCAGCAAGCCCCTCTGTAGACATCAGATGCTTCCCGGGGCTGCCTGGAGGGGCTGCACCTCACACAGAAGGAGCGGTGTTGGTGTAGTCCAATGGGCGGAACCCTCAAGTGTCTCAGGTGAAGGTGCTCCTGCTGTCTGGCCAGGATCGCACTGTGCACTTCTCCACGCCCACCCTCCCTCCTCCCATCTCGGTTCCTATCTGCTGTGTTTGACAATAGCTCGTTCTTCAGAGTTCTGAGATAACATCAGGGCGTCCCTCACCGAGCTCACCAGCTGCTCTGCCCTGACGTCTGCTAACTGCTGTCCAGTGACATTGTGGAGTGCGTGCGGGGTCTGTCAGCCTCACAGAATGCTGAGGGGAGGACGAGTTTGAAGTCAGTTTTCACTCTCGACCTTCACTTTTGTCATAACAGTGATTTTTTTTCACTTGTTTTTTCAAAGTGATTTTGTGAGGTAACTGTTCAAAGCTGTGTCATGGCCCTTGGGTGTCCTGGGCATCTCAGCCTGGACGGGGCCAGTCGAGGGGGTGGTGGGTGTGCCCACCCTTCTCTGGCACGTCCGGCTTGCCCAGCCCTTATCAGAAACCCCCAGAGAGGCCTGATGTCAGTCATCTCTTACATCAGTGTGAATTTAAGGCATTGGTTCTCTTCTCTCGGAGTATTTGCCTTCAACCTTTTTTCTTGTCGTGCAGTAAAAATGTGCACCTTCTCATAGGAATTTTAAACCACAGGAGCAGATAGGTCTGAATCTCTGCATGCCCTGGCTTCGCCCCGGAGGGGTGTCAGCCTCCTGAAGGGGGATGGCAGGCTCAGGCATGTGTGTTCGTGGCCCTGTCCCTACGCAGGTCTCATTGTACCCATGAGCTGAAGTCAGACTTGGGCTGCAAAATAAGCAAGAAATGAATTTGTAACATAGAGTTCCTGTACCTTGTCCAGATTTCTTGCAAAGACTCATACATTTCATACTGTGGTTGTATAAAATTCCTGGTGTACCAGATTAATTAGGTGTTAATTCACATTCCAACAATATACTGTGTTAAAAAAGAATTCGTTCCTAGGTTTCTTTAAATAGTCTGTCCCCCTGGTACAGTCTTAAAGTGTGATTTACTTACACACCAGAAACACACGAATTGGGAAATAGGAATGCCTGTTCACAGCACCAGTGGCCACTTGCTGTTGGACGTGCTGTTGTCCTTCCACCTGCGCTCGACCAGGCTCCGGGCATGTCGTCGAGGGTCTCAGGTTCACTCTGGGGCAGCACATGTGAAAGTCATCATGTTCCACAGAGATGCTCTTACAGTGTTTTCAGGAAATACATGCTTTACTATAATTACATGTTTCATGAGTATAAAACTGAACTGCATATCTCTTCACGTAGATTATATTTAATTACAGTTTGTATGATGATCTGAAAGTTGAGAACAATTTATAGGAAAGAGGGGAGACTTAAAGTTGAGAGACTTCGGTCTTCAAATGTGTGTATTTTGCCTGTGAAGTACTCTCACTACGTAATGTGAGAGGGGAGAACACCCACCCTGCTGGAGCCCACAGAATGGCCTCTGGAACCCTGAGTCCCTCTCTTGACACGTGTCTCTCTGTTTGTAAGTGTTCTTGTTGGGCTTTCCAAGCTCCCCCTTGCGTCGTCAGTATTCGTTGTTCGTAATGCACAAGATCTTGAAAAAAGGAAGGATGACAACATGGTCTCATTTCCTCCCGTAGATCCCGAAGTCCACCCTCAGAGTGAGAGTTACTGGGGCCACGTGAATCCGGTGGGACCCCGCGCCTGCTACGATGAAGGCAAGCGTGTTGCAGAGACCATGTGCTATGCCTACATGAAGCAGGTACTGAACCAAGCTCTGGGCTTGCGGTGTAGGCGCACCAGCACCCACTCCCTCAGCCATACGGGCTGAAATGCGTGAATAACTGCCTGGGGCTGGGCGTCGGGGAAGCCCAGGTGCCCACTGTTGTAAACGAATGGTGCTGTCAGCAGCTTTCCCCGTGTTTCTCCTTTTTTAAAGAAAGATTTCTGGGGGATGCACTCCTCGGTTTGGAATAGTGTTGGTGGCTTTGAGAGGAGGCTTCTCAGTTGCCTCATTGCCTACGGCAGTTGTTTGATGAGCGGCTCGGATTTCCTGAAGCCTGCAAATCAATGGACTGTTTGTCCTGCTTTTCAGTTATCTGACGGGCATAAAAGTGCATTCAGTGCTTTAATCTGAGCCTCTCTGGGATTATTATTTGTGTTTACTGCTGCTGGTTCCTGCTGTCCGCACCATTCACTGCAGTGCTGAGGGCTCTTCCCGCAGTGGTTTCGTGTTACAGGTTTGCCCTCCTGTAGCAGGAGCCCACAGCCTAGGGGCGAGGCTCTCATTCCCAGAGACCTCAGAGACGTAATCTCTTGGTCACAGCGCACTGTCCTGACCCCTGAAGGCTGTGCAGGAGCCCATGAGATGTCCACACAGGCCCCAAGGGGCCAGGCCAGGGCCCAGCGGGTCCTTCATTTCTCGGTGACTGTCCTGTTGTGCTTGGACCAGCTCTCGGAGATCCTCAGGGATGTGCCTCTGGGGGAGGGACGCGTGGGTAAACCGGTGTGGACAGGAGTGTTGTCCCAGGACAGGCTGCTGACGGGTGGTGGTGCGGGCCGTACTCTCAGCACCTGGGACGTGGACGGCTCTCCTTGGGAACAGGTTCTCAGGCGGAGGCCCCGCCTGCAGGCAAGCCCAGGCCTGACGGCTGTGGCTTCATGTGAGGCTGGAGGCCTGGGGGCGCGCATGGAGGTGCTAGGGGCTGGGCCAGGCTGTCCCCAAGCGTTTTTGGTTTTTTTGGAGGAGAGTCGTCAGGGGCTTTTTTGTCATCATGTTTTTAATGAAATACCAACATTAAAGACCCACAAAACAACCTTGTGCTGATGTAGGTGTTTACCCCTTTCTGCCTCATTTCTCGGCCAGAAGCAGAACTAACTGCTTTCTGAGCTGCCTTGGGCAGTTGGCTTATATCATCCATTTATTTTACGAACATGAAACAGTTTTAGAGACATACGTTTATCATTTTTGAGCCCAGAATATCTTGACCCCAAAATTTCAGATGGTCCCCAGATACACAGCAGCACCGGCATGTGGTTGGTACCTAAGAAAACTAACCTGCAGGCATGAGGGGCGTGTAAGTGCATTTCGTTGCTCAGTAAGTCTGAGGGGCCTGGTGAGTCTCAGCTGTTTCCTTTTGCTTTCAGTCTGTGGTAGAATTTCTTATGGAGTTTTTATGTAGGTAAAGCTGGTGGCCAAATAGGACATTTTGTGAAACTTTTTAGTTTTTGTTAAATGAGTATAAGTATACGTATTACCTTGAGGTATGAGCTCACAATAATTACAGTGTTTAGTAATAATGTAGCCAGCATTGATTAAACACTGACTGTATGCCAGGAACTGTAGTCCGCACCTGGACACTAGCCAGCGTACGCATTCACACACACACTGTCATGGGACCCGGGCCTGTCATCCGGCTGAGCCCAGGTGTGTGGCCCCTGGGTGACTCTGGACCTGTCAGCATGACGTTTCTGCTCGCATGGGTCTCAATTTAACGGCACAGGTGCCATTGCCCCAAGACCTGCAATGTTAGAATCTCCTCTTGTGTGTGCAGCTGGTCTGTGCTGAGCGTCCCCTACGAGCCCCGTCAGGATGTGTCTGTGCCCAGCGGGGCCGTCCTTGTGAAGGACTGGCACTTGCTCCAACGAGGCCTGCACCGTGGAATGTCTGGTGTGTGCTGCACACATGGGAGGCCCCACCGACGGGTGCCATGCAGATGGAGCAGTGATGTCCGTGGTCACGTCGACAGTGTGCTGCTTGCTGGGGCACCGTGGCTTCTCCTCGAGGGAACGGTGCATGGGTTACCTTCCATCATGATGTCGGGTTTTAGAATTGCCTTGTGGAAGATGGGCTCAGCGCTTTGTGCGAAGCTTGGGGTCTAAGCCGGCTGACAGCATGGAGTAGTCTGTAGATTCGTCAAAGCTCGTCACATTGCTTAGCCTACCTGCCTAAGGACTCGTGTCTGCCCCGGGGACCATTGCCATCACGTGTTGTCTGCAGATAGCCCAGAGGAAGGCCTGTTCCTCGTGGCACGTCGGGACTTGTGAGCAGTATGACCTAGCTGCCTTTCCCCAGAGCCCCTCGTCTGCTCCCACTGGGTGGCCTTTAGCTCAGGGAGTGGCGGTGCCTCTGGCCCTACAGGTGGCAGAGTCCCGTCTGGTTCTGGTGGCTCTGCAGCTGTGGGAGTCATGGCTTCCTGATGCAGGGTCAGTGTGGCCGAGAGCAATGGGCCTGGTCGGAGGGCCTGTAGCCTTGCTCAAGTTCTAAGAGGCCTGTGAAGCAGTTACGCATGAGCTTTGTACCTTCCATCCCCCGTTATTCGTGTTATAAGTACTGTGCTCCCTTGTGGGGAGAGCCATGGGTCCAAGCCTGTGACCCTGCTGGGCTCTAAAACTTGTCCCCGAGCCCTCTGTCCCTGGTGTGTCGGGATCAGTGCTGAAGAGGAGGAAACGGGGGCACCTTTCCTGTCAGCTCACGGGAACAGCTGAAGGAGATTTGTGTTCCTGCGATGGCAGGATGCTTGGCCACAAATAGAAAGTAAGAAAACACAGAAAAGCGAGAAGGAAAAAGAAGTGTTACCCCAGTCCCATCCAGAGATAAACATAGGGGAAAACAAAATAAAAACCACCCTGTAAAGATTGTGAAGGGTGTAAATGTTTAAGACGTTAGGACGATTCTTTTACTCAGGAATTTATATTAGCTGCCAGCAAGGGTGGGTCGGCACTGCCTGCCTTCCTTGGGTTGGCCTCGGGGGCTGCCTGATCTGGGGGGATCAGGGTAGGCCTCTCAAGGTGTGGCCTGGTCTGGGGGTTCAGCGTTGGCCCTGTGAGATGTGGCCTGGTCTGGGGGTTCAGGGTTGGCCCTGTGAGCTATGGCCTGGTCTGGGGGATTGAGGGTTGGCCCCTCGGGGTGTGGCCTAGTCTGGGACAAGTCAGAACCTCTTTGGGGCTCAGACTCCAACGTGACATTTTCGAGACTCCAGCTCTGCCGCTTCTCACTCCTCATCCGTCTGTGGAGGTAGCTTTTCCAGACCCTGAGTGCTCAGCGCGGTGCCCTCCGGGCGCCATATTAATGTTCCAGGCCCAGATGTGCTGCTCTCTCCTGCAGTGGGTGTTGCAGGAGCTGCGGGCTGGCGGCCTGCAGTGGCCTGGCCTCTGTTGGGGCTCAGCCTGTGTGAGGGCTCGGTCTGTTCCATCTCACCTCATTCCTGCAGCCCCTTTAAGGTCGGGGGGGGGGGGGGTGGCGTGCAGCCCATCGTACAGATGGGAGAACTTGCTCTCAGCTCCTGGCCGGTAAGTGGAGCTTGAACCCACAGCTGGCTGCCTGCAGTATGTGCTGCTCCCCTCTCCCTGCCGTCCTGGCAGGCCACGGCTGGTGGAAAGCCTGGCTGAGTGAGAGAAGCTGTGGCTCCGGGTGCGAGGGCATCCGGGCTCGGACACGTGCAGTCAGGTGACAATGCCTGGGACGGGGAGCGCACGCAGCAGGGCTCCAGAACTACCCGCTGTTCTTCAGAGCAGCATGTCACCAACAAGCAGCTGCATCGTGACGTTGTAGGTTTATAGTTCTAAGTGTGCGGCCTTTCAAGATGGCAACTTTCAGGAGAAGATTCAGAACTTTAGGTGTTAACAATTTATGCTATTTGGAGACAAATGAAAAAAATAATGACCAGAAAGAAGGATGAACAAGGTGGAACAGTATGCCTCTCGTGTATTTTTAATTAATTATTTTAATAACCTAAATTCTTATTTTTTAAAATACATAGTGACAGTCTTCAGTATAAACCGTCATTTTTATTGTCAAGACCTCATATGGTATGTGGATGTATCTTGTTCTGAATAATCCTACTACATAAGGATTGAAAATATAAACAAGATAAATAGAATTAGTAATAATCTTTTTATAGATTTTCCCTTTTCCAGAGGATCTTCTTCTGAGTTTCTTAATTTTAATGAATGAAATATCCTAATGTATTCACAGTAGAACTTGATTTTCCCATAAAAAACCTGCCACACAGGCACATTTCAGAACACATCCCTTATGTGAAGAGCAGCTCCCTTGAGCTTTCTTCTGGGCGATGGAAGGAGATGGAACTTGGGATCAAAGGGCCTCGCATCTTTCATGGATACTTTGGACTTGTCAGAGAGGAATTAAGTTGCGTCTCCACGTGCACTTGGACGTGGTGGTTGTTTCAGTGTGGACACCTGTCCAGTGTGCTGTAGTCAGTGCTTAGTCAGTGTGCATTTGAGCTCACGGCCCCACGTAAGTCGAACCCTCCACGGTCTGTGGCCCCCCCACTGGGCTGGGTCTGCCACAAGTCATAAAACCATAGACTGGCAGGCAGAAAGGAAACTCAGAAATCCTCTGGTCCAGAGGCCTCAAGGGTATGGTTTTATTTTATTTTCTGGCATCACAATACTTTGAAATAATTAAATAGTTGGTATGTACAGTATACTTCAGTTCGCAAACATTCAGCAAGCAACTAAAATAAGTCACATGTTGGACGGGTAGGATTCACACCCTAGGGGTCAAGACCCTGTGGCCTGGGCCCTCCCGCAGGCCTTGTGTCCTGGCTCTGCCGCCCCCTCGCTGGCCTGTTCTCCATCCCCATTTGCCCCACCTAGAAACCGTCAGGGTAACACTTGCTCCTCCTGGCCTGGTGGTGAGCGCTGGCGTAGCCTGCTGCAGAGAGGCCTTAGGACCAGTTGTCAAGACTACAGCAGGGCTGCTGAGGGAGATTGCAGGCGGACATGTACGCCCGTCCCCTGAGCTTGCATGGCCTTGTCGCTCTGCCAGCCCTGAGTGTGAACTGCAGCATTCTAGCTCCTTCGAGAATCTTGCTCAGCAAGTGAGCTCTCTGTTCTGTAGCGGCCTCGGTCTGATTCTCAGGTAAGAGCAGGCCCCATCAGGACGTAGTTAGGAGAGGCTGCTGCTGGGGGTTACCTGGTTCACCTCCAGGGCCTCTGACCTATTGCTTTAGGGCCGTGCATGTCCTTGTCTCAGGGGCATGAGGAACACTAAGGAGGCCTCACAGAGTCGGGCTACCATAGCTGGAGCACTTCCTGTTATTTCTCTGTACTGTTCCCTACAGATAAATGAGCTCTGGGAGCCTCCTTCAGGACTGGCTGTCCGTGCAGTGGAGAGGTGATGGTCAGCTCCTGGTCAGCATCCGCTCCCTCTGCATCGCCTGTCTGTTCCACCCTCCGGCACCTTCCATCAGTAAAGACAGTGATCATAATTGGTGTTCAGTGGCTTGAGACAGTGCTCTCCACTGAAGGATGCAGTTGAAAAGAGAACTTTAGAGAGGAAGGGCCCATTTAATTCCTGCTGGTGACTTTCTGTTGGGAGATGCTTGGGGAGGAGAAATCCCTGTTCCTTCATTGTGCTGCCTGACTCACCACTCACCAATCATCCAAGCCTGCCTCCCCAGCTCCTCCTGCCTCTTGGCTACCAGAAGTGGGGGAAGAGCCTTCCAATGGCAGCCTTCCCATCTGGGGTGGTGCTTCTTGTAGGCTGGTCACTGTTTCCAGAGCCCTGGTACTACCGCAGTCTGTGTGCTGCTTGCTTTTGTGTGCTCGCATGCGCTCGCCTGCATGGCACCCTGAGCATCGTCCTCCCTTAAGTTTCTGCTGGTTTGATGCTGATATGACGCAGACTTGCAGGAGTTGTCCTGATCCTTGATAAAAACTTCTTGGATACTTGGAGTCATAAGTGAATGAGTCATGGTTCCCACACTGGACAAAGCCATGGACACAAAGTGAAACCCCACCATGCTTAAGAATGATGTGGTTCCTTTTTGAATCACTGCTGTGTGTGTGCATGCAGGCCCTGTACCTCGCCATGGTGGACGCTCAGGTGCGCCCATGTGGGAGTCAGCAGGCTGCTGTCCTTGGCAGCCAGAGCATTGAATGAGAGACAGGAGTTTGTGCGAGTGTTTGCTCATTGGTCCTCTCAAGGAACGTCTCCCTTCCAAGAGCCATCTCATCCTGGCGAGGCGTCCTGGGTTTTCACCCTAGGAAGCAGTCTTTGGGCAGACACTGGCCCTTTCCTCATGTCTGAGCTGGGAAGTAAGGACTCTTCCTCCAAGCTGTGCGCATGGGTGCCCATCCGCTCTCCTGCCCGGGGCCCCCACAGGGCCGAAGGGGATGGGTGTCAGGTGGTGAGGGACTGTGCATGCTGAACGGGGCGGCCTCTGTGTCCTGACACTGCCCAGAGAGACGAGGCGGCATGGGGACTCCAGAAGCGCCGTGTGCTGGAGAAGAGCGGTCCTCAGCGAGTGCGCCTGCATGTGTGTCTCCTCCATGCGCCGAGCCTGGGCGGGCCTTGCTGGTGTAGGACAGGCTGGGGGGCTGCAGTTCTTGGACCAGCGCCATGGCTGTCCGGCATCTGCACCTGAGGAGGCTCATGCCGTGTCGCCTAGGGTTACTCTCCAGATGGGCAAGCAGAACAAGAAGGCCTGTGCACGTGCTGGCCAGTGATGTTTGCAGAAGCCAGCCTTTCCTGAGGTCGTGTTCTGGAACGTTGTTCCTGAGGAACAGGGAGTTCAGGAGGATAAAAGCGTCAATTCCCTGCAGCCTTCGCACAGCCCACTGAGCTGCCCTGCTGGACACGTGGTTTGACTGCTGTGAATTTGCTGAGGTCTTTGCAGTCACTTCCTAGAATAAAGCCATGTTTATCCATGTGTGAGTCTTTCCTCATCTTAACAATTAAATGCAAGTGGATATTTTTGAGTTGTTTTCTATTAGGAACAACATCTCTGCTCCTCCCCTTTTTAGAAAGTATTCTGCCATTAGTTTGGTAGAGAAAAAGGTTGATTCCCGGGCCTAGAATAGTAGCTCATATCTTAGTCCTGAGAATAGCTCGTGTGGAAGCATCATAATGTAATGCTGGAGGGGTTAGCAGAAGTATAGCGCCCTGGTTTCTGGACATTGACTGTGTGCTGGTTCCCTGCTTCCCAACCATTTCCTATCTCAGCACAGTTAGAGACCGCCCGTGCTTGCCTGGCACACTGGGCCCGGAGGTGAGGCCGCTGTGGGCAGAGGGGGCCGCGGGGTGGCTCCAGCCCCGCTGGGAGGCATGCCCTTGGGCATGCAGCTCATCACCTTTCACTCACTCGGCTGGTGGGGAAATTCTGTGCTGAATAAGCCCCGTTAGCCGAGGGCCCATTAGGTTCCCAGCCTGTGCCAGATCTGAGTGGTAGAACTAGAGAGGAGCTGTTTGGACTGGTCTTGGCAACAATAGCCTCTAATGCTCCTGGCTGCTGGGCCTGTGCTGAGGGCTGCACGGGGTTGGCTTAATTTGTACAAAAGCCCCATAAGGGAGGCACTGTTCTCTCCCAGGTTCCTGTGGCTGAGAGCTCAGCGGCAGGCCTGCTTAGTGAGCCCCAGGTCTTTGCTCCACCGTCCTGCCTGCCCTCGGACGCCCAGAACACACACGTCTGTAGTCTAGTGGACCAAACAAACAAGAAACATACCCTGCGAAAGTCCACTAATTCAGAGTGTGATACAACGTTTAACTTCTTTATCCACAAAGAAGCAGACTGAAATTAATAATTAAACCAGGTAGTTTGGAGAAGGCTTTTGGGGTTTAAGAAATATACTTTCCTGATTATGTATTTGAAAATATGCTTTTTCTGGATTTTAAAAGTAATACATGTTTATTGTAATAAAAATAGAAACATTAAAAAAATACATAGAAGTAAATGAACGTGTGTAATCCCCCCATAAAGATAGCTGTTTCACATGACGTTCGTACGTATCGTCCAGGCCACGTAGCCCACGCTGGGTGCTGGCTTGTCTTCAGCTTTCACTGGAGCAGATTGGGGTGAAGGGACACTGTGCTCTCTAAGAATGCTTGTCTGTCCTTCCTTCCCAAGATAAAGTGCTCTGTTGTTTTTCTTCAAATCCGATATTAAACATTCATTGACATTTAAATCTCTATTGAGTGATAAATTTGCACAAAACACCATGTGGGAAAGATTATAAGAGAATATGCATAGCATGATCCTAGTTGGGAAAATAGCTATTTATATACTGGGAAAAAATTTGATATAAATGCATTTTTTCCTCTTGTGCTATTTAACTGTCTCATAGGTTTCCTACCAGGATGTTAGTGCTGGTGCTTCATGGGGGTGAGATCTGGGGCACATCTGAGTTTGGTTTCTGTGTAGTCACCAGATTTGTTTACAATTAACACATTATATAATCCGAACAAAAAAACCACTTCCATCTTGGAATGAAAAGCAGACGTTTTCTCACCCACTTGCTGTGCAGGGCCCAGAAGTGGGAAAGTGGAAATGCAGGCTTCAGGGTGAAGCACATTTTCTTCCCTTTTCTCTGTTCCAGGAAGGCGTTGAAGTTCGGGTGGCGAGGATCTTCAATACCTTTGGGCCGCGCATGCACATGAACGACGGGCGAGTTGTCAGCAACTTCATCCTGCAGGCGCTGCAGGGCGAGCCGCTCACGGTATGTGCAGCCTCAGCAGGCACGAAGCAGTGGGGGCTCGGCCAACAGGTGACGAAGGCGGAGCGCGTCTGGACTCAGGGAGTAACATTCCTGAGGTGCCGCTTGGTGTTAAGTAGGCGCTGCTGCCCGCCTCGAAGGGGAGGGGTGCTGGGCGTGAGTCCAGGAGGAATGAGTGTGACAGGACGCAGGGCCCCATGCTCCCCGAGTGCACAGCGTCCTGCAGGCCTCGTCCACGCTGCCCGCTCCTCGGCCTGCCTCTCTGCCCGGCCTGCCTGCAGAGACTTTCCCAGACGTTGTCTTGGCCGCTGGCTGTGCCCAGTCGTGTGTCTGCGCCCAGCGCCCCTCGGGTTGCTGATGAAGTTCCGTTGGTTCTCTTCGGTTCTGCGGAGTCCCCAGCACTCTCCCCCTCCCTCCTCGTCCTGCTTCTCTGGCTCTCCTGTGGTCTTCCTGCCTGTCCGCCTCTGCCTCTCTGCCCGTCCGTTCTGTGGCCTCTGTGCCCCTTCACAGCTCAGCATTCGGTGGATGTCCAGAGTGGAGGAGTGTCCTGTTACTCTGAAAATCTTGCAGGACGGTTTGCTTATCAGCTGAGTGTATTCCCAGGGAAAAAACTATATGCATGCGTGTCTGTCTAACCGTCTGTCCGTCGCTCCCTAGCTATCTGTCCGTGGAGTGAGTTTACTGCTTCTGTTCTCTGATCTTTACGTCTCTTCACTCATTTAATGCTCACAGCACAACTGTGGGGTGCAGGTTATATTATTACCCCGAAAGTCCGATGGGGGACTGAAGCACAGATCTTAGATAAATTGCCCAAGTTTATGTGGCCCAACCATGGCAGCCACTGTTTGCACCCGAGCCTCCGCTCTTAATCGCTGGTCTCCGTGGTGTTCATCTCTTGGGTGTGTTAGCTACACCACTCCCAATTTAGAACAAAAGTTTAGCCGGTTGCAAAATGACGTGGCTCCCCCAGGGCAAGACATATTTTATAGGTGAGTTTTGCTTGACACATGACAGGGGAGTGGTGACTCCAAACGCCAGCCCGAGGTACCGGACGCCACCAGTCTGCTCTCCTGCCTCCAGGCTCACCAAGTGCTGGCTCCCTGCCTCGGTGCCTGCGGATGGGTGCAGGGGTCACACTCGGTCCTCTTCCCCGCACACCATATATCAGATCCACCGGCGTATCTGGTGGCCTTGCCCAAGTAGATCCAGACTCCAGCCCCTTCTCACTCCCTCTCCTGCTGCTCCGGTCCTTGCTGCCGCCCGCTCCCTGTCGCTCCTAACCACTCTCATTCTCCCTGTTGGGCGCTCTCGACCAAGCAGCCAGAGGTAGCCTTTCAAGAGAAGTCAGAAGCTCCAAGGGCTTTTCATCTCTTGAGAGCATAACACGCGGTCCTCTCCTGCCTGCACATGTGGGCCTCACCCCTGCCTCCACAGGCTGAGTCCTGTGTTCCTGTCTGCCCCAGGGGCATTTTTCTTCCGGGCATCTCCCTGTTCAGTCATCACCTCACTAGGGGAGCCTTCTGGACTGTTCCGTGTATGATGGCACCCACCTGTTACTCTCTCCTTCCTAACCTTTTTTGTCTTTGTTGAGCTCCTTACCAGCTGAAATGTTAATTTTCCAGCCCCCAGTCCCACCTAGAGTGTAAGCTGTTAGAAGTTGGAACTTTGCTTTATTCAGGCGGTGTCCCCGGCTCCTGGTGACATGTGACAAATGCTGGTGGAATTAATGATTGGGTTTATGGTGGCTGCTTCCCTCTGTGATGAGCACAGGTGGCCCAGTGCCCTGTCCTGGAAGCTGGCAGTTTTATGTCACTGCGAGGCGGAGCTGACTCTCTGTCCCTGGTCCCCTCTGCCTGCTGTTTGGTTCTGAGCCTCTTGTGCCTGGGCCTCCCCCGGCTGCTCTGTGGAGAGCTCCTCGCCTTCAGGGACACTCGGGCCTTTTAGCCACCGCGCTTGGTCCCTCTGCTCACACCACAAGATCAGAGCTGCTTTGTTTGCAGAGTAAATGGCAAGAGCCTTCCGAGAAGCAACTTCTGGATTTATTGCCTCCTGGGCAGCAGCCAGGCCCCAAGTGTCCCCAGCCCAAGAGCAAGTCCCTAGCCCTCCCCAGAATGTGCCTATTATGGACAGACGGTCATAACTCATGTGTTGTCTTCATGCCGCACAAGCTTCTGTGCCAGCGACAGAAGGAGAAAGAAGGCTGGTGCCGTCCAGGACTGTAGTTGGTCCAGGCCCTCGGGTTTAGTCTTCTCCAGACGCCGCTGGGGGCAGGAGGCAGTGTCCTCGGGGAGACCTTTCCGAATGCGTCTGTTTCCTCCTGTCACGCAGAGTTCTCCTTCCGTTCAGTGATTTGATGAAGTTGATAACTTTTCATCCCTTTCTGTCCAGTTGAGATAGCATGTCTTGCTTTTGTCGCATGGTTCTCTGGAGAATTCTTGGGGGAGGGGTCACACATCCTGATTCTCTCACTCCAGCCCGTCTTTGGGAACACTGGGTTTATTCGGGAAGGAGAATAAAGAGGTGTGTCCATCTTTTTCCCTTTCTGCTATATTTCCAAGTCATTTCTGAGACTAAAGACCTCCCTAGTGGTCGTTGGGAACAGCTCAGTATCTTGTCCTCCATTTTCCAAGCTGGGTTCATGAAATCACTTAGCTTCGGCCTGCTCTTCTCTGAAACCTTCTGTTATCTTATCCGTCGGCAATTTCATTCTTGGGGCACGTCTTAGCGTTCTGAGTCACTGCCCCATCCGATGCCTGTTAGGGTGGCTCAGGGACTGCCCTGCTCGGCTCTGTGAGTCGTGTGCAGGAGCTGTATTCGAAGCTGAATCACATACAAACTCAGGAAATACTGTTCCAGGTTAGAAAGTTGAGATGGTAGATGAGTATGGTTCAGCTGGAGCTGGCGTAGTAAGTTTATTTTGAAGAGACTTTAGCTCACAATTCACTTACAACACACGTGCACACACACGCATGCATACACGTGTTTGCAGCAGGGTCAAAATCCATGTTGCCACCTTACTGTGATTATCTCAGTTTGCAGATGAGAAAACTTTATTGAGATGAATTTTTCCAGGACAGCCAGGATGTGGCAGAACTGGGTTTGAATCTGGGTCTATATCATTGTAAAAGTTTTGCTGTTTTTCCAAAGGGCAATTTTGGAGAAACCATCCTTCTAAGACCAGGCCACAGTCAGTTTACTCACCCTCCATACCCACACGAAGTGTGATAGGCAGTTCCTCACTTTGAGCCTGTGTTCGTGCATCTCAGGTGCGTGAGGCACAGCCTTGGACGTGATGTGGTGCTCCCCCATGGTGCTCCCTTCACTTTGCCCCTCACTGGTGCTCCCAGCTGCCTGTCCGCCTGCCGGCCTGCCTCTCCCTTTTGGTACTTCCGGAATCCCATGTGGCTTTGACCTGCACACCGCCCTCTGTTACCTAGACCTGAAGAGGGCCTGGAGCCCCCTTGTGTCTCTCCCATTCTGTGAAGTGAAACCAGAGCTGCTAGAAGTGCCCCTGTCTTCTCTCAGAGGAAAACAAGGTCTCTGGGGGGCCGTGCAGAGCACTTGCTGTCAGCACGGTCCCTGCGTTATTCATGTTCTGGCTTCTGTTACACACCTGCTTTGGGCCACCTCTGTAAACGGGGTATTGTCTCTGCCCTGTGTGCCCTGTCATGGGAGAGGGCTGTGCACGGGGGTTCCAGGTGCATTCCAGAGGTCAGGGAGGGGTACTGGGAGCAGGGCATAGCATTTTCTCACACACACACACACAGCCCCCTTTTTACTTTTTCACATTGAGCCACACAGAGTAAATATGACACACGTGAATTATAAGTCTTCATATTGCAAAATACTGTGTTGATGATATAGCGCGGCTGATTTAAACCAAAATATGGATGGGAGAGTATGATATACTATAGAAACTTACGTCCAACAGGACTTTAGAAGGATGCCAGGGGGAGGGGTCCAGGATGCCGCTCATGTTGCATCTTAGCTCACGCGCACACTGGAGCACATCTTCAAGGCTGCATCCACAGGAGCCAGGAGAGTTGTACCCTGGGGTGCCCAGGATCCAAGCATTCCTGCCGCAGCCAGGCACAATGGCCCTTCCAGTGCCTCCTCCCGTATTGAGGACTTGCCCCTGAGGCCGGGTTGCCACACTGATATCAAGTGAGACCTCAGTGGAAGGGGTGCTGCTGAGGGACTTTTGCCACTGGACCTTGGGGAGTAGGCTGAGCTCCCCCTGACGAATGTGGTGCCTGCAGTTGACCCCAGGCCACCAGAGCCCTATGGCGATGGAGTCAGGGAAGAAGTGTGCCTGAAGACAGCCTGGCCTCCTGGTCATGCCTGCCCCTCCCAGAGGGCACTTTCTCAAGGCGGCTGTGGGAAGGCACAGCAGATGCAGTTTATTTCAGTCTTCGGGAGCTGTTGTGGACTTCCCAGTCTGTCGCTCTGAACCTTCCTCTGGGATTAGGTGACGTTCCACCTGCTAAGCGTCTCCATCACAGTTCCCTGTTCCTGAAAAAGGGTTTGGCACGCTTCTTTAGGCTCCTCACCCTGGCGGCCCCTTCCAACCTGTGCCATCCCTGGCTTCGGCAGCCTGGGGGCCCTCAGCGTGTGCCCGCCCGCATGCCTGGGTGAGACGAGAGGCTGCCCCGTGTGTTCCTTTGTGCGTGCTGCTGCATCAGCTCCGAGGGCTGATCGGACTGAAGACCGAGCCTTCATCCAGGCTTGTTGCTGCTCTGCTCATGCAGTGGGCTCTTCACGAATGTGCCGGAACCCAACAGCAGACCCGCCATCACAGTGACCCTGAGTGAGTGCGGTGGGGCGATGCACAGAGAGCAGACAGAGGTGTGTCTGTGCCCTCCGCTGTGACCGGGCAAACCCGAGAAGGGTGGGTGGGTGCAGACGCACAAGGGTGTAGCTGCTCACACAGATTGACGAGTCTGGCCTAAATCTGGGCCTCACATGGCAGTGAGATTGGAGAATGGCCTGGGGCCAGCCTGCGAGTCATAGTGTACAGCTGAGACTGCAGGCAGCTCCGAAGCTGTCGATGCAGCCGGGGAGGAGAAAGAATCCTGGACTTGCAGGCAAGGCAGTGTCTACTCTGCTGGATGCAGGTCACTGTAGCGCTCGGAGCTTCCATGACCCCATCTTCAAAATAAACTTGTGGAAAAATATGCGTGTAGATATATATAAGTGTTACACCGACAGGACTAGGCTGGAGGGTGGATTTCCAGCATGACAAGCCGGCCATTCAGTAATGGGTGGACCCTCTGTCCTACTTAACCAGGCCCATTGCTTCCTTTCTGACTCAGCCAGATATATCCTGGGGGTCAGCGAGGCCAGAGAATTGGGGTCAGACAGAACTGCCAGCGAAGCGCAAGTCAGAGGCCCACCCCATCTTTCCTCAGTTTTCGTTCACTGACATGTGCTGCTGCCATTGTTACGTCTGCAGACAGAAATCTGCATGAATCGGTATTGCCCCAGCCTTTCCTCACGTGAGGCCTTCCAGCTAGGACAGACCCTCAGGTAGACGTGGTGCACCCATGACACTGGCGCATGTAAACACTTACCAAGACAACACTGCCCTTTCACCCTGCTTAACAAAAGCAGAGAAGGCACTGGGGATGGATGGGGCTGCCCCTTCCCCTCTCTCCTTCTCAGAGCCAGTGGACTGAGCCCTGGGAGGCTGATGGGGGAGTGGGGCCAGTGGAGCTGCTGTCTGCAGAGCGCTCGGCCTCCTGGCTCCTCTTTGTCTGGCGGCGCCAGCACTGTTATAATCCAGCTTGGAAATCAGGCTGTTCCAGAAGGCAGTCCCTCCTCCCAGCTGCCTTCTTTCCGCCACAAGCCAACAAGCAAAGCAAGCAAACAGTCCGTGGCTCTCTGTTCTCTGTGACTGTGGGGTTAGGGAGTCTCTTCGTTCCAGTTAAGTGGTATAAACTGCAGAAGTCACAGGTTGTTGTTGAGCACATGTTCATCCAGAACTGGCTGCAGGAGGCAAAGATGAGTCAGACTCCTGTCCCAGGGGGCGCCCACCGGGGGAAGCTGGTAGGAGCAGCGGAGTCTAGAAGATTAGGGGAGGACCAGCGAGCACAAAGGGCAGAGCAGTCCATTCTGTTCTTGGAATGAGCCAGAGGAAGCATCACAAGGAGGCAGCATCAGAGCTGGTCCCTGAGAGACGAGCAGTAGTAATCGCCAGGTGGGAAGTAGACGAGAGGCTTGGTAGCGGGTGAAGGTGTGCCAGCATGGACGGTGAGATGTGGAAACGGACAGGGGACACGTGTGCAGGGGATGCACGTGCAAGTGCAGGCCCCGCCTGCTAACTCTGTCTCCTGTCCCGAGTCTCCCGCTGCTTCTCAGCCTCGGTCGCACGTTAGCATCACCCCGGGAACTGGCTGTCAAAATACCGAGCTGTCCGCCTGCCTCATCCACACAGAGTCTATGGACTGGCCTGGCGGGGAGCCAGGGTGGGGGACCCCGTTAGATGTGCTGATTACTGTTTGCGTGTGGGTCTATCACCTTGCTGGACTCGGAGATGTCCGTCCCCAGAACCTGACACATCATAAGACTCTCATAGAAGCGGAGTCTTTCCGATACTGTCTTGAGGACAGACTTAGACACATCCGAGTGCACGCGTCAAGTGTTCCGCGCCCTCCCACAGTCGGGACTCTACTTTGAAGTATGAAGCGTGGGTGGGAGCGTGCCTGCCTGCAGCATCAGTTTGGGGTCGGTCTGTGCCCCTGGCGTTTTCAGGAACCCGGCTGTCTGGGGTGTGGTTTTCCCAGGAGGCCTAACTGTCGGTTTCCTCCCAGGTGTACGGATCCGGGTCGCAGACAAGGGCCTTCCAGTATGTCAGGTAAGACGCCGGCCCTGCACGAGCGGCGGCCCAGCAGGCACCGTGCAGACCCAACAGTCGTGTCTGTCTTACACGTTAACTGTTTTCACAACTCTAACAGCGTGTCTTGGTTAAAAGTTCATTTTAAGGGGCTGGCCTGGTGGCGCAGCCCTTAAGTGTGCACGTTCTGCTTCAGCTGCCCAGGGTTCGCCGGTTCAGATCCTGCGTGCAGACATGGCACCGCTTGGCCAGCCATGCTGTGGTAGGCGTCCCACATATAAAGTAGAATAGGATGGGCACGGATGTTAGCTCAGGGCCAGTCTTCCTCAGCAAAAAAGAGGAGGATTAGTGGCAGATGTTAGCTCAGGCCTAATCTTCCCAAAAAAGTTCATTTTAATTTTCAGATGGGAAAGCTCCTGCCATTCTCTTTTTAAAAGTTGGAATGTCATGTGGCCATCCATGACTCAGGACTCAAGTGCTGCTCCTTTACTGCCACCTAGTGGTGCACAGGTGCACTGCCCGGCGCTGAGGGCCGTCGCCTCAGTTCGGGCCGGGTAAGGTTTGGCCTTAGTCGCCCAGCAAACCTACGGATTCCAAAGTCTGACCCATTTTTGACTGGATGAGGTTGTCCACAGAGAGAGAAAAATGAGTGTCCCAATATTCAATTTTGTGCTGAAACTAAAGGCAGATAAGAATGTGTTTAAGAACTTTGTTGAGTAGT
The DNA here is from genome assembly GCF_021613505.1 of Equus quagga. Lineage (NCBI taxonomy): Eukaryota > Metazoa > Chordata > Mammalia > Perissodactyla > Equidae > Equus > Equus quagga. Next base: position 51,974,182 of record NC_060271.1, read on the forward strand.
CTCACATGGTAATTTTTATTGTTTTCTTGGTAATCTTCGTAAATCTAATTTTTTTTGGTCAGTTCAGTTGATGACAAATTTTAAAATGGAGTTTGTGTTCTGAGAGAAGAGTTACCATATAGGCAGTTACATATACCAGAATATTTTCTCACAGGACACTGTTACTGTGAATTCTGTGTAAGTTTCTGGTATCCTACATCACTGTAGAATCTAGCCTGTATTTTGGCACGATATATTTTCATTTTTCCATACAAATACCCTGTAATGCCAGGCAGTTGGAAAATGCTATTCCTGGTGTCTTGAGCTTGTCCCGGGGGTGCTGTAGGGGCCACGTAGTGGCAATGGGGTGAGGGTCTGGGCAGCCCCCACCTCAGCTGGAGCAGTCACAGAGACCATCTGATTATGTGAGGGTCCCAGGTGGACATTGCTTTGAGAAATGGAACTGCTAGTAAAAAGAAAGCAAAACAACCGCTGTAGATTTTTCCTGGAAGTGTTTGTGAATTTCCACATTTAGTCCAAAAGAAAGCCGTGAATAAACACTTATAGTGGTCAGTGTTTTTTTCTCTCCACCCATTAGCATCTTGCCAAGCAGGGCAGAAAGCCTGGGAGTATAAAATGACTGGCCCACTTTGTTCCCCAAACACCCTAAGAAGGGACTTAACCAGGAAGTGGCAGCTACCCCCTTCAGGATCGTTTTCATGTCAGAGCACTTGACCCAGGCACCACGTGCTCCGAGGAAACTGCGGTGGCACGTTTCTCTATCGGGCTGTGTTGATTGCCATCTTTTCAGAATACTGTGTCCCCCCCCCCCCCCCCCCCCCCCCCCCCCACGCCGTGCCCCTTCTGGAGGGAGTCTTTCGGTCTTCAGTTACACTCAGTTTCCTTCAGCCGCATCAGTGTTCCCTGAACTTCTCCAGCTGTAACACTGCAGGAAAGAGTAGTGAGCCAGTGAAGGGAAATCAGAGCCCATTCTGCTTACCGTTCCCGTTATTTCAAAGGTAGCAGATACAAAGTTCATTTTAAAATAGCCTCAGATACTTCTTTTTGCTAGCGATTAAAATATTTTAAGAATTCAGTGGTGCATGTGCCACATTCCATCCCAGTTCAGGACAAACACACCCCTCGAGTGCGGCCTGCCCAGGTGTGGCTCACACGCACGGTCATCGTCCCAGATGCCAGCAACACCTGGGAAAGAGCACTCATGTCGTGTCACCAGGAACACTGGGACATTTCAGAAGCGTTGGGACATCCCTTTCAGAAAGCCTTTCTTTGTCACAGTCATCATTGCCTCCCCAGCTCTGGCCATGTTCTCTCGGGTCATGGGGCCTGAGATGGTGAGGCTCCGTGACTTTACAGACTCAGGCACAGGGTTCCCCTCATGCACTTTGACGTGTTCAAGACTCAGCTCTGGTAGTTAACTACCAAAGCTTCCTGTTTTTAATAAGCTATTTTTAGAAACTGATAATCTTTTACTTCATGGTTAAAAATGCGTGGTGTCTAGGAACGGCCCTGTGGCATAGTGGTTAAGTTTGATGTGCTCCGCCTCAGTGGCCCTGGTTTGTAGGTTCGGCTCCCAGGTGTGGACCTACTCCACTCATCAAGCCATGCTGTGGCAGCATCCCACATACAAAGTAGAGGGAGATTGGCACAGATGTTAGCTCAGGGACAGTCTTCCTTGAGCAAAAAACAAAAAAAGAGGAGGATTAGCAACAGATATTAGCTCAGGGTAAATCTTCCTCACCAAAAAAAAAAAAAAAAAAACAGCACAATGTCTGACTCCATAGTTACTCTTCCAAATTAACTGTTACAAAATCCATGATTGCCTTGAGGCAGCATTTCCTGGTTTCTGAGGTCTAGGTGATCATGCGCATCAACATCTTGGCATGACCGTGTTTGGTATTTTCATGGTCAGGGTACGTCCTCATCCACATAACAAAGGCATGCTATATTATTTTAAAAAGTCACTTTGTCAAAATGACACTTTTAAAGAGCTACAGGTTAAATGAGTGTGATCTATGCCATTTTGACCTTAAAAGTTGCCGATTTATTACATAAAAGGTACACAGCCCACCCCCGTCGCGTCCCCCTATGAGGATGATTGCGTAAGAGTCAGTCGTCCTCGAGCTTGATATGGACCCCTCTCCATTTCGATATTACAAATGGCTGTGGATGCCCCTGAGTGGCAGCTTTTAATGTCTTCCCCTGACTATGAAGAGACGTGTGCCATGAGAGAACATGTTGCGATGTAGTAATTACTGCCATAGTGATGAAGTGACTTTTTGCCAGTTTCCAGAAAAGAGAAATCATCTGATGTCCTCAGATATTTGCGTCTGTGCTTGATCTGTGAAACTAGAACGACTTTAGGCACGTTCATATAAAATACCCATTTGTTGTAAACAAAAACCCAGAAAACTGTTGGTTTACTAAATATCCCACCAAAAAAAACCTTTATTTCAACCAAAAGGAAAGCAAAAGCTGAGGTTTTCTTTTGGAAGTTCACTCTAGTGCCCTGCTCCTTGCTGGTAATGCTGGAGGAGGAGGGAGAGGCTTCAAAATGGACTTCACTGGATCGCCAGAGCAGGATTTCAAGTCTTCTCAGAAATACAGCTGGTGAAAATAGACTGAGAGGGGCTTGTGGAGAGCAGTGAGGTGTCATTTTTACGAAGTAACTTTTTTTTAACAGAGCCACACTTTAAAGCTTCTGAAAATAAGAACCAAACCTTGGTAAGCGAAAATTTGCTTACTTATCTTCACCTTCATGGCCCTGCCAATCACGATCCATTTGCCGCATCCAGACACCCCTGACGTTTCATACGAGCTGTTTCCTTGGGGGGTGGTGAACTGCAGGGCAAGGGCGTAGGGAGCGGCGTTCCAGTTTATTTCCGCACTTGGTATTGTTTGGCTGTATCTGTGATTTGCCAGTATGGGAGTTACATACTGGAGTCCTTTCATTTCGGTGGATCTTACTTTTTAAAAAATCATCTGCTTTTGTACGGGCCAACTACGTGGGTTCACGTTAACCATGGACTTTCATCAGAAAGTTGTGTAAACGCCATCTTTTTTGGGTGTGTGCCTATTTTAACTTATTTTTATTTTTTAATTGTTAAAGGATTTCAGAAATATACAAAGTTGAGAACTCAAGCCCATTGCTCAGTTTCTATCCTGTTTAACCATTCTACCCCATCCACTGAAAGCAAATCCCAGATGTCATATCATTTCATCCATTAATACTTGAGCATTCTCAGCTCCCTCTTCTGTGCAGGATTTTATTTTGACGTTCAGTTTTCCATTGGGTTTGGCTTTCCTCTGGGAGGGGGCGTGTCCAACACTCGGCACCAGCGTGCCTCAGCAGGCGGCGCCTGACCTGGCCTTCCCTTCTTTTCTAGTGACCTCGTGAATGGCCTTGTGGCTCTCATGAACAGCAACGTCAGCAGCCCGGTCAACCTGGTGAGTCCAGCCTCCCCTTCCGTGTCTCCAGGACAGCCCAGTTTCATTCTTCCGTGAACCCGTGAGAAGCACCAGGCTTGGCTTTACTTGCCATCAGCACACTGAGGACTTGCTTGAGTGTTGCCTGTTGAATGTGGACGCTAGAGGAAAACACAAAGCACAGTAAAGTAAGAGTTATAAAGAAGTACAGCATCCGCACGACGGGGATGCGGGCTGTAAGCAGCACTAAACTAGCTTCGTCCACCTGAAGGGCCCGCGTAGAAATCTGTACATCCTCTTGGTGGTATACAGGGGCATTTTGTGTGCCTTCCTTTCTCCATCATTCGGTGTGCAGATAGTCTGTCTAAGACTTGGTAGAATGAGTTTTCAGAAGATGGAGGTTGTCCAGAAAGTCTTCCGGGCACTCTGTGGTTCAGCCGTGCAGACCACCTTTGTTGCTTCCTCCCCCACCGCTTTCAGAGTCTCTCTGTTGCCGGGACTATAAGGCTGGTTTGCCCGGTCTCCCTCCCAGCCTTAAACACTGGCAGTGCTGGTGAACTTGCTTCCCCCCAAAGCAGTTCATTCTGTCTTTGGCCAGTTCTGGCTGACGGGAAGTTTTTCCTTAGGTCAAGGACTAGAATCTCATTCTCTGTGCGCCTGCCCACTGGCCTTACTTCTCCGCCTGGGGGACCATGTACAGCTAGTCAGATGCCTCTGCATTGTGACCGCTTTCCAGGGATTTAAGGGCACGGTCATACCCCGGAGTCTTCTCCTCTCCAGCTCTTTCAGCCAGAGCCATGGCATGCTGGAGTCCTCTTCCCTTTCCGTCACTGTCTTCTGAATGGCTTCACTCCATCTTGTTTAAATGGGAAGTGTCCAGTGTAGACTGTCCAGCATTCAAGATGTTCTGCTTCTGTTGATGGCAACTGACACAAGAGCCCCTTAGCTCATTAGGGAGCCACCTAACACTGCCTCACCTGGACAGTGCCGTGGGCTCTATTTCAGGGGCTTCTCCCAGACCCCCTCTCCTACTTCCTATAATGTTTGGGACTCTCAAACAGGTGTGGCCATGTCTGCTTATTTCTTGGAAACCATATCACTCAAAAACCTGTCTTGTACTTTTTTCTGTAACCAGCAATCTCGAGCATGTTCCATCGCGTTCCTTGTCCACTGAGTTGGGAGGGAGCCCTTCCCAAACAGGGAAGAGTGGCCCCTGGAGCGGCCGATCCCTGTGGGGCCGTTGGTTGGCTCAGGGATACAAGTGGCTGCAAGCACCCAGCCGGTGCTACCTTCGTGAGCTGCTGAAGGAACATGCGGTTAAAAGCAGAATAGATGTGTCTTGTGAGCATTTGCTGACCTGACGCTGTAAAGGCCCTGCCAGCTGCTCCCTGTGTTTTCCCTACGTGCCCTTTAAAATGAGCACGTTGTCCAGGATCTCCTTGAGTATCCACGCTCGCTCTTTAGATACCATGTTGCTTCCTTCCTCCTGCTGGGGGCCTTTGCACTGGGACATTTGGAGATGCCCATCTCTTGTAGAAACCTGTCTTTTCTAAAGTCTGAAGAGTGTGTCTGCCAGTAGCCCTGATAAAAACTGGGCCACCTTCTCCCAGATTCCCACCACTCCACATTGCTAGCTGTACCTTTTTTTGTGCCCATATTGAGGGCCAGGGTCCCTGCCTGCCTCTCTTACCTTCTAGCTTCAGAGCAGACTAGGAAATTGGGGATGAAGTGTCTTTAAGATATGAAATTGCCAAACTTGCTGGTGGTCTCTTAGGATCGGGAGTAGGGTGGCAAGTAGGAGTAGCAGGATTGGGAAGGGACGGGGCAGTGGCTGCTGCGGTGTGTGGTGGGAGGGAAAAAAGGAGAAAATGGTTTCTCTTAAAGCCCCCCAAAAGCTGAGTATGCTTTGTCAGCCACATTGAGTCTTTCCCTCCGTGAGTCATTTCATTCCTGTTAGGGCTTTCGTGTGTGAGTTTGCAAGTCCCTAATTACTTAAGTTGTTGACATAGTACACCGAGAAGGAACTACGTTGTCTTAGGAGAGCTAATTTTGCACAACAAACTTATACAAAGTGACACTGCACTTGCAGTGACGTTAGATACAACAATTGTCTGTCCTGGTGGCTCGGCCAGCGCATGTGCCCACGTTAGATACTCTCAGCTGGGCTAGAGGGTGTCCTTGTGAACCGTGAGTCCAGAGGACAGAGGTGAAGACAGGTAAGTGTAGCGCTTGGCCAAGTTGAGGAGTCGGCATCTTGAGACATGAGACAAGAGGCAGGAGCCTGGAGATTCCTGAGGTGCCCAGAACGTCCTTGAAGACTGCGTGTGGTTTGGGGGGAGGGGCCGCTGCCTCAATTACACTCATAACCAGAAACCGTTTCTTCCTCAGGGGAACCCAGAAGAGCACACCATCCTAGAATTTGCTCAGTTAATTAAAACCCTTGTTGGTAAGTAGGACAAATACCTTCCTGAAGGAAAACCGGCTGCACTTACCCTATCAGTTAATCACACCTTGACTAGGAAATGGGTAATGAATGCAGGGTAATTGAATCAGGTAGATAAAAAGCAGAACTTTATCAGGAACACTTAATTGTTTTCTGATTCTTATTAAGTAGTGGAAAGATACAGACGAAGGGGATAGGGAAGGAGGCCGGTGTTGTTCACAGTTGGAATTGCAGGTCTGTGGAGTGGGAAGAAGATTGTTCCCAGTGCTCGGGACGGGCTTGCGTTGGGTCCTTCTGCACACTGGCCGTTGTTTGGTTTCCAGAGCTGGCAGTGAGGAGCATGGAGTTGCAGGGAGCAGGGAGAGTGACACCAGCTTGTGCGTTTCTGATGGAACCTGTTGGCGAGTTTTATGTTCTGTTTACAGTTCTGGCCAACCTGGCCGTGAAACGTTGTGGGCAGTGTAGACACGGGGAGTAGCCCCTGTCAAGGGTCTGCTCTTAAGCCACAGGAAGTTTGTGTACTTCCAGCCAGCCCTTGGGTTGCAGACGTATTGGGTGAGCCCTCTGTCACATCATCAGGCTTATGGAGCTCTGGGGAGTCTGGCGCTTGGGGGTGTCTGTTTTATGGGATTGATTGAGAAATTTGAGTGAAGACACAACCTGGATGGAGTGTGGTTGGCTGGACTAAGGGTGAATGTCATACAGGATGTTCTGGACTGGCTCTCCAGACCCTACTCTTGGCTGGATTGATTCTTCAGGCTTGTCCTTCCTGGAGTTGAGCTGTCGTCCACCAGCATTGTTCTCATCAAGTCTGGACAGTTGGACAGGAGAGGGGATGCTCTTCTGGAGACGGAAACAGAAGCATCTCGTGGCTCCAGCAGCCTCCATTCAGATCCATTCCCCAGCTTTTCTGTTCTGAATCTGTCTGTCCCTACCCAAGTAAGGAAGGAGCATGCTCAGATAACAGCTAATGTGGCACCTGGGCCATCAAAAACCTCGCTGCCCAGAGTGGGGCCCACAGGACAGCATCCTCAGCATCATCCAGGCACTCGTTAGAAATGCAAAATTGCACAGCCTGCTCGCGTCTCCTGGGCCAGAGTCTGCATTTTGACAAGATCCTAGGTGATTGTGTGTGCACATTGATGTTTGAGAAGCATTAGTCTAAAACCTGAGTGGGCCGCGGTATAACCACGTGTTTCTGTGAGTGGCTGTGCAGACACCACCCCCACACCACCGTGGCTGGAAGCAACCACCGTTTCATCTGCTCGAGATTCTTCCATCAGGGCTGGCCTCCCCTTGGAGTTTCTTCTGCACGTCTGGCTGATGGTCACTGTTGTGGCTTCATTCTACTGGTCAGCAGGCTCTGGACGCAGCTAGGATGCTGGACAAGTCAGGCTTCTCTGTCCTTCTGCACATGGTCTCTCCAGGATGACTGGCCATTTTAGGTGTTGGCTCAGGACTCGATGCTGCAGGCGCATATAAGTGGCCAGGTTTATGTAAGGCGTCGGCCCCTTACTGGCCTGTGGTCATTCCCCCTACTCTACTAGTTAAACAAGTTGAAGCTTGCTGATTACTCCAAGGCGTGAACACCCCAGGTGTGGCTCACTGGGGACATCAGTGTCACAGACCACCACACACCATGTTTGCTGTATTTACTTACTTTGGAGTCGTCTTGGTGGGCATGCCTGCTGTGTCAGCTGGTGGCGGGTGGTCTGCCTTGGAGCCGGCAGTGTGAGGCACACCCTCCTGTTTCGTTCGGGGTAGCTCAGGCTGTAGAGGCAGAGGAGCCGCTCCTCCCCGAGCTCTGGAGAGGCCAGAAGGACAGTCCCTCCCACGGCAAGGCGACTCTGTGAGGGGGTGTTGTGCAGCCTGCACCCTTATCTGCCCAGACGGGATTTTATTGTGACATGTACAGTAGAAGTCAGAGGTCTACTGGTTTGTGATTCTGTCTTACCTTTTCCTTTTTTTAACAACTCAGGTAGTGGAAGTGAAATTCAGTTTCTCTCCGAAGCTCAGGATGATCCACAGAAAAGAAAACCAGACATCAAAAAGGCGAAGCTGATGCTGGGCTGGGAGCCTGTGGTAAGTGTCGGGGAGTGACGTGGCCTCACGGAAAAAGGTCTCCACAGGCCACGTCCGTGTCCTCGTGGGCACCAGCTATTGCTGGGTAGCCCCCAGTGGAGCGAGGTGGGCTCAGGCATCTGGGCAGACTGGAGGGGAGGGTTTTTTCCAGGTCATCACGTAGCTTCTTGTGTCATGTGTCTCATTCTCTGTTATGGGGCAAGTGGCTTGGCCTGCTGGGGGCTCTGCCTTCATAAACTCACGTGGAAGCAGCATTGAGGGGGATGGCCCCGTGTGCTCTGGGCCTGTGTGGACCTGCCTGTCTCTGCTCAGTCAAGCCCATCTTGGCACGTGCAGGGTTGGGCGAGGCTGCCGTGTGAACTGGGGTGAGCTAATCCACCGGCTCTGGTGCAGGCAGGCCACCAGGTTGGAGAGACAGAGGCTGCAGGCGAGGAAACAAGGGGGTCTCCATGCCTTTCCTTTGCTCGCAGACTGTCAGGCCCTTGCTGTGACTGCAAGAATGTTCTCCTCCCCTGCCCTAGAGTGCTTGTCCTCTCAGGCCCTGTGTCCCCCAAGCTGCCCAGGTTCCAGGGCCGCCTGTGGCTGGGGCTGTGCGTGGCTGCTGCCTTCTGTCCTTCAGGCCTCAGTTCAGAGGCCATCTGTTTAGAGAGGCCTTCCTAGGCAGCCACACCTGTGGGCACAAGTTCACCCCATTTACCTTCTGTAGCGCCTCCGCCTTCCCTCTTTGCTCCTCCGCTCCCCTGGGGCCCTGCCAGAATGTGCCCTCCCTGAGGGCAGCGGCATGTTGGGCTTGTGTGCGGTGCCCCTGCGGCTGCCGCAGAGACTGGCGCACTGTCGGCGCTCGATAGACGTAGGGCCGTCCCAGGTGTGCCTCCGTGGGCTGTGGCTGCCTCCCTGTCGGGTCACAGGCACAGAGAGGCAGGGCGCAGCCACAATCTGTTCACCTTTTAAAAATGTATGTAGTACTGAGTGTAGGGAGGAAAAGTAATGTTCCCTCTACCCTTCCGAGTTCTTAGCTGAGAACCCTGTGTGACAAAAAACAGATCAAGAGAAGAGTGAACAGAAGGTTATTAACATGTACCTCTTGTATACATGGGAATTTCCCAAGGGAAAATAAGTACCTCAAAGGGGTGGCTTAGAACTCAGGCGCAAATACCATCTGCTCAGGGAAAGGGGGCACGTGGGCCTCTGAGAGAGGAGGAGGTGATATTGGGAAAGGTGAATGGGCCCTTAGAAGAAAAGATGGAGCTGTGATGGTTTGTGACAGGCTTTATGTGGCGTCAACTAGTCTCCTCTGTGGTGACAGTCGTGCCCCTGGTTGATGGCACTTCTGGGAGGGGAGAGATGATGGCTGATTCCTTTCGGAGGATCTGTCTTTGGGTAGATGAGAGCAGTTTAGGGTCAGCCTCTCCCTGTGTTGGCTGTTTGTCAAGTGCCTGCAACTCAGGATAATCAGTAAACAAACGCGGCCTATGGTGGTGGCGTGCCGGACTGCTCCCTTCCGAGAGCTGAGTCAGTGGAAACCGAGAATGGCGATGCTTAGAGGATGAGGGTTCCAGTCTAAAGATAAAAGGCTTCTTCTTTGCTGTGACCTGCAGGTCGAAGCTAGCTGCTGAGGGCCACAGAAAGTTGTTGAATGAAATAGAAACACGATCATTAGGTGACGAAATCTACTTTTGTCATCATCCCAGCTGCACAGAACAGGTTGCAGCAAGCAGAGGCCTTCATGTTTAGAAGGCACGTGCCATGGTCTCGTTGTAAATAGAACCTATGGTTTAAGTGAAGCATTTTGAACAAAGTTAAATACGTGTTCACCACGTAATAACTCCTGCTTCTACATTAGGTGAGGTGTGTCTACAGTGGGCATTAATATTTGTCTGCAGTTTAAATGTATAATATTCAGGGCCAGCCCCATGGCTGAGTGGTTGGGTTCACACACTCCACTTCCGTGGCCTGGGGTTTGCCAGTTCGGATCCTGGGTGTGGACCTACTACCGCTCATCAAGCTGTGTTGTGGTGGTGTCCCACATAGAGGAACTCAGAATGACTTACAACCAGGATATACAACTATGTGCTGGGGCTTTGAGGAGGGAAAACAAAGAGAAAGATTGGCAACAGATGTTTATCCCAGGGCCAATCTTCCTCACCAGAAAGCAAAAAAGAAAAAAAAACAAAGGTGAGCATTTGGCACAGGTGTGTGCCTAATTATGGTTTTAAAAAGAAAAGTGGAATATTCTAACATTTTTAGAATATGAGGCATCTACCACTAGTTTATCTTTCTGCTAGTAGTTTTAATTCCTAAGAAGTTTTTGAGGGATTTTGTCCAAAGAAGCTTTTATTTACATCTTCATTTTCCTGCGTGTGTGTTTTTAACAGCTTTGTTGAGGTACAGTTGGCATCCAGCAAACTGCCTCTGGGTAAAATGTACCATTTGATAAGCTTTGATCTGTTTTTACACCTGTGAAGTAGTGGCCCCAGTCAAGACACTAGGCACAGCCATCTCTCCTGGGGTCTCAGGGGTCTCAGGGCCCTTGGCCGTTCCTCCTCCACGCTCCTCCTCTTCTTACGGGCAGCTGGTTTGATCTGTTTCCTGTTTGCCGCAGGGCAGCTCCAAATTGAGATTGCTTCTGTGGTGTATGGATCCCTCTCAGACTCAGCCTCTTGGGTCACTGTGGGTGAGAGTGCAAAGGGCAGATGTCTCACGGGTGAGTGAAGCCTCTAGATCAGACACGGGTGCCTCCCAAATCACCTTCCCCCCACGGTGGACTTCTTCTGAGAGGAAGGGTCATGTGTGCGTTGTTTCTAAAGTGGTCTTAGCAGCTGATTCAGACTGGAGCAGACACCAAACCAGCCAGAGGTGGTTTGGGGTCTTGGGGAGTTAGAGCTCATTTTATGTCAGTTAGGGGTGAAATTTGTCAAATTGCACAGCGCGTTTTGAAGGCAGCTTTGGAAGGACCTCTGGCTCCAGGTTGACAGAGTTGCCATAGTGACCCGCATGCGGGGCTGTGAGGCCCTCCAGAGAGCCCTGACCACAGGTCCGCACTTCCTTCCCACGCAGCCTGGGACAGTCTGCTGTTTCTCAGCAGTGGCCCCGTCTCTCATTCTCACTCTCTTCCAACAGGTCCCGCTGGAAGAAGGTCTAAACAAAGCAATTCACTACTTCCGGAAAGAACTCGAGTACCAGGCGAACAATCAGTACATCCCCAAACCAAAGCCCGCGAGAATAAAGAAAGGACGGACGCGCCATAACTGAGACCTCACCTCCTGTTCACACTTGATGGGATGTATTTTTTTTTCTTTCTTCTTTTTTTTTAAAGAAAGACTTAAACAGGTGTCATGAAGAACAAACTGGAATTTCATTCTGAAGCTTGCTTTAAAGAAATGGATGTGCCTAAAAACTCCCCTCAAAAAACTGCAGATTTTGCCTTGCACTTTTTAAATCTGTCTTTTTATGTAAAATAGCATAGATGCATCTCTGCATATTTTCGAGTTTTTTATCTTGCTGTGAGAGCATACGTCGTGACTGTCGTTGACAGTTTTATTTACTGGTTTCTTTGTGAAGCTGAAAAGGAACATTAAATGGGGTGAAAAATGCCGATTTTATTTATAAAAGTGGGTACTTATAAAGGAGACGTTATACTATGCATAAAGGAAAACAGCAAAACAGAACCCAGCAGGATTGTCAGGTGGGTGGGGTGCCGGCATTTATCCTTTGGGCGGATAAAAGAATTCTGTTTGAGAGCTTTATGTTTCTTTTAATTCAGAATTTTTCCAAGGTCTAGTTTTTAGTTGCAAACTTGACTTTGAAGTATTTCTGTTGGTTATCATGATCAAGGATATTTGAAATCACTACTGTGTTGTGCTGCGTATTCCGGGTTGGGAGGGAGACAAAGTTAACGTATTCTTGGTTAACAGTGGTTAAATATGCTATTTTAATAAAATATTGAAACTCACTTTCAGTGTTAAATGTTGGCTTTCTGCTTTGCATGGTTCGTTGTTCAATTACTAAGAAAAATGTTGGAGAACTTAATTTAAAAGAAAATTCTGAAAACATCCAGGTCATTATAATACGTAATTTGGTGAGTGGATGTTGAAAACATTTATCTGCTACTTGAGCTGAATCAGTGCACATAGTATTAACTGCCATGTGGAGAGATTTTCAGATCTTACCCAGGGTTGGAGTCATTGTGTCTCCTTCTCTGGCAGCACAGACCAAATGGAGAAAAAGAAGCACCATTTGTCATAATGATCTATCAACTAGACTCATTGAGTGAAAGCTTTGAGAGCTTTCTCTTTTGTTAAGAATTCTTTCCAGGTTTAGTGGTAGGAGTTTTTTACTGCTTTTATAGCAAATGGAAGAACAATGCAGTAAAATCAAGCCACACATTTTCCAAGTCAGTTGGCTCTGCCTGATAGCGACAAACCTGAACCAGCACCAAGGGGGTAAAGCATCAGGCAGTTGGGCAAAATGCTTGCTTCCACGGCTAACCAGGGTAAAGTAGACTTGCCTGTCCTTCAAAGTCACCTTGGGATTTTTTTAATTGGACGTGGTGTTCCAATCAGAGTCTCTGGGCCAGGCCCAGGAAGCTGTGGTCTTGTTTCATGTATCCTGCTAAATTCTCCAAGAGATTCTGGAACCAAGGGTCGGTGTTAGATTGGATGTGATGCGAGCAAGAGAGAAGACTCCAGGATGGTTTCTTATTTTTAATTGTCGTTATTTTGGCCAAAACTAACTCATGCACCATTTACTGAGCAGGGATGAACAGAGCTGAGAAGCTCATTTGGGAACTACTAATGGTGACTGCAGACGTGAAGAAAGAGCATAGACACGGGGGTTTTGTGGAGCTAGCTGTGCATTGCAGTTTGGGATCCCCTAAGCCCCAGGGTCCAGAACTCTTACTATGTGACTTGCAGATATCTGGAATTCTTCTGTGGGATGCATTCTTTTGGCTTTCTTCCCCGTGATTTTCATAAAATATTTTCAGGAAACAAGGAAGAAGGGGAAGAGGGATTATGTCTAATTCACCCTAAGGAAACATACAACACGTCCAGGAAAACAACATGGGCCTTGTGTTAGGCATATGCATGTCCCAGAGAGAGGATGGCAGTGCTGAGGGAACCTGGAGGGGGGTGGGTGGATGGGTGGCTAGGTGATGGCACCCCTGCATTGGGCATTGGCTCCTGACCCCGGCGTCACTGCTCCTGCTGGCAGGGATAAGATGGGTACGACTTCTCTTCCTTCATTGACAGTGAGCTCAAGCAAGGTGCAAGTTACAGAATCGGGACGGGCTGGATTGCAGCCATGCCCTCTTGGATGCTGAGCCCAGTCCACTGGCCCCAGGTAGAAGCTCAGAGTATCATGGCCACGCCACGAGCCTGAGTGGAGTCATTGATCACAGCCCTGGTGCTGGACAGGCTACCACTCTGTTAATGGTTCTCAGTTATGTGTGAACTTGACTTGATTCTCAACCTCGAAGTTGTGTTGCCTGAAATGCTGGTCTGTTCATGACAGTGAGTTATAGTTTGGTCTCATAAGAGAGACTGGGAAATCCGGCAAGTCCTCAGGGATTTCCTGGGGCAGAGAAGCTGTGAGTTTTAATGTTTCAATTTGCATATTAAAATGATTTGTGTGCCCTACCTAAGACTTTTCTGTGGTTGATTGTTACCTTTGATAGGGAATTGAAAAATTGCACAGCCCTGAGGGCTGTTGCCTTGGTGCCTGGGGTAGGGATGCACAGTGCTTCCAAGGCCTTAGCTGGCCTCTGTGGTTCTGATGACCCAGGCGGACCTCTGGTTTCCCCGTATTAGAAATTCTTTGTTGTGTCCCTTACCTTCAGCTTAGCCACACTGAGGAACAAGAGTCGTTCCTATTGACAGCTGTGCTATGAGAGGGAAAAAAGGGGGCATCTTATTATCAAGAATCTTAATTTCTTTTATCTCCCTCTAGGTGGGGCAGTGTCTAGGGGGGCTGGCATTGTTCCCTTCCCAGGTTGGTTAGGCGCTGATGTAACCCAGCAGGTTAGACTGGTTAACTAGTTTCTCCAGAGGACAGGCCTTGTGAGGAGCAACAGAATGTTCTGACACATTTCCAAACAGTTCCTTTTCCCCTCCTGATGCCAGAAGCACAAGATTTTTCTCTGCTCTTCACTGTGAGAACCAGGTTGAGCTCCTGGAGATAAAACTCACAAAATTGTGGGCTGACCCCGTGGCCTAGTGATGAAGTTCAGTGCACTCCGCTTCTGTGGCCTGGGTGTGGTTCTGGGCATGGACCTACATCACTTGTCAGTGGCCACACTGTGGTGGTGGCCCACATACAAAATAGAAGAAGATTGGCACAGATGTTAGTTTGGGTTGAATCTTCCCCAGCAAAAAAAAAAAAAAGGAAAAACCTCACAAAATTGTGGGCCCCCTTCCCCATGACTGGCTCCTCCTGGATTTGTTAACTCAAATTTGTCCACACTGAGCCTCCAGCAATTCATCATTTATACTTCAGATTTTCCCACCTGCACACTTGTTCTCCAGGAGCTTGCTGCCCTGGTAAGTTGTGATTCTCTGTACTCGCCTATCAACCTCTCCCATTGGGGGACAGCAGTTTGCCCTGTGACCTCACTTGTCTGATGGATCTAGGAAGAGTTGTTGATTTTTCGGTTTCTTCTGCTTTTTAGTTGGGGCAGAGTGGTGACATCCACGGTCCTTGCACGTCAGTTAAAGGGTTTGTTCAAGAATCTTAATGTTTTTCAAAAGTCTTAGTATTTTAGTGCATTTTGAATTTTGTTTCTGTATTTTTTTATACATTTTATTTGAAATAAAACTAATGTGATGTAGTATAAATACCCAGGATGCAGGAGTCAAAATAGCTGGCTTTACCATTTGCCAACCATGAGAGGTTAGTTTTTGCAAAAATGCCAAGAAGAGACTTTCATTTCCAAGAAGATGAAGCAAAGATGCTTTCCTGTTCTTCCTGCTAAGTACAATTTACAGTTCTAGACATTATGTAAAATAAACAGAAGACTCCAAAAGTGGATAAAGGCAGACCAACTAGGGACCTCAGGGCCTGAGGATATAGGCTGAACTGTGTCCCCCGAAAATTTACATGTTGGAACTTGTAACCCCCAGCACTCAGAATGTAACCATATTGGGAGATGAAGTCTTTAAAAGAGGTTATTAAGTTAAAAATGAGGTGGTTAGGGTGGCCCCTATCCAATCTGATTGGTGTTTTTATAAGGAGGAAATTTAGACAACATACATGTGCATGTGCAGAGAAAAGCCCACGTGAGGACGCGGCAAATAGGTGGTGTTCTGCAAGCCAAGGAGAAGGGGCCTCAGGAGAAACCAAACCTGCCGCACATTGACCTTGGACTTTCCGTCTCCAGAACCATGAGAAATAAGTTTCTGTTGAAACCTCCCAGTCTCTAGTATTTCGTTATGGCAGCCCTAGCAAACTGATACAAGGTGTGAGTTCCCTGGGTTTTCTTTTTGTCTTAGACACGTGGAGCTGGAGAAGCCAGCAATCCAGAAATGCCAATGGCAGTCATAAGAGGCCCCAACAAAAACCTGTTCTCTGTAGCCAACATACCAGGAAAGAGATGGCCTAGTAAAACACAACTTTTACAGTAATGGCTCTACTCCCGCCAAATACCACATGAAAAAGCTGCAGCCTCACCCTCATTGCCACCAGCAAATATCACGTGGGGCCTGGAGTTCCATCCTTGCCTGGCTGTAACGAAACACCTTGACCTCTTTCCCAGCCCTCTCCTGTGGTATCAGAGAAGGCCTAGTGGCAGCTAGGGACTAGAAGGCCTGAGCTGGGACTTGCATCTCCAGTGGGTAGTAGTGACCCACTCTTCCTGGTATCAAGAGACCGTGTGGAGAGCCTAGACTTCCACCTGCACCTGCAGTAAAGAGGCGGTGCCCCTCCTTTCACTCACTGGAGTGGTGTCAGGGGAGGCCTGCTAAAGCACAAGATTTAAATAAGACCTGGAGTTCTGTGGTAGAACACTCCAAACAACCAGGTTGCAATCACAAGTCACTCATCACACCTAGAACCACGGAGATCTCAAACTGAAAGAGAAAAGACAACAGCTGCCAACACTGGGATGACAGATGTTAGAATTATCTGACAAATATTTTAAGGCAGGCATCCTAAAAATACTTCAGTGAGCAATTATAATCATTGTTGAAACATGAAAAAGTAGAAGATCTCTGCAAAGAGGAGATATAGAGAACTGAATGGAACTTTTAGAACTGGAAAGTAAAGTAACCAAAATAAAAGGCTCAGAATGAATTCAACAATAAAGCGGGGAGGACAAAGGAAAGAACCCATGCACTTGAAGATAAAATCATAGAAATCACCCAGTCTGAACAACAGAGGAAAAATAGACTGAAAAATAAAATGAACAGAGCTTTGGAGATATGTGGAAGTATAAGAAAAACTCTGTCATGTCGTTGAAGTTCCAAGAAAGGAGAAAGAGGTTGAGGCTGAAGAATTATTCCAAGAAAAAAGGGTTGACAGTTTTCTAGATTTGGCAAGACAATCTAAACCAACAGATTCAAAATGCTGAGTGAACACCAAATAGAATAAACCCAAAGAAATCCAAGCTAAGACACGTCACAGTTGGACTGAAGACTAGAGCCAAAGGAAAAAGTCTCCAAAGCAGCCAGGGGACATGACACATTGTCTCCAGGGACAAAGCAGCCAGGGGATGTGACACATTGCCTCCAGGGACAAAATGATTAGAATGGCAGCAGGTTTCTCATCAGACACCATGGAGGTCAGAAATAGGTGGAACATCGTTTGAGTGCTGAAAGAAAAGAACTGTCAATGCAGAATTCTGTATCCAGTGAAAATGTTCAGAAATGGAGGAGAAATCAAGACATTCTCGTATAAGGGGAAACAATGAGAAGTTTTCACCAGCAGACCTACCCTAAAAGAACGACTAAATTAAATTTCTCTAAACAAAAAGGAAACAATAAAAGATGGAAACTTGGGACATTAGGAAGGAAGGACAAACATGAAACAAGCAAAAATATGGGTAAATGTAATAGGTTTTCTTTCTCCTCTTAAGTTTTCTAAATTATATTTAATAGTTGAGGCAAAAATTAGAACACTTGTCATTTTCAATGTTTGTAAAGGAAATGAATAAGGCAACCATATTATAAATGTTGGAGGGTAGAGGAGGTAAGGTTTCCACCGTTCGCTCAAACTGGTAGAAGTTGACACTAGTAGATTTTTATATGTTATGTGTATATATAATGTAATACCTAGAGCAACCACTAAAAAAAGGTATGCAAAGAGATATACTCAAATGCATAAATAGAATTCTAAAAAAAAAATTTAACCCATAGGAAAGCATGGGAAAAAAAAACAAGCAGAAAACAAAAAGTAAAATGGTAGATGTAAGCCTTAGCATAATAATTACATTAAATGTAAATGGTCTAATGATACCAATTAAGAGACAGAGATTGACAGGGTAGCTTTTTTTTTAATGGCCCAACTATATGCTGTCTACAAGACTTTGAAAATATCAATAAAATTCACAAGCTTCTAGCAAGACTGACAAAACAGAGAAGGCAAATAACATTAGGAATGACCCAAGAATATCACTTACAGACATCAAAAGGATTATAAGGGAATGTTATGTACAACTCTGTACATAAATTTGACAATTTAGATGAAACCAATTCCTGGAAAAGTAGAAACTACCACAATTTACCCAATATGAAATCTATAATTTGAATAGCTGTATACGAAATTGAGTTTAACATGCCACAACTAGAAGGACCCACAACTAAAATATACAACTATATACTGGGGGGATTTGGGGAGAAAAAAAAATTGAATTTATAGTTTAAAACCTCTAGAAAAAGAAATCTCCAGGTCCAGAAGGATTCACTGGAGAATTCTACCAAACACTTAAAGAAGAATTCACGTCAGTTCTACACAATCTCTTCCAGAAACTGAAAGAGGAAGGAACACTTTCTAATTCATTTTATGAAGCCAACATTACTGTGACATCAAAACCGCACAAAAACAGTATAAAAAAGAACTACATACCAATATCCCTCATGAATATATGTGCAAATTTTTTAAATAAAATTTTTAGCAAATTGAAATCAACACTATAAGAACTATATACCATGATAAAGTGGAGTTTATTCCAGGGGTTACAAGGCTGGTTCAGAATTTGAAAATCTTAGTCAATATAATCCACCATTTTAACAGCCTAAAGAAAAAAAACCCTCAAGCCAGCCCTGATGGCCTAGTGGTTAAAGTTTGGCACTCACTGCTTCGGTGGCCTGAGTTCAGTTCCCGGGTGCAAAACCACACCGCTCGTCTGTCAGTAGCCATGCTGTGGCAGCAGCTCACGTAGAAGAACTAGGAGGACTTACAACTAGAATATACAACTATGCGCTGGGGTTTGGGGGAGGAAAAAGAAGGAAGATTGGCAACAGATGTTAGCTCAGAGTGAATCTTTTCCAGCAAGAAAAAAAGGAAATCTGTTTTTAAAAAACCCTCATGATTATATCAAATGATGCTGAAAAATCAAATCATGTTAAATATTCTAGCTTTGTCATGGTGTGTGCTTAATGCCCTATGCTATCTTTTTGACAAAACCTGAATTTGAAAGATATTTTTAAATAGAGTGAGGAAAATTTACTAGGCTTTGAAAAGGATTAAATAGGAATCTATAATATCACTAAAGATGGAGTTTCATTAATTAAATATTAATGAAATAAAAACATTGAAAATACGAAAAAAAGAGATATGAGTAAAGGTGCTGACATCTGTTTTTCCTACTTTGAAAGGTGAGAGTGAGGTTGCAGTGATGTGATACACAGATGTGAGGAGGAAACTATGAGGATGGTGTTTCTTTATCACTTCCCAGAACAGAACCATGTCTGATTCAGCTGGCCAACTGGAAGGCCATGCATGAATGGACGATTAATCAGAGTCTTCATTCCTAGCTTCACCGATCAAACGGCTGGAGGTAGAGTTCATCTGTCATCAGTGCGGTCAGGACCTGCGCAGCAGTGTTCCTATCAGCACTCGGGCTTCTTCAAAAACGAACGCTTACCAAGTTCCATTTCACATTTCCTGGTTTATCTTCACGAAATTTCTCAGCAAAACATTTTGGAAATCAGAAAAGAATAGGAGAGAGCTCAATTAACAACCCCACCAAAAAAAAAGCCCTGAATTACCTCAGATGTACGCCACGCCATTTGTGATGGAGTCTATTCCACACTTTTCTCCTAGCTACTACATCTGGCTCTTACACAGCCTGCTTCTCAGTTTCGTTTTAACCCGGGTAGTGTCAGCAGTGGCATCATGTGATGTTTTTCTCTGCCCTCTCCCCAGGCTGTCTTACGTTTGGTGTGTTAGGCATCTGTTTTCAAGAGAGTAAATGTACTTCCAGTGGAAAGACACAGCTCTGTATAAATCCCAATTCCCTGGGTGTGCTTACCTGTTTTTCCCTGATGGCTACAGCGTGACTTGAGAAGCAGAGTAAAACACTAAACTACAGGAAAGTATTGGCCTGGTCGTAACCAAGCCTTCCTTGACTTCAGCTTATTGGTTGTATTGTAAGGAGGTGAATCCCTTTTGGCTCTAACATTTCTTCCAGAATCTAGCCTCACCTGCCCTCCTTCTGTAAATACACTATGAGTTTTATCAGAGAGAAAAGTTTAGCCAAACTTTCGGCAGAATCCTGTGCTAGATCCCTTCAAAAGGCTCCACGGCAGTGGAGAAGGGAGTCTCTGTTGTACCTGAAAATCACCACTGGGTATTCGTGACCTCAAAATTTAAGAAACTTTAATCTTCAAATGCAGAAATTTCTATAAACAATCTTGACAAATGTTCACTCACACTGCTGGAAGCACTTATCTTTGTGAAGCAGCCCATTCCATTTCTAGAATTTTGAGCAAATTCAGCTTCACTGAGCAGCCACTCACGGGTTCTGCTTGTGCCCTTGGGGCTCTCCAAGAGCGAGACAAAGACTTCTTTCTCTTGACAGCCCTTCTGATGTTTGAGCAATCAGGTCACTCCAGGCATGACATCCCCAGCCTGGGCTCCCCTGGATGACCTACTTACCCTCCCCCAGATGCCCTCAACTCAGTCTTATCTTTAAAAATATTGAGGGGCAGGAGGGGGGCGCAATGTCTGGGCTCTCCCATTTCCAATCTTTAGCTCTTGGTCAGGATCTCTTTACAGTGGGATTTTTTGTCCTTTGTTGAAGAATCACCTATGAAAATGGTTGGCTTGTAAAATCCTAGAGAGTAATTCTGATCCACAGAGGATCTTAATTTTAAAAAGGGACGCTCAGAGAATCAGGTGATATCATTTGGAAAGCTCTTGGCCAAGGGCCTCTGACCAAGCTTGACCAAGCTTCCCACCTGACGTGGCCTCGAATCCTCGCCCTTGGTCATGGTGAGCTGCTCAGAGGCAGCTAGCTGCCAGTACAGTGGTCACATGGGAGAAAATGTTAGTTTGCTGTTTCCAGGCTGAGCACGGGCTCAGGAAACTATAGGCCCATGAGGCATACTTTGGAGGGAGAAGGTGGACTCTGCTATTGTGGGGTGGCAGGTGCAGATAAGCTCACATAGGGTGGTTCTTGTCCTGGGAAGGAGGGAGACAAATAAGTGGTGCGGGAAGGACCCCCAAATCTGAGTTATAATTCCTGTTTTGTTCTTACTTTCTATCCCAGAAGAAGTCTGTCGTTGAACCCGTCCAGCTGTTCCTCCCATGTGAACGTAGACTGGGTCAATGATCCCTTCCTGTATGCGGTCAGGCTCCATGCAGCACATGTTAAAGAGCACTTACTCTGCCAGGCCCTGTGCCAGGCTCTGAGGATTTAATAGTGAGCAAAGACAGTTGGGATCCCTGTTGGGGGGTTTACAGCCTAGTCGAGAGAAAGATGTTTGTCAGATAATCACCCATGTCATAATTTTTCTCAAGGAAGGTGCTATATCGCAGTGCTATGTCAGAGCCTATGAGAGGAAGCTGACCTAGAAGTGGGGAGGGGGAGTGAGGACACTGGGCGCTGAAGGAAGTCTGGGAGTTAACTAGGCAAAAGGGAGAGAGAATCTTCCAGAAGGAGGGAGTAGAATGGCGTGCTGAAGGGATTGAAAGGCTGCAGTGGCTGAAGCCCAGAGCAACGGGGAGTGAGGACAAGTGGAGGCTGAAGAGTAGGCAGGGCCAGACCGCATAGACTCTTCCCGTGTCTTCACCTTTATCCCGAGAATAATGGAAATTTTCACTCCGGATGTGTTCAGGAATTGAACTGGAAAGCCCTTTAAATAAGGAGTTCCATGACCTTGAATGGGGAAAAATATTATGTTATTTGCTTTTACTAATCCTTAACTCAAATTGAGCCTTTTCCTCAATTCTAAGTATGGACAGCAAACTGCAACAGTATTAGGTCTCATCTGGGACTTTGTCATGTGTACAAACCCAGTATGTCATCACGTTACAGTTGTTGTCAATCAAAATACTAACTCTCACTACTTGGGAATTACAGTGATTGTAGACCTGTCACCAGATCTTGTTTTTTATAACTTGAAGGGCACATTGATTACTATATCATAGATCTGTCTTTTAAAATGTTGGTAACTTGTTCAGTATAATTGGTTTCATTTGTAATCCTATGTATTTTATTTTATGTGTTTAAAAGCATTATTCTTAGATTCCTAGATGCACAAAAAAGGTGAATAACATCTGATTTGAAATAAATGATCAAATAATAGTATGGCAGATTAGATAACCTGAGTAAATCTCCCAATGAGAGCAAATGAAATGCTGCATATGATATTAAAATATCTTTTTAGATGCATCTCTTAGGTGATACAAAAGTAAGGAATCTGCACAAACCCAAAATGAAGGGAAAGCCGACTGTTGCCGGAAGGCATCTGTAGAATCCATCCAGCTTGAGCTTCTCTGAAGGCTGCCCAGGGCTTTGGACAGGAGATAAAGCCCAGGGAAGACTGCCCTGCATCACACGGAGGGGCCAATGACAAGCAAACCCATCACACTGAAGTGGGCAGCAAGGACGCTTTCTTTCAAAGAGTTGGGTAGTAGTAGATGGGTGGCTGGGGAGATGGCACCCATGAGAGTAGGAACCACAAGGTGTCCCTGTGTGATCTGTGAGTCCCCCAGTGGAGAATTTAACCTCCAGTGGTTCCAGCTTGGTAACTCTCCCTCCCTCTCCTCCATCCTAGACCAGCAGCAAAAGGAAATGCAAATGCCACCTGGAAGAATTCAACTTAACTCAATGTTCAATAGATCTTAACAACGCAAAGTTCCAAAGAAAATGCGCAGGTAACAGTCAGAAATTACATGAAATCAAGGAGACAAGACACCATGAGTGAGAAACAACGGATGGCAGCCAGAAATAGATCTGCAAAGACATCCTCACACACTGGAAATAACAAATATAAAAGAAGTTTAGTATATTGAAAGAAACAAAGGAAAAACGAAAATCTGAGCAGATAACATGAGACTTAACTAAGCATATTTGAAAAAGAGAAAATATGAATGAAATTTATACTTTTGAATAAAGTTCCAGAAAGAAATAATAGAATGGAGAATAAGCAACATTCAAAGAAATAGTGGTGAGAATTTTCCAAATTAGTGAAAAACACTGACCCTCAGATTGAGAAGCCCAACCAACCCCCAGCAGTATAAATATATATTGATGTGGATGTGGGTAGGGATAACAAAGATGAGTAGGTTATAAGAGACAGTTGCAGAAGACAATATCATCCACAGAGGAATGACCGACGGATGGTGAAATTCTTAACATCGACGGTGGAATCCATAAGACCAGATGACAGTATCTTCAAAGTGCTGATTAAATAACTCAACCGAAAATTCTGTACCAAGCAAAACAAGGGAAAGTGCCAAACTTGAGAGTTTACCACCAAGTGACCCTCACTAAGTGTATTCTGAAGGATGAGATTCAAACCAAAGGAAAATGACCTCTGACGCATGGTCTGACTTGCAGGAGAAATAGTGAGCCGGGATAAATATGTGACAATCTAAGCAAACCAATGACTGTATATGAAGCAAAGATCATCTGTGGGGAAAACAGAGCATGCTAGATTTAAGATGCCAAGTTACGATAGCTTATAAATTGGGAGAAGAGATTAGAGAATGAAGTATTGCGAGGTCCTTGTATTGTCCAGGAGAATCTGTGGTCGTTGATTACCGGTAACTGTTGTTAAATATGTATTAAATGGGGCAAACACTAATAAAATAGGCCCAGTGTGCACCTGCAAAGGAAGGAAAGGGAGAAGAACCAATAAGCAAAGGAAAACAAAATGGCCCAAGAGGAGGAGAAGGGGACAGTGAAATGGGACAACTCAAAGGTTCAAAATGTGGTGTTAAAAGAAAACCTAATCACTAATCACGGTGAGCGTAAGTGGGCTAACTTCTCCCATTAAGGCCGTCACAGTTATACCAGATTTTAAAACAAGTTTCAGCTGTGTACTCTTCACAAGACACAGCTAAAGCCACATGAAGATAAAAGGCCAAACCCTGGGAGAGAGAGCCCAGGCAAACAGTGACCAGAAGGAGGCAAGGATGGTCATTAATATCAGAGGAGAATTCAGGCAGAAAGCGTTACCAGAAATAAGAAAATTTGCTGCATAATGATAAATGATTCCATTCACTGGGAGGACGTGTCGATTCTAAAGTCGCGTGTGCCGTGTGAATTTGCGTACAGACTCCCATAAAGCCAGACCGGCAGAATTAAAGGAACAGTTTGTCAAATCCATCATAATAGATTTTAACACACTTACCAGTAATCAGTAGATCAAATAGACCCCCGAAAAAGTAAGAAAATAGAAAATGTGAACAGTATAACTATGGAACTTGAGCCTAATGGACTTGACTGCGTCCAATGTCATTCCTTTCAAGCACGTGTGGAACACTTGCCGAGGCTGACACACTTGGCCATAAAGCTGGCCTCAGTACACTTCAAAGGATCGCGATCTGACAGACCACGTTTTTTTTTTTACCACAATGCAATTAAGTAAGAAAACAAAGTCAATAAGATAATTAGAAAAGTCCATTCACTTGGAAATTTAACAATACATAATCAACTCATGGGTCAAAGGAGAAATTATAATTGAAATTAGAAGATTTCATCATGCAACTTTTCACATCAAACTCATGGGATATGACACTTGGAAGGAAACAGTATTTAGTGTTTGCTTTTAAAAAAATAAGAAGCCTCAAAATGGAGCTGAGATCTAATATAAATCAAAGACCCACAGATGCAGAAGGATGGAAATTAAAAGGACAGAAATTCATGAAATAGAGAAACATACAAAAGAAGAGACCAGCATAGCAAAAACTGCATGTTTGAAAAGACAAGATTCACTTTTTTTAAAGGTACAAATAAAATGAATGAAAAAAAGAACATAACCACAGGTGCTAGAGAGAAAAACAGATAAGAGGATATTAAGAACAACCCGCAACATACTTCAAAACATTGAAATAATGGATGACTACACAGGAAGACAGAACTTAGCCAAACAGATGAAGGAGAAACGCAAAGTCAGAATAATCCTTTAGCTGTAAGAGAAGCGCAGTCAACAATCAAACATGTTACCACGAGGAGAACACCACCCCCACGGGGCTTTCTCTGAATGCAACTGAACATTCAGGAAACAGACAACTCCATTCTTACACAGAGAATGGGAAAGAAAACAGTCATCAACATGAATGCAAAAATTCTGAAAAATATCACCCAACTAGAAACAATGAGTAAAAAATCATGATCAAGTTAGGTTTACTCCAGGCATTCAGTTGATTAATATTAGAATTTTCTTGATAGAATTCACCACATTAGTTAACAGATTAAAAAGGAAAAGTTCTATTATCTCAACAGAAAAAGAACATAGAATTCAACATCCATATATGACATTAAAAAAAATTCTTAGCATATTTTTGAAAGGAAAGAAATTTCCTTAACTTGATAACAGACATCTCCAAAAAAAATTCCACAAAACAGCTATAGAGAAACAGGAAACCCCCCCCCTTAAAGGTAAGGATTGGGGCTAAGATGCCCCCCCCCCCCCCCCCCCCCCCCCCGCATTTTTAACACTGCACTGGGCTTTGAGCCAGCCCAGTAGCAGTCAAGCATTGCCAGGCTGAGACCCCCTCCTGTCAGTGCAGCTGGATCTTTCACCACCCCCCATCTGCTTCCCGTCCTCTTCCCCCCTCTCCCACCCCAACACCGCTCTTCTCTTTCATTGGTTCTCTCAGATGGGTTAAATATGATGTGAAGTATATTCTTAAATCTTTCTGGAATTCATTGGACAGGATTTAATTTTTTAAGATAAGTGAGGCTTGAAATCTACCAAACGTCATAGTTTTCTCTATTATCCTTCATTTTCTGGATGGCAATATTAGACAGGTCCAGCCCCACTTCTGGGCCTGGAACCCAGAAAGCCTAGTTCTGTAAACTTAAATAATTTTCAACTAAATTTTCTTGCTGGTTTTGTATCTTGCATCTAGTGTGGGCTGGATTTTAACCCACTGAAGACCCCTGGATGAGGCCCAGGGTCTGCCTGGAGTGGTGGCAAGGATTGCCGGAAGGTCCCACGTGGGCTGAGAATGCAGAGGTGCCTCCCAGATGAGGCTTCAGCCTCAGACTTCAGGCTTCATCCAGGGAATGAAAACTGCCACCAGCTTAATTTTCATCCTAGTGAACTCGGAGACTTTTCTTTTTAACAAAATGCTTTTATTTCTATTCTTAAATGAAATGCAGTGTAAGGCACTCGCATGAAATATCAAAAGGCATTTATCCTTTGTTTTAACTTCCTTTCTGGTCACAGAAAGCGGGTAGAAAAGAACTGCTGGAATAAAGCGCAGCAGAAACCAAACGGGGCACGGCCGCAAAGAGGCTCGCCCGGCCTCCGGGCCCTGGGCCGGGCGGCCTGGCAGCTAATAGTCGTCGTAGTTGACGCTGGCCCCGTGCCTGAAGCTGTCGGGGCTCCGGGGACCGATTGCAGCATCCTCATCATAGTGACGCTGGTGGTAATCGTCGTAGTCATGTCCATTCCGATCTCTGTTCAGCCAATAAGTGATGTCATCCTCAAATTTCTGAAGGAAAAGAGAAAACAAGAGAGACTGGACTTAAGGACAACCCCCAGGCCACATCTTACCTCTGGCTTCTCTCTGGGGTGGTTCTTCAATGATTAACTACCCCGACACTAAGAATAACTCCGTGTTAGGGTACTCCTGCGCTCAGGGGTCACACAGCCAGCTAACGAATACCAATACAATGATTTTCCCCACAGGAGTACACACGCATACCCATGAAAACTTCTGTCATGTGAGTTCCAAATACACCCCAGACTTAAACAATTTTCCTCTGTTTTGGTAAATAAAACAGAATCTGCCAAATTCAGTCACAACTTGGCTTGACCCCCAGGCACCGTACATGTCTTATTGAGGCAGACACAGCCTCGTCTTCCATCCCATTTCTGTGCCTGGCCCACTCGGGTGCACACAGCAATCCTTAACAGATGTTGGCTGAGTTAAATCAGCCTCTGCGCTGGTGTCTTCCCGCCACGGGGCAGGGCATTTTGGATCCTCCTGGCGGTGACTCCTTTATCCCTGTGGTGTTGGTGACAGCACGCCCAGGAGCACTTATTCATTCCACAAACGCTTATTAAATGGGCATAACATGTCGGGCTTGTGCTGGGCACTGGAGGGCCACCCACAACAAGTAAGACAGAGTCCCTGCCCTCCAGAAGCCTAGAGCTCCTGAGACACCTGAAAACAGACACCGCAGTTAATAAAACTCAAAGGGAGGGAGAAGGACTGAAGGTGAGTGAGAAACGTAGAAAGACATTCGAGTTTACAGCCTGGGCAACTGGCCTTTGCTACCATTTTTTAAAGGAGAGACTAACTTTGCACTGGTGGTGGTGAAGATGCAGGATGAATTTGATTGGGACCCACATGGGTCGATGCTCAGGACTTGGTGAGAGATTTGTGTGAAGGCGAAAGGGCAGGAGCAGAGAACGATGGCCTGGGGAGGCGGCATGTCCAAAACTTTGGGCTTGAGGACCAATTTTCCTCAAAGTGTGGCCAGTGCCCCCCTGCACCCCAATCTCTAGGGATGCTGTCAAATGCAGATCCTCAGGCACGTCATGCCTCCTGGATCGAATTTTCTGGTGGTTGGGTCTCAGGACTCTATGTTTATTTTAACACGACTGCCAGAGGACACTGAGTTCTGAGCCCTGCGTGAGGCTAGAGGCCGTGGCCCGCCCGCAGTGGTCTTCTCCGTGGCCTTGCACGCTGGGTGAGCAGGGGCCCGACTGTGCCACGCTGAGGAGCACAACTCCACGCCTCACCTCCGCATCTTCTGAGCCCTCCCTCAGCCTTGCCTTGGAAAAGAGGGCACAACAATTCTTCTCATAATGAAGTAATCTCGTCCCTTGGTTTTTCTTTTTATAATCTTGTTTGAGGTTTTGGGTTAAAATATATTTTTTAAATAATCTTTTTAAATGTTTTATGACTACAGAAATAATGCACACTCATATTTTAAAAATTTATGTATGTGGGAGACAAAAAAAAAGGGGGATCATATTTCCAATTGCCAAAGACAACCACTATGACATTGTGATGTATTTCCTTCTGGTCTTTTCCATGCATATTTAGTTATCATAATCTTATTTGATCCTCACCTTTATTCTGGTTCTGTCATCAGTCATTATTTTAGCCATTTCCCCATGTTAAACTCTTAATACCCCATTTTCATGAACTGCAAATACTGGTAATCAGAGAAACGCAACTTACTAAAAGATGGTACCGCATTTTCATCTATCAAATAAGTAAACTTATTTTTTTAAAGTTTTCATTGAGAATATCAGATGCTGCTGAAGATGTGAGAAAATTGATGCTCTCATACATGGCTTATGGGAATATGCAATTTGACGAAACTTAAAGACCCTCAGATGTGATTCTACCTTTTGCCCCAGTAATTCCACTGGGTAGAATGTAATATTAAGTAAGGAACAAACCACACACAAAGATGCAAATAATAGTACGTCCCTGCCTTTTGGGTTGTTGTGAGTGTTAAGTAAGTTAATTCCTGTAAGTACTAGAACCATCCTGGCACAGAGTTTGGCTGTGTTTAGCTATTTGCACAGCAAAAAAATTATATTTGAGTAGCAAAAAGATAATTAGGGAACCACCAATAAGTCCAATGTTTGGAATGGGAAGAAAATGATGATCCAGCGACCTGACTGCATTTTATGCAGCCGTTAAAAATGATGTCTCTGAAGAGTTTAATTTTTTTTCACCTGTACAGTACTCTGTGTACCCCCTCTACTCACAGGATGAATCAAGGGCCTGCTTGGAAAAACACTCCCAGCTGCCCATTTGGAGATGCTCCGTTCACCTGCTCCTGGCTGGGGTGGCAGGCTGAGTGTCCGAATGGCCAGGCTCGCATCCGGCACCTGTCCCAGCCCTGCCGTCACCCTGCAGACTTACTCAGCGCCCGAGCTCTGCGGCTGCCCCACCTGCACCTGTTCCTCAGTGGGATGTCTGTGATTGGAAACATTCTCCTTCCTTACACAGTGAATGCGTCCACCCACGCCACCCGGACACGTGACTGAACCACATTTCCTGCAAATCCATTGACAAATTTTCCCAAAAACATCTGCAAAGACTCATGTCTCTTTAACAGTCACTTTTCATCTCTTTCCATTATCCCCATGGGTCTTTGCATCCACCTTGTTGTTTCTGACATTTTTTGAGGTAAAGCTGAAAATGTTTTTGGGAAGTTGAGAGCTATTTTAAGGACACCCAGGCAAAACTGTACAGATAAGCTAAAAGACTTCCCAGGAAAATCAGATCCTCGATGGCTCTCAGTCCCAGCCATCTGGGGCAGGGACTTCTCTGGAATTCTGGTTCCCAAACAAGTTGGGGGAGACTCTCGTTTGACTGCAGTGTGACAGAAAATTCCAGCTGGTGTCCTTATCCCAGTGGTAATGTAATCCAGCGCCTGGGTAGCACTGGACATGGAATGGGGACCTACACTCCTGGAGCCCCCTGTCCCCGGCCGCGCCTCCGTCCCCAGTGCACTGCCCCGCGGAGCCAGGCGTCAGCGGGAGCGCACACCCACCGCCTCGTCGAAGCCCATGTAGAGAAACTGCTGGTACCACTGCTGCACCTCCGGCCGGCTCCGGTCCCACAGCTGCCGCCGCTGGCGCTTCGGGCTGCGCAAGAATTCTTTGGCTTTGCTCTCATCCACAGCCACTGGAGTCTTGGTTGGAGCGGGTGCTGAAATGATGAATTCCCCACCCCAAAGTACAAAGAATGATTTCTTTTCCTCCTGGGGTGAATCATTATTAGATATCCCACTCCCCCAGTCGCCCCATGCATAGGACGGTTTTGACTCTCAACGTCATCCTTGCACGGCCTGTGATCATCAGTCTCCACGCTCCCTGTCAGGAAGCTCTCCTGTTTGGTTAGAGCCACGTAAAGAGGCCCGGGCTCACCTTCAACTTCTAGGGCACAGGGTAGAGACAAGGCTCAGCTCAACCTCTGCAGCCATGCCGCATGCCCAGACGCCAGGCCTCGTGCAGGCGCTAGGGGCTTGGGCTCTGCGTTCAGCAAACAACGGGATGTCTAGTGCCACGCTGGTGTGTATTCACTATATATGCAAACCAGAGAGCGCTGTGCTTGCTTTGCAAACTAGGAAGACAAAGGAACTGGAATGACCAGCCTGAGTGGGCCGAGACCAGGCCCAGCCTAGCGCTCTGGCCAGTTCCCACATCAGGTTGCTGGAACACACAGTGCCACCGTGGGCCACCACCTCTGGGCCTCACCGTCTGCCCACGGGAGATATGACTGAGTCTTGACCGGTCCTACCCTTGCTTTAGCACAGCTCCCTCGGACGTGGTCCCCACTGTTTAAAAGGCACTACCTTTGCAGGATGTGCTCAGAGAAGCGGTTGTGCCACTGCGTTTGGCCCTGGTGTCTGGCTTTGAGCCTCTGCCCCCTCATCTGTAACACTGGACTGACAGACCCTGGCTCAGGGCCATTAGGGAGGCTGCATGGGATAATGGAAGGAAAGTGCCTGTGTGTGCGCTGGTCGCATGGGTAAATATCAGAGCATTTGTTTTTTCACTTTTGATCATGTGTATTTCCCTCAGGGCCTGTTAGCACTGTTTTGTACGCAGTAGGTACTCAATATGTGTTTCTTGGCCTGACTTGAGCAAAAGCTGAAGACGTATACCCAGGAGTTGAGATCTTCTCGGCAGTTTGCTCTCTGCCCTCACCTCTGACAGGTTGGCCCCGAGAAGGCTTCCGTCGCCCCTGGTGGCCCTGAGGCACGTCAGGGCTCAGGGATGGACCAGGCCAGGCATGCTGGAAAGGTGCTGGGAGCTCCCCTGGGAGCCCCAGTCCTCTCGAGGTGCTCTGGGTGCTCAGCGGCTGTGGGGGATTTCTGAGGGCCAACTGGGAGGTGTGCGAGCAAGCGCCAGAGGGCGCATGTCGGGGAGCAGACTCGAGGCTTCTGGAACCCCGCCAACAAGGGGCAAGAACAAGTGGTTAAAGGTTCACATCAGAAACGTGGCCACACTTCCTCGTAAGGGATAGGTAACTTCTTAATTTTCCAGGTGAAGAGAATGTTCCCAGAGGGAAAGTGGCATTCACAAGACCACACAATTGGTGCCCCGGTCCGACTGCAGTGGGCCCAGAACTCACACCGTGTGGCTCCCTCACTGTTCCCTTTCTATGACGTTTTGCTGCTGTCCACCACGCTATCTTAGGACTATTTTTCACAACAGGTGTCAGTAACAAAAACGTTGTTCTGTGTAACCTCCCCTCAGTAGTTAACTGGGTATAGAGCACCCCCGCAAGACTGTGTGCACCCCACCAAGTGAAGTCTGTGCTCTAAAGGATGTGCTCTCAGTGTAGACCCATGCTCCAAAGGGCACCGCCTGCTGAACGACTCAGCGTTCAATTCACACTGTGGCACTGTTCTGTTATGTCTTAGTCCACACTGGCAGCTTTCAGAAAAACAACCTTCAGAAATTTACTGGCGATAATATTTATCTCATAAAATAGCACACCGCATACCCACAGAATAAGCTCTTCAGATCTGCTACCTTTTAAGGAGTAAATACTTCTGATTTCCCAAATCCAAGCTTCCAGTGAGCACAGTCAACACTGCCATTTCATTCAACCCAGTTACGAATGCAACCCTTATCCAGTTGGGGTTTATTTACCTTCCCGTTTTTGAAGCATCAGCTTGAGTTTATTTCCACTTATGCCACCTAAAGGAATGAAAACAGAAATCTGTTTCAGAGTTGCACTGTGCCCGTTACTTTCTCAAATGCAAAAATCAGAGTTGGAAAGGCTCTCTGAATGCCCACATCTTGATTTGGCAGCTTGGTAGTATTTCAGGGTTTAATGCTTTGCATTCTCTGCTGTGCAGCAAAAAGAATTCAGGCTGCCCCTGGCCAAAACTGGTGACAATGACCACGGCTGACCAAGGACAATACCATTTGAGCTATTCTCTAGGAAAAGTGACATAGTTCTTTCAGCCCTTGTGTGTGAGGGTCAACCATCTGCCATCAGCACCTTCCTGCAGATTGTCACTTTTCACGGTATAGCGGATTGAAGAGTGCCCCCTCAAAATTCACATCCACCGGAAACTGAATGGGAACATAGCTGGAAATAGGGTCTCTACAGACACAACTAGTTAAGGATCTCGAGGTGATAATCATACTGGATTTAGGGTGGGCTCTAAATCCAGTGATTGGTGTCCATATTAGAAGAGGAGAGGATGCAGAGAAGGCAGCCACGTGAGCACAGAGGCAGGCAGAAATGAGAGCTATGCTGCCACAGCCAAGGAACATACCTCTAAAACGTCAGCCCAGCCCAGTTTTATAGCTTGCTCCGATCACCTTACAAGCAGGCATTATTAGTACCATTTGCTGTTATTTTTATTCAGGTCTAAAAGTGTTTCTAATCAGCCCCATTGTTTGAATAGAAAATAACATGACTGGCCTGAAAGGACACACCTCTGCCTGGTGAGCTGGTCTGAGGACCCATCGAAGCCTCTGATGCTTAAGTACCACACGTGGGCTTGTCCCTGAAGGGAGAACCAAGCCCCCGGGAAAAAGCCCAGCCTCAGAACTAGTGAGCAGAGCATCCTCAGGCGTAAGGAGCCGGAGGCTGGCCCCAGGATGGAGATGCTCACGTGGTGGTGGTGCCCACCTTCCCGGGCAGAGCCTTAACCTCGCCATCCACTGACAGGCCCAAGGCCTGTGTCAACATCTGCAAAGATAGTTTTCTGGGAATAGGGGCCATGGCTTTTGGCAGACTTTCAAAAGTATCTGGGACCCAAATAAGACTAAAAACCCCTGCTTAAAGAATTTACTACGCGGTTGGAGAAAAAAACCCACATTCATAGGCGAAGGTCACAAATTGGTTGCCCACAGCTGAACTTTACCTGCAAGTGCATTTTATCAGTATGCCCAATTCATGAGTTTGAATGCCTCTGGGCCCAAGCCACTCAGCACACCCCATGGTGCACAAACAGCCACTTTACCTAGTGGCCCCCTATAGGCATTTGAATTGGAGTGCAACTGCCTTTAGAACAGGTGTGCCAGCCAGGGAACTTGGTTTGAGAAGAATCGCTAGGGACCGCCCTGAAGGACGGGGGTGGGGGGGTGGGGGTGGGGGGTGGGGGGCTTGGGGGGGGCACAAGCAGTGCTGCTCTCCCGTCCTCCACAGGAGGGCCGGGCGTCTGCAGGAGAGTGGGCTACAGCATTAGCACAGCACAGCCGCCTGTGGGAGAGTGCAGCAGTTCTCGCTGTCCATGCTCATGTAGGGCTACAGCGATGCGGCTGTTTAGAAAACAATTGCAATTTTAGGCTGCATTAATAAAAGGCTAGCATCTTGCAGAAAGAAATTAATCGTCCCGTCTCTGTCTGTCATTCCTCTGATCGGACCACCCCTCTACTATTTGGTGCAGACCACATCTCACTTTCGGAAGGTCACAGAAAACTGGAGTTGTGGTCAGAGAAAAAGTCCAGGGAGCAAAGGGCCCAAATATGTGTCATATGAGAAAAAATTAAGGGAATTTAGACGTTTAATCTAGAGAAACGAAGCTTCTGGGAGGAGAGCTATGGTTCTAAGGGGCCACTGGGCCATAGATCAGGGTTTCCAACACCTGGGCCACCACCCAAAGATGGAATAAGTCGCTCCAAGGGGTTCCCCGTCAACAGCTGCTGGAGGCAGCTGAGCCAGAGTCAGCAGAGGTAAGCTCCTGATGAGGCTGCAGTGTAGGGAAGTATTAATTAGATGGGGGTGGGGGGCTACTCTTGAAGGCTATACTTCCGTTCCAACCTCAAGAGTCAGTGAGGAAATCTATGACGTTTGCCAAAGCGGAAGGATACTTTCCTTGGCACTAATATTAGCATTCGTTAATGTCTTCACATTTGTCGATCTCCAATAACTCACAGGGTCTCATGTATGGAATTAAGTATTGTTCCTCCATCTGTGTGCCTTCTGAAAAGCACTTAATAATTAATAAGTGAAACGTGGCCTGATGTTGAAATAGACATCGAGTTTAGGCATTTGCGATGAAGCTGCAATTTCTTGTAGCAAATCTATGTCACTGCGACTCCAGAAAGGAAAACCTCGCCAAACTCAGCTATACAACTGAAAAGTATGGACAAGTCCTCAATTATGAATTATTAATGTTGCCACTGTGCCAACTACTACACATTGAACTATAAATATTAATACACATAATCAGACACCAGGCTAAATTTGTTTGAAGAAAGGAATAAAGGACAAATGAATAGCTGAGATTTTTTCCTGTAATATGGATTTTTTGACCCCAACATCATCAGTCACTATTTCTGAGCTGCAACAATAGGCACTCCTGAATTTATCAAATCTAGTTACCTGACATTAGCTCTCCCAGCAGACTCAGAATTGCAGGAGGCCCCTTTGAAGGTGCTAACTAGTAATAAATTGATCAAGAAGGGACAATGATCATTTTCTCCACTAAATGTGTTTGAGCTCCATAAAGAACCACCTTTGGGACTTTCTATAGACATAAAGATTTTTTTTTACATCATAAGGACTTTCACATTCCAGCTCAATGATAATATTTTAACTGACTCCTATCCCCACATTCTTGGTATGAACGAAATAAAATACAAGTCGTCTACTTTGAAGGAACGGCTTATAGCCAATGCTCACTTGCTTTGTTCGGATGTGCTTCTTAGAATGGGAGGAACGAAGGGGAGAGGCAGGTAAATCGTTTAAGGGGAAAGTATTCATCAGCTGCCCCTGTGGTGGTAATTTAGGACAACAGTAATCCTCCTCAGGGACCAGGTCCCCTGCTGTTCTGGCACCGGGCTCCAACCCCAGGGCTCCAGCTGCGGCCTCCCCACTCCCCTCCACCAGGAGCTGGGGCGTCCAACCTGTTTGAATAAGCAGAATACAGACGCTGAGGCTGCGAGGGAGTCCTCCCCCTGCGTTAGACAGCGCCCAGCTACTTTGTAGTGGGCAGAGCACCGTCTCAGGGACTTGGGCAAGTGACCTCGTGCCTTCCGACCCCAGGGCTCTGAGCAGCGGATCTGAGGTCCCCACACCTGCCTCTCAGAGCTGGGAGCCTCAGAGGGCTCATGCGTGCACCAGGCCGCGAGGGAACCAGCAAGGACCGAGCAAGCAGGAGGCAGCACTGCCAGGACAAAACACCCCCTTCAGATGGACCTTCTCAGGGCGGGTCCGCCGAATGTCGGGGTTCAGCTGTCTGTACACTCACCAAACCGCTTCATTTGGGGCGGGTGTGTGAACGCGCACATTTTATAGGGAACAAACCCGGGATTGCCAATGGACTCACTGAGGGCTCCACGAAGTAGAGGCGGCTGAGCGGTTCTCCTTTAAGAGCGTTCCCCCATCTGGGATGTGAGGCCTGCTCCAGCTTTGCAGACCTGGAACTTGACCCAGCTGGGAAGCGCCTGGAAGAGCAGCGCCCGAAGGGAATCTCGGCGATGCCGCCTTTTGGCTCCCTCAGTCCCGGAGGGCGCCGCCGCGTAAAGCTCCCAGTAGCCCAGTGCCCCTTCCGTTGGTCCAGGAACACTTCTCGCCCCTCCTGCGGACCTTCAGCCCTCATTCTTTCCAGGGTTATCACGCACCTCTAAGACCCTGCCCTTGACCCGGGTACTCTGCCTGCCCAAGCGCGCTACTGCCCGCTCGTGCAAGTGCAAAATGCAAGACCCCTATCACCCCTTGGCCCTTGCCCGGGCTCAGGATGAGTCCCTACGTCCCCACCCTGTGACCGATCTCCCTCCCCAGCCCCCTGGCATCTCCCCACTTACCTGGGCCCAGGCACAGCAGCAGGAGCAGCGCCAGCGCGGTCATGGCCAGGACGGCGGGCCGCGCGGAGGAGGAGGCCATGGCTGCACCCAGCGGGCAGGAGGGAAACGCGCGCACCGTGAGCCGCTGCGCAGGAGGACTAGGCGCGGGAGAGAGGGGCCTGCGGGAGGGAGCTCCCAGCATCCCTGCCTGGGCGGGACCCGCCGGGCGGGCGCCGAGCCAACGGGCCGCGGGCCAAGGGGCCGCGCTGAGCGGGGCTCCGAACTTCCAAAGCCAGGGATGCTCGCGCTGCTGGGCCACCGAGGACCGCCGGGGGCGGGGCGCAGGGTGACCGGCGGGGACAAGCGGGGTTCTGGCCGTCCCGAGGGGCTGGAGGCACCAGGAGAGAAAAGGCCTTCCGGCCCCGGGAAGAGATGGGGATGGACCGCCCGGTGCCAGATCGGGTCTCGCCGCCTCTCCCCCGCCCCGCTCCCCGCTGGCCCACTGCCCCGCTGTTCTCAATCCTCCCCTTCCTCCGCAGCGCGCCCCTCCTGGCGCAGGGCCTTGCTCCTGCCTTGGATTATAACGTGGCCTCTGGAATTTCCTTGCTTCCAAGGCTGAGCTTAAAGATGCCCTTGGCAGCTCTGTGTTTTGTGGTATTTTGAAAGACTCCACAGTCTGGGTTCAGAGCTGTAGTCCAAGAAAACCTCTCACCCCAAACTACTCCAACAGGAAAGCCTTTCATGTCAGGGGTCCGTGAGCTCCGTAAGTGTTCGCGGAACAAACGCGTCGCAGGCTGCGCTAAGTAATCTGCGCCCGCTTCAGCGACACTAAAGTGAGGCCCAGTGAGAACGCGCAGGTCCCATCCCAGTACCAGGCCTATTCAAGTTAGAGGACTCATGAAGGGCCGTGTGGTGTGGTGAAGGAAAATTGAGGCGGGCTTGTCCCAACTGACCTTGAGCCGGTCACCTGATTCATCTCTCCCAGTGGTCTAGGACAGGGCGGAGCGATTGAAGTTGCCTGTAGGGACCCTTCCTTGTCCGATCTGCTCTGAACTCAGCTGATTACCTTTTCTTCCTCTGGTCTCTCACTTTTTATACCTTCCAGGGGTAAATGCTTAGCGTCTGACCGTATAATTAGCTCCCCGAGTAAATGTAGTTGGATTTCTCCGGCAGACAATGCAACAAGTATGTTTCTACTTAGCAAGCAAAGGCAGACGATGGCAGCTAAAGAAACGATGTGACGTGGATCTGAGAGAGTCACAAGGACTCCAGCTGCACAGGGTCCCCAGGAGACACAGAGAGGCTGAAACACGAGGTTACACATCAGTGGTTGCGGGGAAATGATTAGGGACCTTGAGGAAACTGTGGAATAGGGAGCAGGATGGAAAAAAGCAACTAAGAAAAGCGATGTATTTACTTTTGCCCAAGGATGAGAAATTTGCTATTTGGAAGAAAACCAAAGCACATAGAAAACCAGTGTTCTGTTTGGATGGGTTAGAACACAGCCTGAAGATCTTCACGGCAATCTCTCCTTTATTCTTGCGGATGGTCCCCTCCCCCCGCATCTCCATCAGTGCTTGCTTTTAATGTGCGCTTACTTTCCCTCTGCTCACTCAGGTCTGGTCGGAGAGAGGCTGCGCAGCCAGGAGGACGGGAGCCCCTCCCTAGCTCATTTCCTTCTCCGTCCTTTGGAAGGAGGCCGACATTTCACGCCCTCCCACCCAGCCCTCCCCTTTGCAGCTGAAAAGGCAGAGTGGCGATTCTACTTTGTTAATTCAAAGATCCCAAGGGGGAAAATGTCTGCTTTAATCAGCTCATACAGCTGTAGGATTTGAAAACAAAGTAAATATTGAATCCTAATTTTCTATGAGCCTCTATTTTTTTAAAATCCTGATTACTGTTTTAACGTAGAATTGGTAAGACAAATCAAGTGTCCTACAGAAAATTGTTTTAAAATAATCGCCAATACGGTGAGAAAGCATTTCCTGAGGATTCGGCCCTGCTTCCTGTCCCCAGGGAAGGGTCGGAGGTGAGCTCACTCACCTGCCGCCTCCGCACTGCTCTGTCCACACCGGGTCGGGGAGCAGCAGCACCCTCCACAGGAGGGACAGCGAGGAGAAGACGGAGAAGATGAGAAGACGTGGCCGGAAGAGTGTCCTGAGGGCGAGTCTTCTGTTTGAAGCGAAGTCTGCACTTTCTAACCCAGAAGATGGAAGTGGCCGCCGTCTGCTGAAAGGACCCGTCTGGTAGCCGCACAGCTTCGATGTTCGCTGGAATGTTTACCCGCTTTACAAACAAGAGTGGTTTCAGGAGATTTACAGTTCCCAGATGCGTGGCACATCACACAATGTAAATAATGATGGAATGCGCCATCTGCGCCATTAATAGAGATGGCCTCTTCACGTAAAATTTTTATTAAGATATAACATAATACAGAAAAGTGCGGAGATCCAATATGCAACATAATGATGAAGAAACCACATTAGCATCACTCCAGGGGCCCCTGTCCCTCCCTGCCATGTGTCATGGAACATAATAGTTTAGTTTGAAGAAAGCTTCTTTTAAAAACATTTCATTTGTCCTTGATTTTCATTTTCTTAAAAAGAAAAAAACCCTCACAACATAAAGACTTATGGTTACCAATAGGAACACTGATTAATAAAAAGAAGTGTTAAAAGCGTAAGATTCATGACCGTGTCAATCCAGTTCAGTTCAGTTCAGTTCAATTCTGTATCAGTATCTGTTTCTCAAAACGCTCACTGGACATTCTCGCCTGGACAGTATTGAAATGCCGTTGGCTCGGGGGTCCTGTCTGCCTCACGTCTTGTGAGTCGTACTTTCTCAGCACTAACAGACCGGCACAGACACGCTCATCTACCCGTCTCGCTTTCATCCACTGCCCGCCACGCTGAGTCTAGGCTTACTCAGATTTTTACTCAGCAGGGATTATTTAAAAATTATTTTCTTGAGGTCACATTGGTTTATAACGTTGTGTAATTTCAGGGGTACATCATTATATTTCAGCTGCTGTATAGACTGCATGATGTTTACCACCAGTAGTCTAGTTTTTCGTGTTTTTTTCTTTATGCTGAGGAAGATTAGCTCTGAGCTAACATCTGTACCAATCTTCCTCTACTTTATATGTGGGTCACTGCCACAGCATGGCTGATGAGTGGTGTAGGTCTGTGCCTGGGATCCAAACCCGTGAACCCAGGCCACCAAAGCAGAGCGTGTCAAAACTAACCACTATGCCATGGGGCCAGCCCCACCAGTACTCTAGTTTTTATCCATCACCATACATATGTGCCCCTTTACCCTTTGCCTGCCCCCCACCTCCTTCCCCTCTGGTGACCACTAATCTGTTGTCTTTATTCATGTGTTT
Organism: Equus quagga; assembly: GCF_021613505.1. Lineage (NCBI taxonomy): Eukaryota > Metazoa > Chordata > Mammalia > Perissodactyla > Equidae > Equus > Equus quagga. The sequence continues at coordinate 52,012,853 of NC_060271.1, forward strand.
GTCTTCCACATTTGAGAGAAATCATACGCTGTTTGTGTTTCTCTGAGTTATTTCACTTAACATAATGCTCTCAAAGTCCATCCACATTGTCACAAATGGCACAATTTTGTCTTTTTTATGACTGAGTAGTGTTCCATTATATATACATATGCACCACATGTTCTTTATCCAGTCATTAGTCAATGGGCACTCGGGTCGCATCCAAGTCTTGGCTGTTGTGAATTATGCTGCAATGAACATAGGGGTGCATGTATCTTTTTGAATTAGTGTTGTCATGTTCTTTGGATAAATACCCAGAAGTGGAATAGCTGGATCGTATGGTATTTCTATTTTTAATTTTCCTAGAAATCTCCATACTGTTTTCCATAGTGTCTTTCTCTCCACCCAAACATGGAAGGGTCCCATTGTGGAGGAGGCCGGGGAGGAAAGGCTGCTTTGATCAGGCCCCCATGGCGATCACTGCCACTTCTTTCAGTAAGAGGTTTGAAGGTGTGATGCAAGTCCACGTTCCCACAAGGCAGTAACCAATGAGTGGGAGGTGGCAAGGGCCACTCACTCTGCCTTCACAGGGGCTGCTAAACTCAGATGCTCCAGTTGCAGGCACTGTCAGTCCTTGGTGTCGAAGTTCCTTTCCATTTGTTCAACAGTGTTTCCTTATAAAACACTAACGACACATGAGGTGCTGTGAAAGTCCTGTTTACCGAAATCCATCATCCCCTCAAGTACATGGCTGTTCTTTCTCCCTCTGCCAAAGCTGGTCACACTCTTTATTCCAGAGTTTCTTAAACTTAGTCTAAAAATCTTGAAGTGCTTGGTAATGCGCATTCCTGGGCCACACTCCCTGGAATTCTGATCTAGTCTGATTCTGATTGTGTGGGGCCCAGGAGTCTGCATTTTTAAACAAAGAGGTTTCTAGGGGATGCTGAGCTGATTGCACCCCGAGACCACCAGCGCCCTCAGCTCTCTACCAAACTCGCCGGCTTCCCTTGGCCTCCGCCTGGCCTTGCTCACCCAGCAGTGTACATTTGCTCCCTGTTTACTGTGGCAGCCCGGGGACTTTGCCTCTATGATGTGGCACAGTAACTCAGAACGCAGACTGCAGCTTCCAGTTCTCTCTGTGTTACGTGCTAGCGTGTGAGTCAGGCACATGTCCTTCCCAGGCCCGGTCTGTGAAATGGAGGCAATATTATCCAGCAAGTTGAGATAAGAACCCCAGGATGTACAGAGCCAGTGATGCAGTAAGCACCCGGCAAATGTTAGGAGTGGTGATCGTTACCAAAACTCCCTCTGTTCACAGTGCTCTGACCTGTGTGACGCCTGCACGCGCCTTCCCCTCTCCTCACCCTCCAGCCAAGGTCAGGTGCTTGGGAACCTTCATTTTGGATGGGTCCCCGTCCACCCCACACGTCACTATCATACATTATCAGATGGACCTTCCCCAACAGCCCTGACATGGCGCCCCCACCTCAAAACACTGCAGACCCAAGTGGCCCTCTCTCTCACTTGTAGTTCACAGGAAATACAGCGCTAGAAGAGCATACGAAGTGACAGACCCGGCGAGGGTGCCCTGAGCCGAAGGCACAAATAGTGTGAGAAAGAGCGCAGGGCCTGACTCGGAACGGCCACTGATTCCAGAGGCCTTGGAGACACACCGACCGAATGCAGTGTTGGACCCAGCTCGACTCTGCCTCAAACGAACCAGGAATAAGACAACAAAGAGAGAAATCTGATCATGGACTGGTTCCACATTAAGATTGTTCTTTTTTTAGGTGTAAAAATAGTTTTACAGTTCCTTTTTTAAGGCCTCGTCTGTTAGAGCTGCATACGGGAATATTTATGGGTAAAATGATATGATGTTTGGGATTTGCCTTAAAATATTTCAGGAAAAAAGACTCGCACATATTGATAATTCTTTTGCTAGGGAGGCTTAGACACTGCTTGAGCCCCAACTGAGACGTGTCAGAGGATATAACACTCTTCTCTGTGTATATTTACAAATTTCCATAAGGAAAATCTAAAAGAAATATAGAATCTTAATGGCGCTCTATCAACCATAGAGTATATAACATACCCATGACCTTCAGACTCTCTATTTAGCCTTTAAATATACATCACAGTTATTTTTTTCCCTTATACTTCCTGTAGGCTCCCCAATTCCCTCAAAACTCAATTCTTGAGTAGCTTCTCTGCACTTCACGGCTTTGCCCACCCCATTGCCCCTCGCTGGGGTGCCGGCGGGCGCTCCTCCTTGCTAACCAGACCCTGCTTTTCCAGGCGCCTATCAGCGCAGGGCTCCGCGGGGCGTCGTGCTGCTCACCTGACGTTCTGGAGCTCACTCCACAGTGCTGCGCTGGCAGATGTGCTGCGCTGAACAGCCCACAGGGGTCTGCTCAGTCGCCTTGGTGGGGTGAGCTGGGAAGGCGGGGCTCAGCTGAGACTGTCCCCTGGAGAGCCACATGTGGCCTCTTCAGCATGTGGGTCTCAGGGTAGGGCCTACAGGGGGGCTCGAGCTGCCAGAAAGGATTCCAAGAGCAGCTGTTCCAAAAGACAAGGAGAGGAAGCTGCCAGTACCTTAAGTCTTGCCCTAGAAACGGACACAAATCGATACCACTGTATTCTGTTGACCGATGCAGTCCCAGAATCCACCACAGTCAGGGGGAAGGACAAAGAGCCCATTTCTCAATGGGAGGACGTCAAAGAGTTCGTAACCATCTCTAACCCACCACACGCACCTTTCAAGGCCAGGACCAGATGCCACCTCCCCTGCGAGGCTTGTTCCGCTTCCCCCTTTGGGGTCAGGAGCACACTTTGTTTTGAAATTCCGCCACCATTATGTTCTCCCTGAAAGTGTCCCCATTTTGCCTTGAATTTTTGTGTACCTATTTCTCTTTTCTCCATTGGATTTTAAGCTTTTGAGCTCCTCAATTTGTTTGGTCTCTTTTTGTCATTACCCCTTAGAACTGAATACTCAATAAATATTTGATGAATGAATAAACGTTGCCATCTAAAGTGAATCTGTGGTTACAGAGGGCTTGTATGAATGAGATTATTTTGCATGTCTTGCATTTCAACTTTGATAGTAGAAAGCTATACTGTTACACATGACGAATGACCAGCAGCAGCCCAGTCACAGGAATAAGGAAAGAACGCTGCACAGAGAGCCCTGCCAAATGCCAGCCAGAGAAATGCTCTGCACCTCAGGACTGGCAACCACTGGGTTAATTTCCATGCTCAGTGGTGGGTCCTCAAAGCTCCTTTCCTGTTTATTAAGTATATTTCCATGTTGGAATTTTAATAACGTTTGCCATTTCAAATAACTCACTGAAGCCAAAGGAGGAGAAAGCAGCAAAGTTTCCTTTCGGTCTAAAAAACATTGAGAGGCACAAAGTCTTTATTATGCACAGCTCTGGCTCCCTGACAGGCTCTGTGAGCAGGGCTCCCAAGAGGTGCCCAGGGCTCTGCAGACACACGAGACCTTTAGTGCAGGTGCCCAGGATGCACAGATGTGACCCTTAGTGAAGATGCCCAGGATCCACAGACAGACGTGACCCTTAGTGCAGGTGCCCAAGATCCCCAGACAGATGTGGCCCTTAGTGCAGGTGCCCAAGATGCCCAGACAGATGTGGCCCTTAGTGCAGGTGCCCAGGATCCACAGACAGATGTGACCTTTAGTGGGAGTTCCCAGGACTCTGCAGACACACGTGGCCCTTACTGGGGGTGGGCATAAATCTCCAGCTAGGGGGTCTGGAGACTGCCAGAGTTTTGAAGAAATGGTCTTTGTGTCCCTGAGGGACCTCTGGTAAAATAATGATGTTACTAAAACAGATTAAGACCTTGAATGAGAACAGTTTCTAGTCTTTTTATACCTTCAATTTGCAGCATTTTAACCAAAAAGATCCTGCAAGCTGAGAAGACCCCCAAGGACAGACAGGACTGTCACTGGTGCAGGACCACACAGCTCACCACCTTAGAACAACTCTGCACGCACATTTCCTGAATTCCTTTGCCCCATGGGGCAGAGGACCACGGTGGCTTCTTAACATAAAACCCAGACCAGCAGCTCAACCACCGGGACACAGAATATGGCTTTCTAGTGGGGACCTGCGGCTCCAGAGGCGATGGTACCAGCACCAGGGGCCCGCTGTCCGGGCAGTTCTGGGGTACACCAGGTCGCACTCTCATCTGCCAGGACCGGGCAAGGCCAAGCTACGGCCAGCACAGATGCGGCAGGGGAGGCCGAAGGAGCTAACCGGCGCCGGCGGCACTACTGATTTCTGGCTTTGTGAATGACTCGGACAGTCCTTCCGCCTTGACAGGCATCCGGGTCCCGAAGAGGCGGGGCAGCGGTCCTGCGGCCGCGTTGTTTCTCTGCATCTTGGAGCATCATTGACAGAGCCCGACGGAGTTCTATTTGGGGCCAAATAATTAGAGCGTCAGCAGTTAAGTACAGCCGACACCCACACAATCCAGAGCCCCCCAGACTGTTGCTGTTAATTTCCTTTTTTATTAGTGTTGTTTCCTTTTGTTTACACTGTTCATTACCGAGCATGGAATTTCAAGCCAGCCATCTAAGTACAGAGTGAAATGTAGTTCCACCTAGCTCCCCTCCGCCCCCACTCCTGCATCAGAGACTCATGCCTTCCAAAACGCTCTGTTTAAATAAAAATATTTTGATAAGGTAACGACGGTAAAATAGCCTCGTTTCCTGCGGGGAAAACGGCGGCATCACCCACGAGCTTCCCACCGCCCCCCAGTGGTACGGGCGCCTGCTGGGTACAAAGGGCTGCCCGGGTCAGGGAAAGCCTGTCGCTTCACCTGCACTTGACCATTTCCAGTCTGACCCTCCCGGGTCCTGCAGGGTGAGCAGGAACAGCACCTCCATTTTCCAGACCAAGAACCTGGGGTCAGAGGCTGTGCTTGCCACTCGGCGGTTTTCACCAGCGTCTGTTTTCCGACTCAGGCCGGTGCTCTCGCGTTCCTCTGGGCCTTCCGTCCTTGGTTCCCCAGAGACAAGACGCTGCTGGATGCCATCCACGGTGAAGATGCAGCCCGGCTCTGGTCCTCGGGGGGTCTCCGGCTGGCTGGGGAGGCCGCACAAAAGCACTGAGGTGAGAAGCCGCTGCAGACTGCAATTAGATTTCGCAGCTGTCAGAACAAGCGTGATGAAGGTTCATGTACCTGATTGATGGTTTGTAAAGCATCTTCACGTGCAGCTCATTATTTCAGGCTCGTGGTTCAGGGGTGAGGTCATTCTTCTGCCAAAACCCGGCTCTTCATCTTAAGATTCTGCTCAAGAATCTTGTCTCACTCAAGATATTTAGGTAGGAAATTTCCTTTCCCCTTTGATGGTTACAATGCCGTTCCCATCATCTGGCGTATCAGTTTGAAACAGTTTGGTTTTTCCTGGGAGATTCCGTCTTCGCCCTATGTTTTCTCCCCTGTGTGTGTGTGTTGCAGGGGGTGAGGATGGCGTGTATTTTTTGTATGGCATTTGTCAGACCCCCCGGGCTCCTGAGTCGTTGTTTACAGCCTCCCCAGTGACCGCTCCTGGAGAACTGCCTGGAGAGGTGGGAAGGGCTGGAGCAGCCCTGAGTGCTGGAGTGGCTCCAGGCCTGGTGGTGGAGGATTTGTCACAGAGGTGGCTCCCAGTGGCCCTTTCCATTAGTCATGCTTCTACTTTGAGGGTCCTGAGACCAGGGGAGCTCCTGCCCCAGGCCGGGCAACAGCGGTCACAGGGCACAGCCACATGACGGCCACCTGTGACCACGGTGGGTGAGCACATTAGCCCTCTTTCCTCTGTCCAGACGGGCTCCGGGCACCGTCACTGGAAACACAGCCCCAGGACCCAAGCCGTAAAGGATTTATTGGAGCCCCGCTCTCTGTCGTGCAGTCTGCTGAGTTACTTAACTAGAACTTTTTCCAACTTTTCCCAACCGTTGCGAGCCTGAAAACGAGTCTAAAACATGTATATTCTCTATTGACTTTATTGAAGTGTAACTGAAGTACAATAAACTGCGCGTATTTAAAATATGTAATTCAAAGAGTTTGACAAATACGTGCAGCTGTGTAACCAGCACACACTCATGACACAGTACTTCCACCCAAAGGCTCCCTCCTCCCCTTTGCAGTCCCCCCCCCACCCCCCCGCCTTCTGGACCCTGGCAACCACTGACCTGCTTTCTACCACTATAGCTTTGCCTTTTCTGGAATTTTATGTAAATGGAGTTATACAGTGCACATTCTTGCGCGTCCAGCTTCTTGCTCTTAGCATGAAGTTTTTTTATTCAGCCATGCTGTTGTGTGTTATCAGTAGTCTGTTCCTTTTTATTGATGAGTTTTATTGATGTTTGTATGGATATAACATAATATAGGTATGTATCTAGTCACCAGCTGGTGTGTATTTGTGTTGTTTCCATGTTTTGGCCATTACAAACACAGTTGCTGTGAACGTTTGCATACACATCTTTGTGTGGACGTGTTTTCGTTTCTCTTTGGTAAATCCCTGGTGGGCAATGGTGGGCCGTATGGCAGTGTGTTTTGGCTACATGTTGTCACCTCCACAGTGGTGATGAGGGTGTGTGAGGCCATCTGTTCATTCACCAAGTGTGAATGGTGTGTAGTGAATAGTGAAAAGTGTAGGGGCACAGGGAACACAAAAGCCAGGAAGTCCCTGCCTTCACGGGGCCCACAGCTCCACGGGGGCCATTTCCCAGGAAAGAGCTTCAACCCCTGGAAGGAAAGTGAGTGAGCTTAGTGGGCTCTGGTAAGTCCTGTCGCTAAGCCTGCTGAGAGCAGGAATCCCTCCACGCCTCTGCGGAAATCTTCTGATTTGGGGACTCACCACTCCAGGGAGAAGCCATTCCCGTCTTGGAATCGTTAGAAAGTTCTTCCCTGTTGGGCTGCTGCCCATTTTCTCTTATCTCTCAGGGCTTTCTTGGTCAGCCTCACCTCTCCCACAGCCCCTGAGCCTAAGAGACCCTTCTCAGCTCTCATTTGTGTCAGCCAGCTCCTCCTTTGCCACGTCCCAGTCTGGCTGATACCACTGAGGCCATATGAGGCTACCCTTTCGGGATGGCTTCCTCTCTTCCCCTTCTCCATGGCATTCCCAGCTTACCTCCTGGTGTTTTCCTCTGAGGATTCCTGGGCTTGGCCCCAGGAGGGTCTTGATTTCACTCCAGGTTTGCCGTCAGGCTGAACTGATACCCTGTTAACGGAGTGCCTGTGTCCCCTGGTGAGCGGCCGTCCCCACCCTGTATGACTGTTCCATCACCGACCATTAACCCTGTGCTTTAGTTGTTAATGACAGTTTATAGAGCCAACCCTTACTTCTTCACTACTGTCTACTTTACTGCACGCCTTGGACAGAGAGACAGGCATAATGTATTCTGTATTTCAAGGACTCACCATCTTCCTTGCCCCCCAACTACAAGCTTTCCACGCACGCCTGCTCCTGGCCCAGAGCAGCCACCGAAGGTTGCCTTTTGCCTTCCCTCTTTGTCTCCCCCCTTCCTCCACCTTCTCCTTCAGTACGACTGGCTCTGATATTAGCAATATTGATATAAACTCATAAACGAATACATCAGAGGAGAACACTTGCATTTCAGTCTTCTTGGTTTCGCTTTCTTTAGGAAAACAAAGAGCGGCACCGTCCCCAGCAGAACACCGTGGGCAGGTGGAGGCGTTCCCTGGAGGTTCAAGAGTGGGGTGAGCGGGGGAAGCCCACAGACCCTGCCTCGCTGGCAGATGCTGCCCCTGCAGATGTTGGCTCTGTGGGGTGCCTTTCCCATACTCAGAGCTAAGCTACCAAGAGGCCGAAAAGCCAGCCCTCCCTCCCTCCGTCCCAGCACTGTCTTCAGGAACGCGACAAGTTTCTGAGCATGTGCTTGCCCTTCATCGTCAGGATAGGCTCTGCTGACCTCTCTGCCCTTCACCAACTTGCCCATGAGACCCTGGGCCTGGCACTGTGCTGGCTGGTCTCCCAGACGGCCACCATCGGGTCCTCTCCTTCCTGTATGCACATGCCATTCCTCCCCTTAAATCTGGGCCGGCATTGGGACTGTTGTGACCAGTAGCTTGGATCAACAAGCTCTGGCAGGTCAAATCCGGCCCCCTGCCTGTTTCTGTAAATAAAGTTTTGCTGGAACACAGCCAAGTTCCTTCACTTATCTACAGTACTATCTACGGCTGCTTTCACGCTACAGTGGCAAGGTTTGAGTAGTGACAGAGACGTCTGGCCCTCAAGGCTAAAATGCTTACTAGCCAGTCCATTACAGAAAAAGTCTGCCAACCCCTGTCACTAAGAACATAGTGGAGGTGACGTTTGGGGACCTCTCCGCCCAGGCCTTAAGAGAACCGGCGGTTTCCCTCTCTCCTCTCTTGGAAGCCAGCTGCTGTGGAAGAAGGCTGGCTGCCCTGCCGGGGGGCTCCTGTGGCTTGAGGCAGAGTGGGCGCTGCGGCCTGGGCAGGCACAATGGAGTGTGGCCCGGTGGCCGAGGCCGGGGGGCCCTAGCGCCCTCTTGCCGGAGTGGTGAGAAGTAACTGGGCGTCATCATCATTGGCACCGCCGAGTCTGGATGGTTTGTTATGTGGCAATCTAGCCCAAAGAGTACCCTTTTCTGATCTGAGCATCACCCCAGAGCTCAACAGTGCCTCAGCTCAGGGCCCGAGGGACACCCGTGAGGCAGAGTCCCACGGGCAGACACACAGAAGAGGAGCAGGGAAAAGAGGCAGGAGAAAGCTCAAGAAGACCTGTGGAGAAAAGAGGGAGTAATAAACCCAGGAGGAAAGAAAGCAGCAGAGGGAAAAGTGTTCGAGGAAAGAATGAAGGACTGGGGCCTGCGCGGGTTGTGGGGGGCCACAGGGCCGGGGGGGTGGATGTGCTGGGAGGACCTCCAGGGCTGACTCAGGGACGCGCAGACTCCACGGCTCAGTACGATGAGGTATGTCTCACACGTGTGAAACTGTACAGCGCACACAACAGGCACGGGTCGTTTCCAGGACACGGTAAATTTTGGCATGACTAACATCTTACCTCTGTAGCAATCTTGGTATATTTTAAAGTTATTTTTTGTGACAACATGCAGTTTAATATAAAGCCGTGAGAACTCCAAACCAAAGGAATGCAATAAAATTCCAAGAGTCACACAGCAAGTCAACCACAAACTCATTCCGCCTCCTGCTGACGCCCAGCCCACTGGTCTCTCAGTGACCAGACCCCACAGAGATGCTAACAGGCCCCTCCTGTCTGAGGCGCTCTGGTCTCTCAGCGGAGTGAACTCCAGGCCTTTACTCTATGGTGGTACTTCATTAAGAACATCTTTATTCCAGTGTTCAACCACTTGTTCACATTTCTACCATCGACACTGGGTCTGTTGCGGCTGTTTATTATCTCTTGCCCTCCATCTTGGTAGAACATTTTTTTCCAAAACTTTAATTTATCAAGCTCTTATAGAGTACCTGTGTGCAAGGCACTGCTCTCCCACACATCAGGGCATCCAAGATGAACAGGACACACTCCCTGCCCTCAACAAACATGCTGTCTAATTTCATTATGCGTTTTGCCACTTCTTTGCTTTGGAAGGTGGTGGGAAACCACACAACCAAGACCACAAAACACTGTTTCTCTTTCCATGACTGGAGAAAGCTGTAGATGGGTTAGAACATTGCTTGCTGTTGTTTTGTTTTAAACCAATTAAATGATGACCATATCAGAATGATATTGGGTAGAAAACCATAGAAAGTCTTTGACGAACCAGATTTGGATTCACGGACCGGTCTAGGACAGATGCTCCTCTTGCCCGGGTGGTGAGGAGTGGTCTTAACCGCACAGCACTCACCTACTGGTATCCCCTTTCTACCTGCTTCTAACAAGAATGCCCTTCCCCTGTTCCAAACATGTGTGTCCCCTTCTTAGGTGATCTGCTCTCAGGCCTCACTTGGTTGACCCCGGAGTTGGATAGCTGATCCAAATCCCTTCCCTGGGACCCTTGGACTTGTGTCAGGGACAGCATAGCTCAATGTGGCCGAAGCTGTGCCAGGAGAAGTCCAGAGACTGCTGATAGCTGTGTCAGCCGTGATGCGGAGAAAGCATCTATCTGCAGGCAGGGAGAGGAGTGGAGTCGTGAGAAAGAGCAGAGGGGAGAGGCAGGCATCCTACAGATCTTGTCGGGTGGATCCTGCTGAGTCCTCGACCTTCCTGAGCCTGTGAGATGTGCCACAACCTTTCCCATAAATCCACGTCCTTGCTTTAATTCGTTCAATAGGACTTTGTCACTTAAGACCAAAAGTGACCAGCTGCACCAAACTTTCTGCAGAGATAGGCTACTCATGACTCCACACCGAGCCTGAAAGAGTGTAAAGATCATAGAGGCCTTCCCACAGAGCACGCTCTGTCATAGTTCACATTTTTGTACTTGGGCCAAAACCACTTTGCACTTCCTGTCTTGCACCCGCAGAGGCTGGCATCTGGGAGGGTTCAGATCCTCTGAATAGCGTACAGCTAGCACTGCTGGAATCTGACGGGGAAAACTAAGAGAATGCATTTCCATGAACAAGAAGCAACAAGGCTCCTCGTCGAATGGCCGGGGCCTTTGTATAACTTTGACATTAATGCCCTTTGTACACGTCAGGCGGAGTCTTTCCACCAACCGCCCTCCCCACCTCACGTACACCCGGACCCGCGCCGTGAGCTCAAGATCAGACTTGAATCCAACTAGCAGTTCTGTCTTCTAAGATCCCACATATAAGCAGCTCGTGTTGATTACACCAAGCATTCTGGTCTCTTGTACTAGTTGTTTTTTATATGGAGCAAGTCATATTTTGCACAGCATGAAAGGGGCTATAAGCATTCAGATACTCTGTAAGAATTTTTTAAAATTCCAGAAAATAAATGCTTCCTTACAACCCCAACCAGCTTAGTCACTCCTGCCTCTGATATTGAGGGAGAGTTAAAATATATATCTCTGGTGGAATTTCAGAGAAAAATACATTGGCCAAAATGTGCTCTGTTTAAGAAGAATCTGCTTCAATGCCATGGAAGTTTAATATCTAAATCAACTGAATGTTTAGTTGGCCCAAGATTGATTGTCAAACATCTTGATGAAAAAGACTCTGATTAAATACCACTGACAATGGATTTAAGTGAAACTAATAATTAGTTAGATGCAAATTATTTTTTTCTGGATCAGCTTTTGTTTTTTCATCAAAATTCCTGGTGATGGCAAAAATGGAAAGAGCCCACTAGAGAAGACTTTAGTCATTCGTATTCTGTGGCTGCCCATCCCATTATTCCTGCCAACAAGGCAAAGCCTGTGAATTTCCCCGAATGCACTGGACAGTCAAAAACTTTGGAGGTTATTTAAACGTCAACCGTTAAAGTTATCCAGGCAACGCTTTACAGATCAACCCCTCACTCCATCCCCCTGTCTGTGGGGAATTTAGAGCTTGTTAACTGATATAACCAACTTCATGTCAAACAAGAATGGCAAAATCTTTGGAATGGTAAAATAGTCACGTCCAAGAGTACTGTTTTGGGCTTTCAAATGTACTGTTAGTTACTACACTCATTCATAGAAGCTGCTTGTCTTCTGGTAAACTGTAGGTTTGGTTGTTCTCTGAATTTGGGATCAGATGAAAGAGGCACAGATGAAGGAGCGAGTAGAGAAGGTCCCGTGAAGAGCTGTCTCCACAATGATTCCTTTCACGTCCCCTTGTGCCGGAAATGCTGACCGGGAGTCATTTCCTTGGGGTTTTGCTCCTGTCCTAAGTCCCTAGGTCTGCTGGGAGGCCGTGCCTTAAAGCCACTGTCTGTCTGTACGATCAGTCTGGCTTTCTAAAGTGAGATCACAGCTTGGAATAACTGGTCTGGAGAATAGTTCAGCTGTGCTGGTGAGGAGATGGGAAAGGTGGTGAAGAAAGGACATTGCCAGCCCCAGGGAGGAGCTCTGTTGGGAGGGTGAACCCAGGGTTGAACTGGGGACCTGTTTCTGGTATCTGGAGGGTCAAGAAACAAGAATGTCATGTGAGGAGAAAATCTTTAATATGTGGATGGGAGGGCACCACACACTCTTCTCTTTTCTCCATGACCAGCTTAGGTGAGATGGCGCTGGGCCCAAAGGACCCGTAATGAAGGTCAATGAATAAATAAATATAGCCGACCCCAAACCTTGTCAACTTAAACTAGAGAAAGCACAACAGGACGAAGTAACATTGGGAGCTGAAGACAAACCAAAACACCAACCATCTAAAAAAGAAAAAATAAGCAAAGCAGAAACTCAAGGGGAAGAAAATGTGGGACAGGAATATAATCAGTAAATAAACATTGGGTGGCAAGATACATGTCGTCAAAACCTGTTATGGAGTGAGCCAAAACAGTCCTGCAAATACTGTAACTTTGCTGCTGTGGGCAAAAGCCCAAATATGGTGAGGGTGGATGGCAGGCTTCAGCCAAATGCTTGTTAGAATAGGGAGTGAGTCTAGAAACTGCAGTGCACTGCCACACAAATAAAGTTCCGTTACAAAAGAACACACACACACACCCATAACAGCAACAACAACAACAAAATCCTTAGTGAGAGAAGTTCTTATGTGATGGAAATTAAAACTACAGGAGAGTGTTGGGAAGCGGACTCTCCCTGTTACACAGAGATGCTCATCCCGTAAGTGTTTTAAGGAGCTTAAAGCAATTGAAAGTATCAGAGAAATTATTTTGCACATTTTTGTGTTCAGTTGTGCACATCAAAACTAATCCACAAGTATTTAATGTCCCATGGGCCTGTTGTAGTGCTTTTCACAGGCTAAGACTCCAAATATTTTGATGCAAGTCAAAACACAGTGGGATCTTTACAATGCTGGAAGAAAGAAAGACAGCAACCTGTCAACCTAGATTCTATCCAGAGAAAAGTCTTTCAAAAATGGAGGAGAACGGGACTTCTTCAGACAAAGGAAAAAAGCTGAGGTAATTAATTGCCAGTAGACCTATACTTTAAGAAATATTAAAAGAAGTTCTTCAGATTTACACAGAAATGATACCAGAGGGAAACTCAGGTCATTAAAAAAGAATGGAGAGGATTAGAAACAGTAAAATATTTGAATAAACAGAAGAGAGTATTTTCCTCTCTTTTAAAAATTTCCTCATAAGAAAATTGACAGTTTAACATGAAAGTAACAATATTGTGGAGCTTACAGCATATGTAGAAGTAAAATATTTGACAACCATGTCCCAAACAGTGGGAGAGGAAAATGCAAGTGTCTTGTTGAAAAGTCCTCACCCTCCTTGTGAAGGGGTGATCTATAGAGTCAACGGCATCCCAATCAAAATCTCAGAGGACTTTTATGTGGAAACTGACAAGCTGATTCTAAAATTTATAAACTAATGCAACTGATCCAGAATAACCAATACAATTTTCAAAAGGAAGAAGGAAGTTAGATGACTTATATTATCTGAGTTCAGGATGTAGTACAAAGCTGTGTAGATAGGTCAGCGTGGTATTGGTGTAAAGAAAGACATACAGACCAATGGAACAGAATGAGTGTATAGGAAAACAACAACATATATTGGTTGATTTTCAGGGACATGGGGTTCAGGGAACTTCCAGGTTGGTGAACACATTCACGGACCAAGACGCCAAGATAATTCAATGGGGGAAAGAATAAGTTTCTTGAAAAATTGTTCAATGATTATCAGTTATACATAGAAGGAAAAATCAACAGAAAATTATCTAAAAATGGATAACAGTCCTAAAAGAAAAGTAAAAAATGTGAAATTTTTAGAAAAAAAAGTAGGAGAAGACTTTTAGGACCTTTGGGTAGAGAAAAGACTTCGTAGACAGGGGACAAAAAGCATTAACTATAAAAAATAAGTGGATTCTATCAAGATAAAAAACTTCTGTTCTTCAAAAGATATTAAGATGATGTAAAAGGCCAAAAGTTAGGAGCAAAGGAGGTTGGATTAAAGAAAGAACTGGCTGTGTAGGACAGGAGACCACAGGAGAACACAAACACAACAGATGACAGCAACACCAATGGTGCCCCAGCATCAGAGGGGTAGAAGCAAGGAAGAGGTCCCAGGGAGATTAGGTGGGGTGCTGCAGCCTTAATAGCCAGGTCAGTCCAACCCCTTTTTTTAGCCTGTGATGTAAGGGATTACATTAATTGATTTTCAAATGTTGAACCAGTCTTGCATACCTCAGATAAATCTGACTTGGTTGTAGTGTATAATTCTATTTATACATTATTGGAATCGTTTGCTAATATTTTGTTGAGGATTTTTCATCTATGTTCATGAGAGATATAAGTGGTCTATAGTTTTCTTGTAATGTCTTTGTCTGGTTTTGGTATTAAGACAATGCCTCATAGAATGACTTTGGAAGTATTCCTTTTGCTTCCTTTCTCTGAAAGAGAGTGTAGAGAATTGGTATAATTTCTTCCTTAAATGTTTGCTAGAATTCATCAGTGAACCCATCTAGGCCTGGTGCTTTTAGTTTTGGAAGGTTACTAATTATTGATTCAATGTTTTTAAGAAATATAGGCCTATTCAGATTGTCTGTTTCTTCTTGTGTGAGATTTGGCAGATTGTGTCTTTCAAGGAATTGGTCCAATTCATGTAGGCTGTTGAATTTGTGGGCATAGAGTTGTTCACAGTATTCCTTTACTATCCTTTTAACATCCACGGGATCTGTAGTGATGTCTCCTCTTTCATTTTTGATAATAGTAATTTGTCTCCTCTCTCTTTCTGTCTTAGCCTGGCTAGAAGCTTATCAATGTTATTGATTTTTTAAAATAACTAGCATTGGTTTTGTTGATTTTCTCTATTGATTTCTGCTCTAATTCTTCTTATTTCTTTTCTTCTGCTTACTTTGGATTTTATTTGCTTTCATTTTTCTAGTTTCCTAAGGTGAAAATTTAGATTATTGATTTTAGATCTTTTTTCTTGTCTAATATTTGTATTTAGTGTTACAAATTTCCCTCTAAGCATTGCTTTCACTGCATCTCACAAATTTTGATAAGTTGCATTTGCATTTTCATTTAGTTCAAAATATTTTTAAATTTCTCTTGAGTTTTCTTCTTTGACTCATGTGTTATATAGAAGCGTGTTGTTTAATCACATATTTTGGGATTCTCCAGTTATCTTTGTATTCTTGATTTCTAGTTTAATTCCATTGTGTTCTGAGAGTAGACATTGTATGATTTCTATTCTTTTAAATTTGCTAAGGTAGATTTTATGGCCCAGAAAGTGCTCTATCTTGGTGAATGTTCCATGTGAGTTTGAGAAGAACGTGTATTCTGCTATTATTGGATGAAGTGGTCTACATATGTCAGTTATATTCAGTTGACTGATGGTGTTGTTGAGTTCAATGGTGTCCTTACTGATTTTCTGCCTGCTGGTTTGGTCCACTCCTTTATAGCACAGACCTGCCATAGGCTAGGCCTTAGCAAAAAGAGCGTCTTTTACCACGTCTAGCAGTGACTGGATCAGAGAGACAGGGCAATCATCTAGTATCTGGCAAGGCCTTCAAGGAAAGGGTCACCCCAGCCCAATGACCTGGCCTGGGCTTCTTCTGCTTACACAGAAAACAATCTAAAGCATCAACTTTAGCAGATTATTCCGCCCCCTCCCTACTAGGAAAGGAGGTGATAAGCCATCTAGCAGGGATTCCCAAGTGCAAAGTTGAGCCTACAGCCAAGATTTACTAGAAATTTGAAAGGAATTAACACTATGAGAGATAATACACTTAACAGAAAAAACTGACTTAGGAAACTGAGTTAATAGAACAAATAGAACAGAGCTTTAAAATAAATATAATTTATATTCTCAGAGTAATAACAGAAGGTTTCAAACAAGAGCTGATTAGATATATTGGAAATAAATTGCTGCATAGTGAATTCATGAGCTACAGGATTAGGCTGAGGAATTCTCTCAAAATTTCATACAAAGGGATAAAGAAAAAGAAAGTGACTTTTAAAAATCACTTTAGCTATAGTGTTCTGAATTGCCTAACAGGAAAGCAGGAGTCTAATTGGGAGGCACTGTGATATTCCAGGCGAGAGATGAAGGAAGGTTGACTAGGGTGGTGTTAGTAGGAACAGAGAGATGTGAACAGAATTCAAAGGACATTTAGGACATAGAATGGACAAGACTTGGTGATTGGTTGTGGAGAGATAGAGGGAGGAACAAGATGGTTTCTACGTTTTTGGCTTTAGCATCTGGGTGAATGGTGCCACATTCACAGAGAGGGGGGATAGAGATGTAGAGCTGGATGTGACCGAGAAGATGACCTAAGATTTGAACATGTTGAATTTGCAAGACCAGTGACATGCTCTAGTGGAAATGCTCCACGGATGTCGGCTATCTACTGGTAGATGTGGAGGTCAGGGGAGAGACTGGGCTACAGATGATTCGGGGAACTGTCAGTGCATAGGATCTCTGACTCTCCAGAAGCCGAGATATTCACCCAGGGAGATGGTACCAAGCGAGAAGTTGAGTGCCTAGAATAGAGCCTAGAGGAAAACCTACATTTAAGGAAATATCCAAAAAGAAACCTAGAAATGAGATGGAGATGGAGACTATTTGGTTCCTTTCAAAAATTTATATACTCCTAGAAAAAGACAAATCATTTGGGTCAGCCTGGGTGCATAGTGGTTGGGTTCACACGCGCCACTTCAGCAGCCCGGGGTTCATGGATTTGGATCCTGGACCCAAACCTACATTCATCTCACACCATGCATCAAGCCATGCTGTGGCAGCATCCCACATACAAAAATAGAGGAAGACTGGTATAGACATTAGCTCAGGGACACTCTTCCTCAAGCAAAAAAAGGAAGATTGGCAACAGATGTTAGCTCACAGCCAATCTTCTTCACCAAAACCCCCAAAACCCAAAAAACCAAAACGGATCATTAAATTACTAACTCTTCAGTATAAAACAGTGTACCAACTGTTTCTTTTCCTGAGAGGAAAAAGCATGAATGCCTTAATTATTTAAATAGAGAGAGATCAATGAAAGAGT
Source organism: Equus quagga (assembly GCF_021613505.1). Classification (NCBI taxonomy): domain Eukaryota; kingdom Metazoa; phylum Chordata; class Mammalia; order Perissodactyla; family Equidae; genus Equus; species Equus quagga. The sequence continues at coordinate 52,029,859 of NC_060271.1, forward strand.
GGAATGGGGAGGACACCAGAGACAAATTCAACCATGCCACTGTTCTGTCCAGAGTCAGCAATTAGAATTCAACATCCTACCAAGAAGAGAGCATGTTGTTAAGTGAATTAACTATCTGATAAGCCACACTCTTCATTTATTAGCATATTTAGCATTCACACTGCCTAAGTAAATGTTGACAAGATGATCTGGCAAGAAGTAGGGATGGCTTCTGAGAAATAAAAAGAAATGTGTATATTGGTTCCTGACAAAGGGCTCTTAAAATCCTTGTAAATTCCTGTAAAACCTTGTAAGAGATAAGAGCACTGGGAGCATCTTTTGTTCTGTTGAAGGAACTCTGTGGGCTCCTGGATGTCTCCTAGATGGGAGCTGGTCACCAGAAACACCAAGCCACGATTAGAAGCTTGGAACTTTCATCCCTGTCCCAGCGCCATCCTCCAGAGGGAGGAGAGTGACTGGAAATGGAGTTAATGAGTGATCATGCCCACATGAGGAAGTGCCATAGAAGCCCGATTGTATGGGGTTCAGGAACTTCCAGGTTGGTGAACACATCCATGGACCAGGAGGTGACGCACCCCACCTCCATGAGGACAGAAGCTCCTGTGCTCAGGACCTCACCCTATGCATCTCTTCACCTGCATCCTTTATCATATCTTTTAATAAGTTGGCAAATGTAAGTATTTCCCTGAGTTCTCTAAGCTGTCCTACCAAATAATCGGATCCTAGGGGAGGAGGTCATGGGAACATCCGGTTTGTAGCTGAGTCGGACAGAAGTTGTGGGTAACCCAGGGAGCTGCTACTTGTGATTGTCATCTGAAGTGGGGCCAGTCTTGTGGGACTGAGCCCTTCACCTGTGGGGTCTGACACTCTTTCCACATTGACAGTGTCAGAATTGAGGACCACCAGCTAGTGTCATGGGGAATTCTTCGGTGTGGGGAAAACCCCCATATATCTGGTGTCAGAAGTGTTTCAAGTGTCCTGCGTAAAAGTAAAGGAAAGACACAGGGGGAAAGAACTGTAGGCTTCTTCTGACACAGCTTCACTGTACATGACTGAGTTCCCAAGATGGGGTCTGACATGTGGTGGCACTAAGATTTAGCTTGTTTAGTTTTGACAAAATTCCCAATATTAGATAATGTACTTGAAGGCACATTCTACAGTATGCAGCACGATATAAATATCGGTTATGGCTATTACGACTCTTCCGGTAAAGCACATATACCAACTATTTGTTTGACTAAATTCAAGGTCAGTGTGGTCTGGCTATATAATTCCTTTGATCACCAGCAAGAAGACAGGAGGAGGGTTAGAAAAAGAAGAATCGAGAAAGAAGGAGAAGGCAGAGGAGAGAGAAGAACAAAATAGAGAGGCAGAATAAAAGAAGTGAAAATCGTCTATGTGCTCACCCGGTACAAGGCATTTTAAAATATGTTCTTAATACTCCCTCTACAGCGAGTACGGACGGTGGGCAATTACCCCCGTTTGACTGAGGCCGGGCCTGAGGCGCGGAGCCCCGCAGTAGGTGGACGCGTGTAGATTACCGTCAGGTCTTCAATGTTGAGCCCACGTTTTCACACTGTTGCATAAAGAATTGTGCTTTCAAAGAGTTCCATCCAAACTTTAAAATATTTTTGAACCTAGTCTGAATTACATTAAACCTTTTTAATACCTCTCTGAAGCCTGGGAGGAAATTGTACAGGAGGAGGAGAGTGTAGATGGAGAGAGATTAATAAATTATTACTCAGCACACATGACTTTCCACACAATAATAAATTGTATTCCCGTCTCTGTGGAGTCCCAGGAGGCTGCCTCTCTCAGGCACAGCTTGGTCATCGGAAAGGTCAGCTCGCGGTGGCTCTGCCATTCAGTGCGAGGAAAGTGTCAGCACACGCCTGCCCCTGCCGTAACTCTCGCCTGGACCTTTGCGGGGAGGACACCTGAGACTGCTGGGGAGCCGGCCTGCGCCTCTCAAACGTCCCAGCTTTCTGTAGCAGTTTGTGCCGAACCCCGCCTCCAGCTGCATTTGCTCTTTGTAATTTGACAGCCAATGACAAGAAACTTGACCAAGGGCTTCTGGGAAATCAGTGAGAGTCAGGACAGAGTGCAGGCTGCAGGAAGTTCACAAATGAGCGCCCCTAATTCAGAGGCCCCCGAATGGTAACCACAAATAAGATTTAACGGTGCAGAGTGGGATTCCTGTTCATACCTGTAATACGTAGTTGTGACTATCGTTGCCATGACTACTGTCATCTCCTCATTTCCTCCTCTCTTGGCTTGTACAACAGGGCTTGCCCTGGACACCCTCTGTTCTTGCTCTTCCTTTTTAACCTTGAGTGACAACCTGCTGATTTTACAATGTTCATGCTTTTAAAGTGCCCAATATTCATGAATCTGTCCTCTATCTCTGCATCCAAGGGACAGGCTATCTTGAGGTCAGCATCTTGGACCAAGTTTGGATGGCTGGGCCTCACCTCTCCAGCTTCTGTGGCTGCTGTGGTCTCAGGAATCACAAATTAAAAAAAGAAAAAAGGACACACGAGACGACCCTCACAGGGGGTCGGGGAAGGAAGTTTTTCAGTCTAGGATTTTAAAAGGAAGACAGGTAGTCTGTCCGAGTCAAGAAGGTAGGACTGAATGCTAGCTAACAGAGAACTTGCATTTCAGCTCCTCCACGTGGCTTCCTCTGTGTATACAGGTGTCACGTGCCCTGTTCTCAAGGATGGGGATAGTCCTTGTCCCCTCCTGACTCCGGAGGCTGTGTCTTTGCTCTCCTTTCACCAAATCTACCTTGTTCTTAAACTGTCCTCATATTCATATGAAAACTAATTCCCTAACTGCTGTCCAAAGGAGTTCACCAATGGTCTAGACAGATACCAGAGAATGTGCTTTCCTGAGGTTATGATCATTCAATGTTTGCTAATTCAAAGATTTAGCTTAATATTTTTAAGCCTTTGACGTGGTTTAAAAAAAAAAGGCATTGGAATTTGTGAGAAACCAATAAAAAATGCCCTTTTCCTTGTCTGGTTATGGGACCAAATGAGACAGAGACACAGAAGTGAGACACATGGAGATCAAAATATCACTGTCACTATAGATCAAGGCTAGGTTGGAGAAGGAGGGTAGATGTTGTCATCGATGGGCTTGCTAATACTAACCCCCTGAGTGGAACTTACCCACCCCGTCATGGGCAACTCTGGAAACCACAAGCCTCCCTCACCTGGGGCTGGACAAGTCTCCTTCCCTGGAGGTGAGGGAGTTTGGACAGATCAGAGTCTTGGTGGTAGAGTTGCCTCCACATGAAGCCAAGCTGGGGAAGGAGGAGTTCGTACTCGTATCACTTCAGTAAAAACGGGGGAGGGTGGACTTACAAATACTTATGGAAGTATACAGAGAAGTCAGAGAACATGTAAGTTCATTGTTGAATGTGGTCAACATTACTGTAGAAACTCAACTTTTCAAGGATCAAATTTATAAAAACATCAGCCATCCAAGAAGTACCCTTAACCTTGGAAGTAATAAAAAGAAAGGCCCTTGGGACAATGAAAAATAGAATGGGGATAAATCAGGGCAAGTGATGGTGAAGGATTCGCTAACCGAGTCAGAAGACAAAGCAGAAGGAGATGGGCCACCTTGCCCCAATAAAGGGGAGGTCAGATGGCGCCTTCAAATGGGCAAAGGTAACTGAAAGAAATTATTTTGCATGATTGCTGAGGCTAGGAGCGGGACCAATGGTGAAGGTTATAAGGACACAGATTTCAGTTCAATATATAGAACGAGACCACTGGAAAATTAGCAAGCTTCCTATTCCAGAAAAAGATGGGGCCGAGAACAGATGACTATTCTCAGAATGCTGCAGAAGGCACTGTGGAACCACGTGGTTGGTTGGACTAGATCAGTCATTCCCAAACTTTTTGGTCTCAAGATCTCTTTAAGCGCTCAAAAATTATTGAGAAGCCCAAAGAGCCTTCGTTTATGTAGGTCACATCCATCAACATTTACCGTATTCAAAATTCAAACTGAGATTTTATTAAAATATTTGTCAATTCATTTAAAACAATAAACCCACTACATGTTAGCACAAATAACATTTGTGAAATATATTTATAGCATTGTTTTAAATTTTTGCAAGTCTCTTTACTATCTGAATTAATAGGAGAGAACTGGACCCTCATATCTCCTTCTGCATTCCATCTGTTGCAGTATGTAGTTTTGGTTGAAGTGCATGAAAAAATCCAGCCTCACTAGATATGTGGTTGGAATAGGAGGAGAATTCTACATACTCTTTTTAAGGTAATTGTGGATATTCTTCTTTGATACTACACCAAAGCTCAAAAGTGGTAATTTCTTTCTTTTTTTTAAAGATTGGCACCTGAGCTAACAACTGTGGCCAATCTTTTTTTTTTCCTGCTTTATCTCCCCAAATCCCCCCAGGTACATAGTTGTATATCTTAGTTGCAGATCCTTCTAGTTGTGGCATATGGGATGCCACCTCAACGTGGCCTGGCGAGCGGTGCCATGTCCGCGCCCAGGATCCGAACCCTGGGCCGCCACAGCGGAGCGTGCAAACTTAACCACTCGGCCACAGGGCCGGCCCCAAAAGTGGTAGTTTCTTAAAGGTTAGTTGCAATGAGAAGTCTGAAATCATATCAATAAATTTTTCATACTGTCACATTAAAACCCCATCGATCTATCTCGCACTTTGAACAGATCTTTTACTCATTCACAATTTTTTAACATCATGCTTAGTATTATTATGAGAAAATTGTTGATTTTGCAGATCCCTTGAAAAGGTCGAAGGGATCCCAGTTGTCTGCGGACCTCTCTTGGAACACCACTGCCCTTGATAACCCTCCCAACTTTAAGTGCTTAGATCCTGTGAAAGCTGTCCTGATGCTCAGAGTTTGCTCCGCAGGAGAGGCGTAGCTAGTCTCAGGGATGTTGCAAGGAGGGGAAACCCCTCAAACTAACTCAGGCCAGAAGGAAACTAGCTCAAGTTTTCCCCAGGCAATGTCTCAGAAATCCAGGGACAGGAAACGTAGTCAGGCTGCCCCTAGGCTGGAGCTGAACTTGGAGCATTGGAGCTACTCCCTCACCTCGAGTGGATCCTGTGGCTTCTCTTCTCTGCCCACATCTCTGGCATTCTCCTGCACTGCTCCAAGGACCTGCCGGCCAGGGTGAGCCGCTGCTTCCCTGCTCCTCCACAGCACTGGGGTCAAGGTGGCCTCGATTTACCCAGGAGCTGACACCAGCTCCAATTCTACAAAGCCTTTTAGTTCAAGAGCCATCTTCTCTCCGTGTCTCGGAGTCCTGATTCCCAACTCCTGCGAGAGACAGTCTGCTTGGCTCAGCCTGATTTATGATTGGGTCAGGTGTCGAACCTGGTGCCAACAGCTGCGGCCGGGCTGCCGGGTTACCAGGCACAAATGTGCCCCAAGACAGGCAATGCAAAATGCGTCTCCTCTAGGAGGCCTTTGAATTGTGCGTAATATAAAAGATTAAAATGTAGGAACACGATCAGACAGTAATAAGAAGTGACATGTTATAGCAAAGATAGAAGACAGGAAAAACCTGGTAGAGTTCAGATGGCAATTTTGTATTAATGTTTAATGGTAGTAATAATACTAGTTGGTGCTTATCATGGGCTCATTATGTGGCAGTCATTAAAGTAAGCACTTGAATACGTTTTCCTCATTAAAATTTTAAACAAAGAAAAAAAAGAAACTCCTAAATGTTAGACTCTATTTTTATCCCTCATTTAGCATGAGAGTTAAGAGTGTGGGCCTTAGAGCCAAGCCTCAGAGTCTGTGGGGTCGTATGACTTTTGACAAGTCCTTTAAGCTCTCAGCAGCTCAGCTCTTTCTGCTCTTTTTTCTGAGGCAAATGGCTTCCTATGGAAAGAAAGCAGGGGTCGGGGGTGGGGAGGGGGCAGAGATTCGAGATCCCCTTCCTCAGCTCTCGGGGTGATGGCAAAGGATTGGCTGAGGTGTGAGAGGAAAGGGCTCCGCTTGTTATTGGAAAGGGCTGTGTTGACGTGGATCGGAGCTCTGACCCAGACACTCGGGGTTCAAACCCCAGCCCTGCCAGCCAGTGCTTGGCCATGGGCAAGTTTCTGAGAGACTCCGTGCCTCGCTTCCTCATCTGCGAAATGAGGGCATGGGCCTTGCTGGTCGGGTTGTTGGGGGCACCCCATGAAGTGATAGGTGAAGTCTGTTACACATGCATGTCTGCTGTTAGTGAGAAATATCCTGTGATCAGAGCCTGCCATCCTCAAAGCCATGCTAGGGCCTCTGGCCTCCGCGGACACAGCAGGTCCGTGTTAATGCAGTCCCTGAGGCCCACCAGAACATTATAAACACCCCTTGCTCTCACTCTTTCCTTACCCCCATCATTTCTATCCACGACAGCCCATTTCTGTTCCTGCCTGACTGTTTGGCCTGCAGAAATGACCTTGCTTGCTGCACGACAATTTCCTCTCTACCCGAAGGCTCCTTGAATTCAGGAGAGTGGGACAAGCAATGCCCGGCTATTGGGGGAAAGTGTTTAAAACCCTTGGACTCTCAGTTTTGAACAGTGAAGTCTTCTGAAAGGCAGTTTTTGTCCAGCATTTTGCTTCCATCCCAACTCCTATCCTAAACGTCTCCAAAAGCATGGGACGTTTGGGCCCTGGCTGGAGAGAGGGGTGACCACAGTGTCAGAAAGCCCGGTTCCCTGCAGATGGTGATTGCAAGCAGGTGTCCTGGCAGTTTCTGAGCAGGAAAGATTTAACTCTCGCCAACTGATAGAGTGATGAACGACGGCTCAGCGGAAGGAGGCCCTGCAAGTAATTCCTCGCAGGTGACAAGCAGAAAATAAATCGTTATTCTGAAAAAAGGAAATTAAGTTTGGGGATGTGCTAAACCAGCAGAGGGGAAATCTGGACGAAATAGGAGACACAGCCCTGGGCTTGGCGTATGAAGGTCTGGGTTTGAGTCCTGGAACTCCTAGATACTTTGGGACAGTAATGGGACAGTGGCCCAAACTGTTTCCTCATCTGTAAAATGGGAACACCACCAGTACCTTCCTTACTTACTCGCAGGGTTGTGGAGAGAAAGTGAGTTACAGGAAAACATGCTGGAAAACTCCATAGGTGATTTCTGATTCCTCCCGTGGCCTCCTGCTTGTTTTGCAGTGTGTGCGTGCGTGTGTGTTTGTGTGTGGGGGTGTGAATTACCCATGGCTGCTGTAACAAATTACCACAAATGCGGCGGCCTAATTCCGTACACATTTACTCTCCTGCAGCTCTGAAGGTCAAAAGTGCCCCCTCAGCTTCACTGGTTCAAAATCAAAAAGTCGGCAGGGCTGCTGGCCCTCGGGCAGCTCCAGGCAAGGACCCTTTTCCCTGCCTTTCACAGCTTCTAGAGCTGTGTTCCTTGAATTCCTTGGCTCAAGGCTCGGTTCTCTGGCTTCTAATCCAACAAAGCATCTTGCTTCTGTTGTCACATCTCCTTCTCTTCTGTGTCAGACCTCCCTCTGATTCCCTCTTATAAGGACCCTTGCAATTACGTTGGGCCGCCCCGGTTGTCCAGGACAATCTTCCCATCTCAAGATCCTTAACTCAACCACATCTGCAGGTCTCTTTTGCCAAATAAGAGAACATTCACAGGATCCAGAGGTTAGGACATAGACATCTTCGGGGACCCTGACTGAGACCACACGGAGTGTGCCCTGCAGGATGCAGGAAGGGGAAGGAGGAGCCCGGGCTGAGATGGGGAGGCGACAGGCCATATTTCAAAGCAGATCCAGCCTGATGTTCCTCAGAAGTCTCTCTGCCTACACGGAGGGTTGGCAGAGTGGCAGTGGGCTGACGGTTGTGCACGCAGGTGGAACCCTCAACCAGCGCTTCTCAAAGTGTGGTCCCGGACCAGCGGCATCGGCTTCCTTTGGGAACGTCTTAGAAATGCAAACTTTTGAACCCACCCCAGACCTCCTGACTCAGAAACTCGGAGGCGGTTTCCCAAGGCCTCCAGGGGACTCGCTCTTGGCGCTTGGTCTTCTTAGCTCAGGTTTGAGCCAGGGTCCTCGGAAGGCAGGGGAAGACAAAGCCTGGGTTTGGATCCTGGAGCATGGTTCTCAGCACTGCTGCACGTTAAAATTACTTGGGGAGCCTTTAAAAAGATAACACATGAATCAGAACCTCCAGGGATAAGGCCCAGGCGGGAGGAGCTTTTTTAAGTACGCAAGTGCTGTGCAATCAAATTTTGGAGCCACTTGTAGAGCATGACCCCCACCCCACAATTTGTGGGGAAGAATTGGGAGTCCCGAACTCAGTGGTTCTCAAACTTGAGTGAGCATCAGAATCACCCGGAGGGCTTGTTGAGACAGATTCCTGCACCCATCCCCAAGCGGCTGACTCAGAGTCTGGGGTGGGGCCTGGAGTATGCATTTCTAACAAGTCCCCAGATGATGCCAATGCTGCTGGTCCAGGGACCCTACCTGGAGAGTCACGGCACTAACGTATGATTTTAACCCCCGGAGCTCACCAAAGTACGTTTCCCAATCCGAGTTAAAACTGCAGAGTCTAAAAGCATTAGAAATTAATTTATTAGATTCCTTTCCCTGGTTTTCTTTTTTAGGGCAAATGCCATTGGAACCTAACTGTTGAAATTATGGTGTTCATGACTTAAAGAAGATGTAAGAAATACTGTGGAAATTGAGTATAAAGAGGAAGTGAGGGGAGAAGGACATTAAAAATAGGTAGGATGGGGAAAGAAAACTAAAACTGACACTAGCTTGCTTTACAAATTGCCAACGCTTGGCCATGCTGTGTGTGTGTGTGTGTGTGTGTGTGAGAGAGAGAGAGAGAGAAGCAATAGCCCTGGTCCAGAATGATGCTCTTAACTTAATGAATAACCCTCCAATGTTCAGAGACAGCTCCCACCTTCTAATTATGAAGGGATAATTTTCAGTTTGGGTGAACAATTTAAAATAATATCTATCCGGACATCATCTGGGGGTCTTTCTGCCCCTTTGACATTTAGGTTCCATTACCTTGAAACCCTCAATTCCAGGCCTGGGTAATTCAGTGCCCTGCTGAACTTCCCTATTAATCTCCAGGGATCTCAAGTCATTGGCGATCTTTAAAATGGCTTAAAAGCTTTGACTTCCTTCATTTCTCTTTCTTTACCACCCCCCCCCCCCCCATGAAACCCAGCCCTTTCACCAGTTTACGGTAGAAATTTAAAAATTTACTCTCACTAAGAGTTCATGACTAAGGACACTTTGCTGAAGACTCGGGGGCCGAGGAAGCTGTCTCCTGCCTCATCGTAATTTCCCTGCCGTCCTCCCCGTGGCTTCACCAGCCTCCACTCTCCCACGTCTTGCTTTGACCCCTCTCATGGGCAGAATATATCCTTGTGCCAAACATATGCCTCTCCTTATCTCACACCTAGCAAGGAGGATTCTCCTGGGTCCTCTGGAGGATGGAGTCTCACCCTTGATTCCAAAAGCACTTGTCAAAGCGTCTCTTTCAAACCAGCCATTAGATTTCTGATGATGTTTAGAGGAATTTTGGTGAACAAAAATTTTCTTTACCTCAGTGTAAGTATGAGTTATAGTCATCCATTCCATTTTAAATAAACTTTATATTTTGGAATAGTTTTAAATTTATAGTAAGTTGCAAAGCTAATGCAGAGTTGCCACATACCTCACACCCAGTTCCCCTATTGTTAACATCTTACATTGCTGTGGGACATTTGTCACAACTAACATACACCAATGATGCATTATCACTCTTAGCTAAGTCCATGCTTTATTCAGATGCCTTCATTTTTACACAATGTCCTTTTTCTGTAACAAAGTTACATTGAGTCAATGTGTCTTCTTACACGCCTCTAGAACGTGATGTTTCTCAGACTTTCTTTGCTGTTAATGCCCTTTTCAGTTTGAGGAGAACTGGTCAAGTGTTATGTGGAAGGTCTCTCAAATTAAGTTTGCCTGGTGTTTTTCTCACATGATTAGAGGGGGTTTATGAAATTTGGGAAAGAAGACCATAGAGGTGTAGTGTCTTTCTTGTCACATCATGTCAAAGGTTCTGATGGTGTTGACCTTGATCACCTGGCTGAGGTAGTTTGTCAGCCTTCTCCACGTAAAGTTAACCTCCCCACCCCCACCCTGCGTTTTTGCATTACTGTCCTTTTTGGAGGGAAGTTGCTAAGCACAGCCCATATATAAGGGTGGGAGTTATACTCCACTTCCTTGAGAAGGGGACGTCTTTACATATGTTATTTGGAATTCTGCACAGGAGATTTGTCTATCCCTCCCCCACTTATTTATTTATTTAATCATTTATTTATATAAGTATGGACATGGATATTATTTTATACTTTGGGTTATAATCCAATCCTACATAATTTCATTGGTCAAATTGTTCTAGCCTTGGTCATTCTTTCAGTTGGTGCCTGTGTCTTTTTGACATAACTCCATCATCTTGTTTTTGGAGCTCTTCTTTATTTTCTGGCACTACAAGATGCTCCAGGTTCATCTCCCAGTATATTTCTTGCCTCGACTCAGCCGTTTCTCCAAGGAGCCCTGGTTCCTTTTATTGAAGAATGGTATTAGAAACCAAGATCCGAGCACTAGGTGTGCTCACTGCTACTGGAGTGTTATTGCTCTAGGCCCTCTCAAGTGACAGAGCTTGGAAATATATGAGTGTGTATTTGCCTGTATGTATACACATATCGAAAATGGTTTCTATATTTATCCATCGGTACCTAGATTGACCTAAACATGAATCCATGCTGATGTCTCATACTGATTTTCTTAGAATACCACATGATCCATTCTGGGCTTCCACCTTGCTTATCTTTAACTGCCACTCCACAGTGAGAAGCCTGATTCCCATCACTCACCATCTTATTAATTCTTTTAATCCAAGTAAGCAAGTATAGCAGTATCAGAATTGTTAACCCATACACTTGTAAGAAACAACTCTGTCAACTTCGGTACAGTATACGTGAATAGTTTCTTTTGTCTTCAGTCTTGCAGATTCCATTCATTCCCAAAGTTATTCAGGACAGCATCTTTCCCCTACCTTTTCTTTGAGGTTGTCATACATTTGTAATACAGTTAGATTCTTTTGTCAGTCTGTATTCCGTCCTGAAATCTCTAACCTCCTGATTGATTTTTTTATAATCTGCATACATTAAGGTTTACTCTTTGTGCTGTAAGATTCCATGGGTTTTGATAAATGCATAGTGTCATGTCTCAACCACTACGGTGTCATGCAAAATAGTTTCACAGCTCTAAAAGAATTCTATGTGCTTCTTCTAAGTCAATCCTCCTCCTCCTCCCCAAGCCCTTGGCAATCACTGATCTGTTTGTCATCATTGTAGTTTTCATTTTATCAGAATGTCCTAAGGATGGAATCATAGAGTATGTAGCCTTTTCAGACTGGCTTCCTTCGCTTAGCATACTGCATTTATATGTCACATAATGCAACGTCAATTCGTGTTGTTGAGTGGATTGACAGTCCGTTCCTTTTTAATCTCTGAATTGTAGTCCATTGTATGGATGTACCACAGTTTGTTTATCCATTCGCCTATTGAAGAACACTTTGTTTGCTTCCAGATTTGGGGGATTATGAATAATGCCACTGTAAACATTTATGTGCAGGCTTTTGAGTGCACATAAGTTTTCAGATCACAGGGTAAATGCCCAGGAGTGTGATTGCTGGATCACATGCTAAGAGTTTGTTTAGCTTTGTAGAAACTGTCAGACTGTCTTCACAGTGGCCGTACCATTTTGCACTCCCACCCGCAATGAATGAGAGTTCCTGTTGCTCTGCATCCTTGCCAGAAATTGCTATTGTCAGTTTTTTGGATTTTAGCCATTCTGAAAGCAGGTACTGGTATCTCATTGCTCATTCCATTTCGGCAATCGCTGTTGGAGCATGGCCAATTTGGAACGATTTTCCTCTGGCCCTAGATTCTACGTTGTTTTTTAAAGATATGACTTCAGCAAGGCCAAAGGGCTCCTAGGAAGGAGGAGCACCCTGTCCTTAGCCGTCCCTGGGCCTGGGGAATTTGTTAGTGTGTCAACAGAAGCATCAAGTTGTTCAAGGGGGTTCTGCATAGAGATCAGGGGAAAATGAAGTGACCAGAGACTGGACTGAAACACAAGATCAGCTTTGGTCAGGGTGAATGAAAAGTTTTAAATACCTTCTTAAAATGTTCACAGTTAAGGAGAATATAGGTAAAGAGGCAAAAATCTGTTACATTGGGAGACAATGGTTCGAAGGGGCATTTTCACTGTGTACAGCACTTGTTCATGAACAAAGATCCAAAAGTTAAAAAATCCATCCTCCATCCCTCATGAAATATTTCACAAATACAACACCCTCTGCAGTTGCTGAAAGTTAGACACGTTTCTGCTGAGAGCAGCGGGTCAGGTGGGGACTGGAAGATACCAGCCCATGCCAACACCACACCCCCTCCCCAGTTAATGATGAGCTCTTCACCTGTCGGGTCCTCAGCTTATCTTGTTCTTCCGTCAGCCCACTGCTGCACGATTGTTTGGCACTTGGGGCCAGGATAAGGGACAATGACGTCACAGGTGGGTGAACGGCATGGTGCCAGGTCGTGCTTTTGTTTGCACTCTGATTTTTAGTTAAGCCTGATGAGTTCTCAAGAAGCTCCATCCTGGAAACGTGAGCTGCTCTATTTCAGGCAAGTTCTTCCTGTTTTCCAGCAGCCTCTGCCTTACTTGGCTCCCCTCCCTCCTTCCTTACATTCCAGGCACAGATCTGTCTACAGAACTGCTCTTCATCTCCGAAAGGACGAGAGGACGTCTATGCCAGAAAAAGAAGAGGAAGAGCGGAGGCCTGCAGCCAGCCGGGGGCGCCGCTCCCCCCCACCCCCCGTCCCTCTCTCCCCGCCCCTCTTACCTCCTCTCCTTACTGTTAGAGTTCCTAAAACCTTTGGAATTCTGGAATCAGCCCTGGAGTCACACTCTGCAGCTTACAGCAAGGTCACAGATCTCTGAGCAGACGTCACCTTACCCTCTGCTGACCTAGAAAATCTCCCCATTCTCAGGTACACCACGGATCTATTTTAAAAGCTGATAATATTTTTCTGTTCCAAAATGATCAACTCCAGTTGTTAAAGTTTACCTAAAATGACATAGATGAATCTCAAAATATGTTGTACAAAAGAGGCCAGAGACAGTAAAGCACATGGTATGATTCCATTTGTATGAAGTTCATGAAGAGGCAAAGCTTAATTATGGTGCTGGAAGTCAGAAGAGGAGCTAAGTCTGGGGGGACATTGACCGCGAAGGGCACAAAGCAGCGATTGGATGTAGCAAATAATCCATGCCTGTTGATCAAGGTGGTGGTTATGTGTGTGTGTTTGTATACATGTAAAAGTCGCTGTGTGGACTGAATATTGGCACCCCCTCCACAATTCGTAAGCTGAAATCTTAACCCTAAATGTAACGGAATCTGGAGGGGGGGGCTTGGGAGGTGGTTAGGTCATGAGAGGGGCCCTCACAATGGGGTTGGTGCCCTGATGGGAGGGGACACGAGAGCCTGCTTCCCGGTCAATGCTCTCTGCCCTGTCAGGACACAACCTGAAGACGCGTCTCTGAACCAGACAGCAGGCTGTCCCCAGATGCCCAGTGTGTGGGCTGCTTGACTGCGGGCTCTCCGGTCTCCAAAACTGTGAGAAGACAGTGTGTTGTCTGAGCCACCCGGGCTGCGGCATCTTTGTTATAGCAGCCTGAACCGACTAAGATAGTCACTAAGCTGTGTACTTTACATTTCTGTACTTTATATAAATAATATCTCAATAAAGCATAGGAAAAAAAGTTTTCCTAAAATGAATGGGCTAAACTGAACGCTGAGCCTAAAATATTAGATCCAACTCCCCTCGAACCCTTCATTTAACAGAAGCCCCGAGAGGTTAAATGGCTTTCCTATAGACACACAGCCAGTGAGGGCCAGACTCTGATACAGACGTCACAGATCACGTGACCCCTCTAACTATGGTTTGGAATATTTGTCCCTAACTAGGCAGTTTCCTTCATCTTCAAAGGGAGGATTTAAGGCATTTTCTTATTGGAAAGGCTGATCATATGCCACATCTGGGGTCCATTTCCTCAGTGAGACCTAGGTGAGAATAGGGTGAACGCCCTACCACTACAATCTGTGGATATAAGATTTCTTACATCCCTGAGATTTCTGCAAGAAAACCTGGGATTGGGGCAATGTCGAGATTTACTCCTCCATCCTCAGTTCATGTGCTGTAAGGTCCCATGTCTCTGTTCTCCACTGACCCAGGCAAAAAATACAATTTATTGGGGGCTGGCCCCATAGTGCAGTGCTTAAGTTTGCACATTCCACTTTGGTGGCCCAGGGTTCGCAGGTTCAGATTCTGGGTGTGGACCTGTGCACCACTTATCAAGCCATGCTGTGGCATGCATCCCACATAAAATGGAGGAAGATGGGCACGGATGTTAGCTCAGGCCCAGTCTTCCTCAGCAAAAAGAGGAGGATTGGTGGCAGATGTTAGCTCAGGGCTAATCTTCCTCAAAGAAAAAAAGGTAAAAAATAAAACCAATTTCTTGGGGCCAGCCTGGTGGCACAGTGGTTAAGTTCCCACTCCACTTCTGCAGCCCAGGGTTTACAGTTTGGATCCCAGCACCGCTTGTCAAGCCATGCTGTGGCAGGCAACCCACATATAAAGTAGAGGAAGATGGGCACAGATGTTTGCTTGGGGCCAATCTTCCTCAAAAACAAAACAAAACAAAAAACCCCACTAATTTCTTCCTGCTTTCCACACAGAGTCATAGAGTGGACATTTGTCATTCATCTTGGTCCAGCCTTCCTAGATTGGAGACCTCCCCTACATTCTGAAGCTCGTTCCCTAAAGCTCATTTGCCAGCCTCTCTGTAGCCGGGATCAGGCAAGTGTCTCAGCTGAAGAACCCGATGAACTCACACGAGACACTGTATCTGAAGCTAGAGAGGCCAGCACAGGTGGTGGCAGCTACATCCAGAATTCAGAGAGCGGTAGCAGGCTCCAAGGGCGGGAACCTGTGGCCCCCCTCAGAGGTGTTGATGTCTGTGCCCAGAGACGACTGCAGTCTGGTCTTCCTGGAGCCCATTCTGGGGGGGATCTGGAGGATGATCCTTTCCTGTGTGGTCTCCATCTCGTTTCCCTGGACTCTGGGAGATCTCTGAGCCAGCTAATATGCTTTCCTAATTCATTTGCTTCTCACCTGGCCACAGTCGGTTTCTGTTGCTTACAACTTGGAACCCTGCTAGATGCTGGTGCTTCCGTGTGTAATAAACCCTGTTGAAGATTTGGAGGAAACGGAGGATTGCTTGTATTCACGTCCCTGCAGACAAGCACATTCCAAGTGAACACGAGACACGGGCGTTCGCAGGTCTCTGGGGAGGCTCCGGCAGGCACTTCTCACCAGTCGTCCATCCTCACCCCACCCTGAAGAAGCCCAGGATCACCAGACCTGGCTGGCTCCTTTGCCATTCCTTCCCCTTCAGAAGCAAAGCCAAGCATCTCTCCTCCTCCCAGGCAGGGCTCCTGAGCCGCCTCTGTTGCAGCCTGCGCTCCTGCCCACAGCCATTCCCTCTGCGTCCCACCTTCTCCTATTGGTTAATCAAGAGAGCTGTTCTCTGAGAGGTCTGGAGCCAGCCGGTGAGATTATCATTCTTTTAGAATAGGAAGTGGGTGACAGAGGTGTGAACAGAGTATGGCCACACATAAGCCTCCATTCCCTCTTTCCTCTTGTGTAGTAAACTTGGAGGTCATGGGGAGACGGCAGCCCAAGAAGATGGAAGGAGCGCAGATCCAAGTCACTCATTTAAGGAGAGCGGTGCCTCTTTATTTGACTGGGACATGAGCAAAAAAAAAATCTTTTACTGTGTTAAGCTATAGAGATTTAGAAGTTGTTTGTGACCAGATTCAGCCCCCCTGGATAGGACACTAACCAAAGACATGCTAGTAACATGCAGTGATCCAGGGGGATATGCCTTGAGCTCTCAAAACATTGAAAACATGTTTTCTCCGATAAAAGCATGGTCCCCATGCCCGGCTGAGAGGTCTCCTGACAGCATGGAATTCAGCCCTAAAGCCCCTCCCTCTGCTGCCCAGAGCCCCACATGCCTCTTCCGTTTCCCCTGGTCTCTGATCTTCAGGAAGGCTCTCTGTCAGCCGTTTACAACTTGATGTGGATTTTTAAAGCGTGCTGCGATTCCCTGGGTCTTGCATTTCAGCCTTCTCTCCCCTGAGGGAATGAGTATTTGGCTTTGGAGTTGTGGGCCTTGGGGAGAGCCTGGGGAGGGACTCTGAGGACTGCCATCTCTCTCCTGTTTCAGAGACCGCTCAGCTGACCTATATTTGGAAAACACGGTCTCGGTGAAACACTGAGGCCCGTTCCTAAACAACAATCTTCATGAGCTTGAGAGCCCCTCTTCTCTTCCAGGATGGGGTTCCCTTGCACAGTGTGGCTGACATGAGCAATCAAGGCCGGGTGTAACCATCTTCTCATGACGAGGCGCTCACCACACCCCCCTGTTACTGGACAATGATCATTTGGAAGTTCCTCTTTGTTTTATTCCCAAGCTCAATTCTCTTTAATTCATTGACCTTGTTCTACTGTATGAAAATATTAGAGCCCAATTTGTGGCCTATTTCACAACCCACTTTGCGTCCTAATCTCACTTCTATTTTATATATTTTTCCAAACTTTAATTTCTCTCTACCCTAATTTTATCACCTAAATGCTGAAATTTCGTTTTTTCATGTTGTATCATATGAATCTTTGCAAGTTGCCACAAATATTTTTTGAAATAAAGCAGGTTAAAGGGAAAAAGAAAGAAAGAAAGAAAATGCTCCCTGGAGATATACAGTGTAAGTCAAAATGATTTTCTTCACATCAATCGCGTCAGAGATTTGAAGGCAGCTGTCATGGACCGCATTGGCCTCCTCTCCAGACTGGACATGAAGCGAGTTTCCTCAATTCTCCTATGGATCCGATATGTTCCAGATTCCTCTCCACTGCGGATGGACCCTCTCCAAGGGTTCTCTGGTTGGCCAATGAACCCCATTAAAATTCCCCATAGAACCGAGCCCATTGGGTCAGTGAGCCCCGACCAGCCCCGGGGGTGATGGCGTGTGGGGCAGTTCCGGAGTTTGCCGTGTGCCTGACCTTGTGCTTCTGCGCTGGACTCACAGAAGGGGTGCTACACCGCAATGCTCCTGCGGCCATGAGCTGGAGACCCAGGACTCATGGCCACGGCTCATTTTCTGGTGACACAGGAACTTTTCCTTTATTATTTTACAGCAATTTCTCAAAAATTAATAACCTTACCATGGGACGAGAAACAAAGGAAACTGAAGAAAACCGGAAAACAAGACACAAAATGGTAGTGGTAGGCCCCCACATCTCAATAATCACTCTAAATGTAAATGGATTGAACTTCCCAATCAAAAGACACAGAGTGGCAGGATGGATCAAAGAACAAGATCCAACAATATGCTGCCTCCAGGAAACACACCTCAGCCCCAAAGACAAACACAGACTCAGAGTGAAGGGATGGAGAACAATACTCCAAGCTAATAATGAACAAAAGAAAGCAGGTGTCGCTATACTAATATCAGACAAGGTAGATTTCAAAGCAAAACAGATAAAGAAAGATAAAGAGGGACAGTATATAATGATAAAAGGGACTCTCCACCAAGAAGACATAACACTTATAAATATATACGCACCCAACACAGGAGCACCAAAATTTGTAAAGCAACTCTTAATAGAACTAAAAGAAGACATCAACAACAATACAATAATAGTAGGGGACCTCAACACACCATTAACACCAATGGACAGAACATCCAGACAGAAAATCAACAAGGAAATAATAGAATTAAATGAAAAATTAGACCAGATGGACTTAATAGATATATATAGAACACTTCATCCAAAAACAGCAGGTTACACATTCTTCTCAAGTGCACATGGAACATTCTCAAGGATTGACCATATTTTGGGAACCAAAGCAAACATCAATAAATACAAGAGAGTTGAAATAATATCAAGCATCTTTTCTGACCATAACGCTATTAAACTAGAAATCAACTACAAGAAAAAAGCAGAGAAAGGTGCAAAAATGTGGAGACTAAACAACACGCTTCTCAACAAACAATGGATCATTGAAGAAATTAAAGAAGAAATCAAATTTTATCTGGAGACTAATGAAAATGAGAACACGACATACCAAATCATTTGGGATGCTGCAAAAGCAGTCCTAAGAGGGAAATTCATCGCAATACAGGCTCACCTCACTAAACAAGAAAAAGCTCACATAAGCAACCTCAAACGACACCTAACAGAACTAGAAAAAGAAGAACAAACAAAGCCCAGAGTCAGTAGAAGGAGGGAAATAATAAAAATAAGAGCAGAAATAAACGATATTGAAACAAAAAAGACAATAGAAAGGATCAATGAAACAAAGAGTTGGTTCTTCGAAAGAATTAACAAAATTGACAAACCCCTAGCCAGACTCACCAAGAAAAGAAGAGAGAAATCGCAAATTAATAAAATTAGGAATGACAGAGGGGAAATCACAACAGATACCAATGAAATACAAGAGATCATAAGAGAATACTATGAAAAACTATATGCCAACAAATTGAACAACCTGGAAGAAATGGACAAAATCCTAGACTCCTACAATCTCCCCAAACTGAATCAGGAAGAAATGGAGAATCTGAATAGGCCAATCACAAGTAAGGAAATAGAAACGGTAATCAAAAACCTCCCCAAAAATAAGAGTCCAGGACCAGACGGCTTCTCTGGAGAATTCTACCAAACATTCAAAGAAGACTTAATACCTATTCTCCTCAAACTGTTCCAGAAAATTGAGAAAGATGGAGAACTCCCTAACACATTCTATGAAGCCAACATCACTCTGATCCCCAAACCTGACAAGGACAACACAAGAAGGAGAACTACAGGCTGATATCACTGATGAACATAGATGCAAAAATCCTCAACAAAATTTTGGCAAACGATTACAGCAATACATCAAAAAGATTATACACCATGATCAAGTGGGATTTATACCAGGGACACAGGGATGGTTCAACATCCGCAAGTCAATCAACGTGATACACTACATCAACAAAATGAAAAACAAAAACCACATGATCATCTCAATAGATGCAGAGAAAGCATTCGACAAGATCCAACACCCATTTATGATAAAAACCCTCAGTAAAATGGGTATAGAAGGAAAGTACTTCAACATAATAAAGGCCATATATGATAGACCCACAGCCAACATCATACTCAATGGACAAAAACTGAAAGCCATCCCTCTGAGGACAGGAACAAGACAAGGGTGCCCACTTTCACCACTCCTATTCAACATAGTACTGGCGGTGCTGGCCAGAGCAATTCGACAGGAAAAAGAAATAAAAGGAATCCAAATAGGTAACGAAGAAGTAAAACTCTCGTTGTTTGCAGATGACATGATCTTATATATAGAAAACCCCAAAGAATCCACAGAAAAACTATTAGAAATAATCAACAACTACAGCAAAGTAGCAGGGTATAAAATTAACGTGCATAAATCAGTAGCATTTCTATACACTAACAATGAACTAACAGAAAAAGAACTCAAGAACTCAATCCCATTCACAATCACAACGAAAAGAATAAAATACCTTGGGATAAACTTAACCAAGGAAGTGAAGGATCTATACAATGAAAACTACAAGACTTTCTTGAAAGAAATTGACGATGACATAAAGAGATGGAAAGACATTCCTTGCACATGGATTGGAAGAATAAACATAGTTAAAATGTCCATACTACCTAAAGCAATATACAGATTCAATGCTATCCCAATCAGAATCCCAAGAACATTCTTCACAGAAATTGAACAAACAATCCTAAAATTCATATGGGGCAACAAAAGACCGCGAATTGCTAAAGCAATCCTGAGCAAGAAAAATAAAGCCGGCGGAATCACAATCCCCGATTTCAAAACATACTACAAAGCTACAGTGATCAAAACAGCATGGTACTGGTACAAAAACAGGTCCACAGATCAATGGAACAGAATTGAAAGCCCAGAGATAAAACCACACATCTATGGACAGCTAATCTTCGACAAAGGAGCAGAGGGCCTACAATGGAGAAAAGAAAGTCTCTTCAACAAATGGTGCTGGGAAAACTGGACAGCCACATGCAAAAGATTGAAAATTGACCAGTCTTTTTCACCACACACCAAAATTAACTCAAAATGGATCAAAGACCTAAAGATTAGGCCTGAGACAATAAGTCTTTTGGAAGAGAATATAGGCAGTACACTCTTTGACATCAGTTTCAAAAGAATCTTTTCGGACACTGTAACTCCTCAGTTGAGGGAAACAATAGAAAGAATAAACAAATGGGACTTCATCAGACTAAAGAGCTTCTTCAAGGCAAGGGAAAACAGAATTGAAACAAAAAAACAGCTCACTAATTGGGAAAAAATATTTACAAGCCACTTATCCGACAAAGGGTTAATCTCCATAATATACAAAGAACTCACACTGCTTAACAACAAAAAAACAAACAACCCGATCAAAAAATGGGCAGAGGACATGAACAGACATTTCTCAAAAGAAGATATGAATATGGCCAATAGACACATGAAAAGATGTTCATCATCGCTAATCATCAGGGAAATGCAAATCAAAACTACACTAAGATATCACCTTACACCCGTTAGATTGGCGAAAACATCCAAAACCAAGAGTGACAAATGTTGGAGAGGTTGTGGAGAAAAAGGAACCCTCATACACTGTTGGTGGGAATGCAAACTGGTACAGCCACTATGGAAAACAGTATGGAGATTTCTCAAAAAGTTAAAAATAGAAATACCCTATGACCCAGCCATCCCATTACTGGGTATCTATCCTAAGAACCTGATATCAGAAATCTCAAGAGTCCGTTGCACCCCTATGTTCATTGCAGCATTATTTACAATAGCCAAGACGTGGAACCAGCCTACATGCCCAGAAACTGATGATTGGATAAAGAAGATGTGGTATATATACACAATGGAATACTACTCAGCCATAAAAAAAGACAAAATTGGCCCATTCACAACAACGTGGATGGACCTCGAGGGTATTATGTTAAGTGAAATAAGCCAGTCCGAGAAAGACGAACTCTATATGACTCCACTCATAGGTGGAAATTAGTATATTGATAAGGAGATCTGATCGGTGGTTACCAAGGAAAAGGGGGGGTGGGGGGGGGCACAAAGGGGGAAGTGGTGTACCCACAACATGACTAACAAAAATGTACAACTGAAATCTCACAAGGTTGTAACCTATCATAACATTAATAAAAAAAAAATGTAATAAAAAAAAGATACTCTATGCAAATTGCAAAGAAATAAAATCTGGAGTAGCAATACTTATATTAGACAAAACAGACTGTAAAACAAAAACTGTAACAAGAGACAAAGAGGAGGAATACATAATGATAAAAAAAAATTAATAACCTTACTCTCCTTTTACAAACCTAAACAATCTCATGCCTTTCTTGACTATTATTTAAAGTTCCAGATAGATCTTTTCCCATTTTTCAAATATAAAATTAGAATATTGTATATAAATGTACGCATCCTTCCCCCCAGGATTCGGATCTGCCCCTGGCGGGCGTGGCCTCCTCTGAGAGTCACTGGAATGATGGCACTTTCATTTCTTTATCAAGCGCGGTATTATCACGCCTGATGGCCGGCCTTTCTCACCAGGGCTCTAAAGAACTTTCAGACGGCTCCGAAAAGAAAACATTCCCCAGGGTGGAAGATTGCTTCATCCTGGGAATTACACTACCCCTAAACGTGAGGCAGGGTCTAAAGTCAGCGTCCGAAAAGAGGCGGCCGGGATCGCTGCTCAGCCTTAGAGTGGCCCTTCTGAAGGAGACAATATTCATCGGTTTTAAAGAAAGTGCCCACATTATTACTTTCTAGTCCCATTTCTGTTCAGGCGCACAGCTGAGCTCTGCTCCAGGGCAGAACTTTGGACGGGAAAAGAGGCGACATCTCTGTGAACAAGAAAATGCTTTTTCCTGGCGCCTAGAGGGACATACACCCAGCTTTTCCAATTTCAAAAAATGCAAAGCAGTGAATGGTGGTTAATCACAAAGTTAAAGCAGGATTTAAAACAATTTAGATCTAGTTTATAGCCAGAGGTGGGAGAGAGAGAGAAGGAGAGAAGATGACTGAACAAGTAAGAAAGATCTCCCTCCCCGGGGGTCTCCTTCCAGCAGCCCCCTCCCACATCCCCAAACAAAAGAGAGTAAAGAAAGGAAGTGAAACATCTAGAAATCCAGCGCCAGGTAAGAAGAGCTTAATGACGTACAAACTGGGCTCCATGCATTAACCTGCACCGAGGGGGTCCCTCTGTACTCCACATACTCAGTGAAGCCACATGCCTGGTGCTCCTGGGGCCCCTATTTCACAGGCCCTGAGGCACTGCAGAGCCCCCCGGGCCTCGGGCACACGCCTGCCATGTAGGACAGAGCAGCCCAAGGTGGGGAAGGAGGCAAATGGCGCCAGAGAGACGTCAGCGATGCTGCTTAGGTTGACGAGGCACAGGAGGGAGCAGCCATCTCTTCACATATTTTCAAGTCTGCTTCTTACCTTGCAGAAGAACACAGAAAGCCTTATTTACTCTGATCCGGGAATACAGCCAGATCTCAACTGTGGAAAGCAAGGGACAACCTCGTTTTCATTTAGTATCATAATTATTTCCTCCTCCCTCTTCTCTTCAACTTTGGACTAACTTAGCTGGTTTTAGGGAGTTTAGTCCCAAGTTTGCACTCACAGATTTATAACTGAATGAACTGAGTTGGGTGAAAGAATCACCCAGTTCCAGGTGAGGAAACTCATGCTCCCGCTTTGGCTTTGTCGTCATCCTCACAGGGGCGACTGTGAGCCCTGGTGGCCGCTGCTCTGATGCGGGGCAGGCAGAGGGAGCCCTGACAACCGGCCATTTTTCTTCCAAGGCCAGCAGTTCAGGAGTGTGAGATCTCAGATCTCACCAGGAATACTACAATGAGCAGAAAACCTCCTCAGATCGGCAGAGAACACCCAGACTTCATCTGGGAAAGTATTGCGGCTCCTCTGAGGTGGCTGCAAGAAAGGAAGCAATGTGAATGTATTAGGTTACGTGGCAAAGCCGTATTGGGGTCGCAGATGCAATTAGGGTTGCTAATCAACTGACCTTGAGCTGGAGAGATGATTATCCTGGATATGTGTGTGTCAGGGGAGGAGAGGCGGCTAATGCAATCACAGGGTCTTTATAAGCCAAAGGGGGAGGCAGAAGAGAGAGAACCAGAGAGGTGGCAGCATGAAAAGGACTCAGTCTGACCCTGCTGGCTCTGAAGATGGTGGCAGGGGCCACAAGCCAAGAAATGCAGGTGGCCTCTAGAAGCTAGAAAAGGCAAGGAAACAGAACTTCTAGAAGGAACACAGCCCTGCCAACGCCTTGATTTTAGCTCAGTGAGATCCAATTCAGATGTCTGACTTCCAGTATTATGAGGCAATAAATTTGTGTTGTTTTAAACTATTAAGTTTGTGATAAGTTGTTACGACGACAGCAGGAAACTCATGCAGTAACCTTGTTCTCTCTTTTCTACCTCTACTCCGTTCCCTGGAACATCTCTTTTCCTTGTCCCTCCAACCGGCAACCATGAATTCCCTCCTTTCCCCACAAAACTAAAGCTTCTAGAAAACAACATAGAATAATATCTTCTTGAACTCACAACAGGAACAATTTTTTAAATAAGACGTAGAAAGACATAGAAAGCATAAAGGGACAAATCGATGTATTCAATGCTATTAAACTAAGAACTTTTGTTTATTAAAAAAGAAAAGACACCTGGGTTAGTCTGCTGGCGCTACTGTAACGGCACAGAAGACTGAGGGCCTTCAATGATGGGAATGTACTTTCTCACAACTCTGGAGGCTGAAAGTCTGACATCAAGGCATCGGCAGGCCTGGTTTCTTCTGAGGCCTCGCTCCTTGGAGTGCGGACAGCTGTCTTCTCCCTGTGTCCTCGCATGGCCGTCCCTCTGCGCATGTCTGTGTCCTCTCCTCACGGGAACACCAGTCACACAGGGTTAGGGCCCGTCCAAATGACCTCACTTTACCTTAGTCACCTCTACAAAGACCTCATCTCCAAACACAGTCACCTTCTGAGATACCAGGGGTTAGGAACGCAACATTTGAATTTTGGGGGACATGATTCAACTTACAACAATTCAGATACAGATGCAAGGAAATTTTAACAATTCCAATGGAAATTGATTGACAATGGACCTTCATGTCAGACTTCAGCCGACACTGAGAGTGGGAGCTGGCAGGAAGCGTGAGGTCATGGTGCATCAGCCCAAGTGTGGGACAGACCTGGGTCCAGGGTCCAGTCTGTCAAAGACAAAAACATGGACATAACTCAGCCCACAATAACACCATTTGAGAGAGAAAAGACAAGACAGAATAGAAAACCAGTGTCGACGCATATAGCTGACAAAGGGCTCTGTAGTGGATGCTGACGTATGCCACCCAGACTCCCCACCCCACCCACCACCAGGACAGCAGAGCTCACTCCTCTCTCTGCAGAGAGCCTCCGGGACTGTCCTTGATGACTGAAGAGCCCCTGACCTAAGATCATGTGCTTTTCCCAGCAGAAGCTTGCTCCCAAGGATTGGTCCACGTGTGAGTATGAAGCCCCAGCCACCACCTTGCCCCAACTCCTGTCAGCTCCACAAGGCCATCCCAGCCTGAGCTGCCATGGGGGTGGCTGAAGCCTTTGTTGTGACTCCACCACAGCCCGACTTCTCCCTGTGCCGCTCCCTCTCCCTTCACCCTCCTACAGGAGTTGATACAAGGCACACAATAAACTTCCCGCAGGCACGTTTCTCTCTCAGAGTCTGTTTCCCGGGGAACGCAACCTACAGCAGGGTCATATTCAGAATTTATCAAGAGCCCCCACAAGTGAATAAGGTTAATGAAAATAACCCAATAAAAATGGGTAATTAGGCATTTCACTAAAAAGAATATCCAAATATCCAATAAACATGAAGATATGCTCAAGCTCATTAATAACCAGGGAAATCCCCACAGACCACGGTGAAATACCACTGCACGCTTACCAGACCGGCAGCAGGTTTTTTTTTTTTTTTTTTTTTGAGGCAGATTAGCCCTGAGCTAACATCCACCACCAATCCTCCTCTTTTTGCTGAGGAAGATTGGCCCTGAGCTAACATCTGTGCCCATCTTCTTCTATTTTATAGGTGGGACACCTGCCACAGCATGGCTTGATAAGTGGTGCGTAGGTCTGCACCCGGCATCCCAGCCTGTGAACCCCAGGCCACTGAAGCAGACCACAGGAACTTAACCACTACGTCACGGGGCTGGCCCCCTGGCAACCATTTTAAAGTGGGACAATACCAAGGATGGATGAAGATGTGGGCTAAAGGGAGTATTAATGGATACTGCCACTCTGGAAAACAATTTGACATTATCCACTAAAGCTGACATGATCAAACATTGAAACTCTACTCTTGGGTGTACCTCAGAGACCCTCAAGCACGTGAACACCAGGGTACAGGCATAAAAATGTGATGTCTCGAAACAGAAAACAATCCAAATATCCAGCAAAGGTAGACCGGGTGATGGATGACAGCACACCCACACAATGGTGCATTATGTCACTGTGAAAATGAGCGAGTACAGCCGCACAAACCAACGTGAGGAACTGCGCACACTCAGCCTGGAGCGAAAGAAGACAAAGGAGTACAGGCTCCGTGCCCTTTATAAAGTCAAAAGCAGGTGAAAACAAAAGTACGTTGTTGCTTAGAAATGCATACATAGTGACAAAACTATAGGTGATAGCCCAGAATGACAGCCCCGAAGTCACGAGGGAGTGAGGGGGTTGTAAGGAAGAGCCAAGGGACACACGGGGGCTTGGGGAGCTGCAGCGCTCTGTGCTGTGATTTTCATCATGGTTACATGGTGTTCACATTGCAATTATTTATTAAGCTGTGCAATTGCAGGGTATCCACTTTTCTATACAGGCATGTTTTAGAATTTTAAACTGTAAAAAAGCAAAACAAAACAGAAACCAACTTGCCCATATTAGTTTCCTGTGGCTGCTGTAAAAACTGCCACACTAAGTGGCTTAAAACATGAGAAATGTGTTCTCTCCCCGGCCTGGAGGCCAGAAGCTCGACATGAGGGGCGGGCAGGGCTGTTCTCCCTCTGGAGGCTCCAGGAAAGGACCCTTCCTCTCCTCTCCCAGAGGTTGGTGGCTGCTGGCAGTCCTCGGCACTCCTCGGCTGCGGCTGCGTCACTCCCTCTCTGCTGCTGTCTTCACATGGCCTTCCCCTCTGTGTCTGCCTTCTCCTCTTCTGTCTCTTATGAGGACATTTGCCATTGGATTTAGGGCCCAAATGGATAATCCAGGATGATCTGTTTTTTAAGATCTTTAACTTAATTTTATCTTTAAAACCCATTTACATATAAGGTCACATTCACAGCTTCCAGGATTAGGATGTGGACATTTCTTTTTGGAGGTCACCACATTACCCTTCAACATTTGTTGAATGCCACCCCTCCATGGCTGGGCTCGCTCTCTTCCTTTGATGTCTCCCTTCCAATCCCCATTGCCTGCAGTATGTGCTTGCTTCTAATCCATTGCTTTCTACTTTGTGTGGTGTTCTCTGTCACTTACAAGCTCCTTGGGGGCAGGGGCTGTGTTTTAGTATCTAGTATCTGGTGTCTACTTTCTAGATAATAGGTGCTCAATGCATATCATTTGAGCCATATTCTATGCACCATTCTCTTTGTATGCACACACACATACATTTGCAAAGGTGTAGAAAAGATTAAAAGTCTGAAAGATCACTCACCAAACTAAAAAGAGTGTTTGTCTTGGGGTGGGAACTGGAATTGAGTTATGGATTTTGTCCTCATCTCTTACATCTTCTTCTACTGTCTGAAAAATACATTATTCCTGGTACCCAAGGGGAAACGATTGTATCCACATCAGATGAGTGTGAGTCTGAACTGTTTTTCCAGCATCACTAGTGGGTTTGCAAAGATGCACTCAAATTCTCCCACTGGCCCTGCGGTGAAATCAGAGTGTGCCCTGGCAAACAGCTAAAAGCGCTGAATTCAGTCTAGGCTTGATTAGCCCTATCAGACTCCAAACCCTCCTTATACAGAACAAGTAACTTACAAAGTACCCTGAAATGAAATGCATAGATTACATGCTATCTATAGACATAATTTAAAGAAATCAGCATAATTCCGTAACTATAGTCAAAAAGAGAAATAAAAGGAAAGTAATTTATAATAAAAAAATAGCATATATTTTCATAGTAAATATTTGAGAGTTAACTACACTAAAAACCATAATAGGGTAGTCAGATACCTGCACCCAAACAAAGACTTCTCCTGGGCCGGCGGCCTCCAGGACAAAGGGATTCAGCTGTGTCCTGTTAGTGACTGTTGGAGTCACTTCACACACCAGCAGTGACATCATTTTCCTGAAATCCTGATGATGCTTGATAATTTTTTTTTTAAGTCTGGAATGTAGACTGCACGTTAAAACCATGCAAAAAATACCTTGTGTTTATATGTACATCAGAGTTAGGTTCTAGACTTCGATAATTAGAAACAGTTTTCAGCTACATGATATCCAGTGGCCATTTGAAAATTGTCCAAGATGCTGGGTGCTTTATCATGGTACAGGACAGTCCTCTGCTTTGCCAGATATCTAACATGCAGGCCCTAACTCCTAAAAGCCAGTGGAATCTCCAGCCACCCTAGAAAACAAAAACTTCCCCACAAGGGGACTTGTCTTATCAGATATCTAAACATAACGTAAAGCCTCTATAGCTAAAACGGCATGGTACATGACAGATAGACCGACGGAACAGAGCAGAGAGTCCGGAAGTAGACCAAAGTGTATGTGGAAGTTCACTCTGTGATAGATGTGCCTTCCCAAATCACCGGGGAAGAGGCAGACCTTTTCAGTATATTCTGTTAGCAGAAGTGGATAGCCATTGGGAAAAAATTTTTTTGATCCTTACTTTATGCCTTGTAACACGATAAACTCCCAGGGAATCAAAGTTTTAAATATTTAAAAAGTGAAAGATAAATTTTTTCATAACCTGGTGATAAATTTGACTATGTAAAAAAAATACCATAAGCAAGTCAAAGGACAAATGAGAAATAAGGAGAAAATATTTGCAGCATTCATCACAAATAAAAGACTCATCTCCATAATAAATAAAGAGCTCTTAGAAATAGGGAAGTAAAAAACCCTAAACATCCAATAGAAATATTAGGAAAAGACGTGAACAATCACTTCATAGAAAAAGACATATAAATGTTCCTTCAACATATGAAAGATGACTGACTTCACTCACAATAGGAGATATGCACATGAACCCATCCTGACTTGCCATTTTTTATCTGACAGATTGACAAACATTCAAAGCACAACACGCTCTGTTAGGAGGCAGTGAGGGCACAACTCTGATATATTCTGGACAGAGGACAAACGGTGCAATCAACATGGAGAACCCGGCAATATCTAACAGAATTACACCTATGTCGACTTTATGAACCAGTAATCCCACTTCCGGGAAGTGATGCTGAAAGTAGACCTCTAGCGATACAAAACAACACGTTTATACGCTTCTCCATTGCGCTCTTGTTTCTAAGAGCCAGGTATTGGTAATGACCTCAATGCCCTCCCTTAAAGGACCAACTGCATAATCGAGGGAATATTTACATAAAGGAATAGTCCACAGCTGTAAACAGTGAATGCCAAAGAGCTCTGAACCAACGTGAAATGACTTTTAAAATATACTGTTTAGTGAAAAAAGCAAGATACGAAGTGTAAATAAGATGCTATGCTTTGTGTATAAAAGAGGAAAATAAGCAAATAGTTCTGTATTTGCTTGTTTTTTTCAAAAAGAACCACAGGAAAATTAAATCAGAAACCAATGAAACGTGGGGTTAGCTGGGGTCAGGGTGTAAGGGGTAAGGATGGGAACAAGGATTACTTTTTATAAAGTTCTGACTTTGCAATTATGTAATTACACTTTGCAGAATCTATATTTTGGTGTCACTTTGAAATATCAGAGTTTTGTCACAGTCATCAAAGTAGTGTCTTTCTCATCTTGTTTTCTTCCCCTCCAGTACAAACAAGGATTTTTTAGACGCCAACGCCAGCCTGCCCGGGCATCCCGGCTTGGGTCTGAGCTGCGTTCGTGTTGCTAAGCCTACAACACTCCCCGTGAAACTGCTGCTCTGGACGTCCAGCCACAGAGGAGGCCAGGGGCCGACCCGGGAGCGCATCCTTCCGCAGCATGGCCTTCGGGTTGAGCCGGTTATTTTTCCTCCACTTAAGTCACTCTGGTTCTTTTCCTGGGAAGGAGACGGTGAGGAAACAGGAAGGAGACTGAGAAGGAGCAAAAAGCAGAGGAAGGAGGAGACAATTCACTTTTTTCCCATGAATATTGGACCTTTTATAGAGACGCTGTTGGCTGCATCAGTTAAACCGTATTTCTGAAACAGGCTGGAGGAGCTCGTTGACATGTATCTCGTGCATCCAGTCCAGAAGCCTTGACCCCCGACTTTGCCTTCCATTCCCAGGAGGCCCCCCGCCCCGTAACACGAACAGGTGGCAGGGGGCCCTTTCCTCAGCCGGTGGCCGTGTGTGCGGGGCTCAAACTTTATCACCATGCCATTAATTTCCACACACATCTGCTTGACGATTTCTTCCTGCCTCCTTGGCACATTTGTCTCCAGCTAATTCGCGTTTTATGGCCCTTGTCTTAATGCAAGGAGCATTATCATGCCACTGTCAACATTTGGGCGCCCTGCGAGGTGGCCAGCAGCCTGGCCTGCTCCCCGCGGTGTGAGGCTCCACTCATAGCTTTAACCTCCAGTCAGCTGTACCTCAGGATCCCAAAGGGCCGAGCTGACATGGCTCTCTCAGTTCCAAACAGCATCTCACCAGGAGCGCCGACCTTACCGCGTGGAGTGCACACAACACTGCCTTACTTGGAAGGCAGGTAAGGCTGCAGACTTGCTCTCTGTCTTTCTGGTACCCCGGGTCACTGAACAACCAAATCTACCCTGGAGGATGGCTGTTCCCATTTCCCAGAGGATCTGGCAGGGGTCCCAAAAGGCAGTTTCCTGTCCGTGTGGCCTGTGGAAGCCCTGAGAAACCTCTGCTGAAATGCTCCGTGCCGGGCTGCTCCGAACCTTCCTGCCGGGGCTGCTCCAACGTGGGAAGCGCACAGGCCGTTTAAAGAGGAGAAAACTGCACAGTCGGGAATACAGCTCAAAGGATATTCTTTCAACAGCACTGCAGAAAAAACTAAAGTTTCTTTCCATGCAAATGTCCTTTAATTGCAAATTAGCCCTGCAAAAAGTTCTGTGTGCATAACTGATATAATTTAGGATGTGCCTGCAGCCCCGGCACAGTTGGGGAATAGATCTCAGCCTTATTTTTAGAATTGTTCTGCAAGGAGTTATAAACGGATTCACCCGCATACCTTCTCATTCCACCTCGCACACTCGCCTCTTCTCGGTTGTGGCAATATCTCACCTAAGCCCTGTTGCCCGGCGTTTGTTTGGTCCCCACAACCATCCCCTGAGCCTGGCGGAACTCTTCCGGGTCTTTCAGGCGAGGTGAGAGAGGTCAAGGGCTCGCCCAGGGTCAGAGGAGCAATAACTTCGAGGTTGGGCCATATGCATGGCCGTGTTGGCAGATCAAAGAGGCCAATATCAGCAATAGCATATGGTTCAACCCAGTGGAAGCTGGAAGCTGGCCCAGAATTTAGGATTTCTGACTCCGAATTGAATGTTTTTCCATCACGCCAAAATACTTCTGAAATAAAGTTTGATTTGTTAAATAAATCGTGGGGCAGCTCTGTAATAAATTACCACGTACCCACTAAAGTCAGGCTTTAAAAAGATGTAGGAAATCAGTTTCTGCCCTTTTTTTAAAAGAAAAATTACAAAACTAGTATTACAGAGTTTTTACTGATTTGATTTTTAATTTGTATCTCTTTCGTCAAGTATAAATACAAGGTATTTTGAAGAAAGTCAACCTTCTCTCCCTGTTCTTTTATCTTTTCTCTCCCTCTCCTAAAGGCAAGTCCCTTTATTCATTATACGATCTATCCTTCCATTTATTAAAATGTCTGTTTATATCTCCCTGTCCGAGATAAATGGCAGCGTGTTTTATTCACTTTCCTCTGCTTGCTGCTTCTGTTTCACCGCATGTCCTGGAGCTCACGGTGCAGCAGGATTTAGAGATCTTCTTCCCTCCTTTTGAAAGCTGGACAGTCCTCCACCAGCCCCGTGTAGATGGACCCCAAATGGGCCCCCCACAGAGAGTGTTCTCGTGAGACCTTTGCGCAAATGTCTTTTTGGTTTGTTTGGTTTTCGCTTGTGAATTTTTGGAACTTCCAGGAAGTAGCGTTGCTGGATCAAAAGGCAAATGCATAGGGAATTTTGTTGGATATTGCCAAGGTCAGACTTCCTTCCTCTACACGGAGCACCAGAGGCCCGTTTCTCCTCTGCCCTGGCCTTGGTTCGGCGTTCGACTTCTGGATTTGCTCAGTCTGATAGGTGAGACTCGGGAACTCTGTAGTTTTTACTTGCATTTCTCTTCTCTGGCGCCCTTTTCTATAGGGTTATTGATCTCTTCTGTATGTTTAGAAGCTCGTTATATGTTAGAGACACCCACCCTTTGTCTGAGGCATAAGGTGCAGGTATTTACTCCCAGTTTGTTGCTAGTCTTCTTTCTTTGCCTGGAGCGTTTCTTGTCATATGAAGACTTTTCATTTTTAAAAAATTGTATATAATTCAGTGTTCAATCTTGCCCATATTGCTTCTGGATTTGGAGTCAGAGTAGGAAAGATTTCCCCTCTCCTAGATTATTGAGGAGAGACTGACTCCAAATGGAGGGAGATGCAGATAAGAGGAGCCCCAGGGCAGAGCAGCAGAAGGAAGGAAGAGCTGACTGCCAGGAGATGAAGTGGGCTCAGAGGAAGGGGATGTCCAACCGGAAGCGGGAGTTGAGGGTGAGCCATGACGTGAGTCGTGGGGGTGCTGGGAAGCTGAGGACCACCTCCAAGGACAGCCCACACATCGCCCACACGGAGCAGCAGACAGCGCCAGGCCCGTCTGAGCACCATCAGGCTGCCCCCAGCCCTGCCCAGACCAGGAAGTGAGGGAACAGAGCCCAACCCACATCCTGCGCTGGGTCCTGGAGGCACAGATCAGTCCTGTGCTGGGGGAAGAGGATTTTGAATCAGATATAAGATTTAAGTGTTACCTTGAAACTGAACTGAATTTTTATAGTGGAAAAGGACAGCCAAATTATAGAATTTTCTCAACAAGTCATTAATGGAGGCATGACCCAGCTGGAGAAAGAGATTCAATACCGCATAATTAGGAATAGTGATTGGAAAATTCAAGACTATATTTTATGTTTGTGTTCTGGTTGCCCACACTTTACCTTATTTAACGCATAAAATAAGGTATATATTATGGTCAAAATTTTACAGGGGAAGAAACCGAGGCTCAGGGTTGTTAGGTTACTTTCCAAAGTTCCACCTCCTAGTAAAGGTGTAGCTAGAATTACTAACCAGTTGTCGCTAGTTCCAATGATGATTTCACTCACTGTGTCTGCCCAAGAGAGGGCCTTGGCTGGCATACTAGACCTCGTATGCAGGACAAATTTCACTTTCAGTTGTCCCCTATTGGATAATTATTATCAAATTCAGGAACACTACAACCCCAAATGGAGTCTAGGAAAAGAGGTGCCATATACTCCACAAAAATGCCCCCAAATGTAGAATAGGCTTTCACTAGAGATTTGAAAAGTCCAAGTGGAATATTTCTTCTGCCTTTGAAGAATAAAAAAAATGTAAAAGTAGTTTCCTTATGGCTCCACAATACAAAACTTGAGGTTAGAAAGGCCTGTCCAAGAGTTAATTCATTTGGAAAAATTGATTGCTAAAACCGAGGCAAGTGTCACACAGGCAGGCACCCGTCGTCACAGCTGGGAACAGAATTGGGTTAGTCTCTTAATATCTGACTAACGGAAATCATTGCCAGGGCTAAAACAATCACAGTTAGGGCTGCAGGATGGATACCCCAAAACCAAAGAGCTTGCATTCGCTGACCCAAAGAGTCGTCACCTCGGAGAAGGAAAGCACACGTACGTAGAGGTAGGTATGTCACTAGACTCAGTTTCCTTCAAATGCCTTGTGCTCTGTAGGCCCTCTGATAATTTCCCCACCATCTCAGTCAACAAGTATGTCTTGAGTGTCTTTTGGTGCTGAGCACTGTGCTAAGCACTGAGGGGTAACCCAAAGAGACAGTCCTACAGTAAATTACATGAAAAGCCTTTAAAGCAAATTATGGTATAATCGGCAAGATAGAAGTTAAGGGATGAAAGCTTATATGTGAAATAGAGGAAAGGTACCCATAGTGAGGGCACATATGCTGGGGGCTGGGGTGTGCACAGGAACTCAGAGCACGGAGGTCATTGAGGAGACAGCTAGGGAAGGCATTGGGGAGAGGTTGGATGCGAAATGGACTCTGGAAGACGCATAGTTGTCCCTCTGATATCTACTCTTTCTTCTGCAGTAATCAAGTTTTAGCTGGTCACTAGATCAAATAGCTAAAGGTGACATTTCCCAGCCTGCCTTGCTGTTGGGTGTGGCCACGGGACTAAGTTCTGGTAAATGGGATGTGAACAGAGGGATGTGTACAAATTCAGAGTGACAAATAAAAATGGCAAGTAATAGGATATATTGGAGTATATGAGGAAGACATTTGCTGTAAACCTAATTCGGCCTGACCTTGTCTTTCCAAAAGGGCCTGACCATGGCCGTCGAGCACGCATTGTATATCTGCTTTAGAGATTCCCTATGGCAAGAACAAACGCCCTTGAGATGAAGATGCAACTCCCCTCCCCCTCCCAACGTTGGCATTTCCTTAAGGATTAAGCATCTTTCCTTAGGCTAGAAACTGATTGCTGTGCTCACCTGTGACCACCCAGCTCGAGACAATAGACTTGCCTCCTGCTACGCCCTCCGAGATAGCAGACCCACTACCTGCTGTGTCCATCAAGCACTGTGCCGACAGGGCAATCTCCTGACTATTGTAGGAGGGACATTTCAATCATATGTGAAATATCCTGTTTGGGACTATATAACCACTCTGTATACCTCACTTCTTTGGTGCCCTTTCTTCCTTCCGGAAGAAAGGCCCCAGGCCATGGTCCTCAGATTTTAGCTCAGAATAAACTCTCCCAAATTTTCATTTATAGTTTGGTTATGGATTATTTTCGTCGACAAGAGGTGAGCTGTTAAAATACAAGGATATCCCCTCTCTTTCTTTTTCTGCTTACTGCTGGCTCAGGTGTGTATGTGATGACAAGAGCTGAAGAAACCACCTGGGGCCCAGAGGTAAGAGCTGTATCTTGAGGATGGCAGAACTGTCCAGCCAGCCCTGGACTCCCCACTGCCTGACAAACATGTGAAAAAGAAATAAACTTCAAACTTATATAAGGCTCTGTATAGCTATATTTTAGATAGTCTTTTTTATAACCACCTGGACTATCCTAATTATGTGCTTATGGGGAAGAGGAAGACAGACTCATTAATAACAAAAAGGTCTCACTCTGGAAAAGGTCAGAGTCTAGTGGAAATAGTAGCCTTGTGAGCAAATAATAGCAGGACAATGTGAAATATGGTATAACAGAACCATGATGTGTCTACCCTGACCCATTGCAGACATTCGTTGTTCTCTACTGAAGAAGCCTAGGTGGAAACCAAGGCTCCATATGGCCCAGTTTCATCCCAGCATTATATTCAAAGAAACGCTTTGGGTCCAGCAACCAAAAGCATATTAAAAGTAATTTCATTCTTTCCTTGCTTCCCTCAAAAAATATTAAGAGATCCAATTTATTCTGCCCAGCAGCAATTTTATAAATTTCCTTTCTTCTGCGGCTCTCCTACTGCAACTGCTCCAGCACTTCTCACTCCTTACGCTTTTCACTCTGATTTTCTACCCCTGGCTCTCTCAGAAACCAGGCCCGAGTGGGTTCTTCTCTTTCCTCCTCCTTCTATCCCACATAGTCATGCCTGTGTTAGGTACTGGGACTTCCTCTCCCAGAATCCTACAGTGTCAGGCACCTTCAGGACGGTAAGAAAATCTTGAAGCCATGTGATAAGCTCTTGGGGCAAAATTCTCTACTTTTTTGCTCCAGCTGTTGAGAATCTGTAGATAGTTTTATAGAGAAGGCTTCTTCTTTTAAGGTAATTACATTCCAAAGGGAAGTCAGCACTTATAGAAGCCTTTTAAAGTTGACAAAACATTGTGATCATGTATTAGAAAAGAAAACACTTACGGAGAACAGGGGCTCCTGTTGGGCGGGATTTGGTGAATAGAGTTTCCTATTGGGACTGCAATGGTCTAAGCCCCAGGCACTTTTCAGATGTTCTTAGCCTAAAGGGCCCTCTTTACTTCAGTCTGTCCCACTTGATGGATGGTTACTGTTAGGCACTCCTATCTTGACTCAAGTGCCCGGTTATCAGTCAAGGGACCACCAAGTACGTTTAACACTCTGGTTGGCCAGAATAAAACATTGTCTCTTTAGCCACCTTGAAAAATCATCCAAAGTACGTCTTATACAAAGACCATTGGTTTCCTCTATTTAAAATGTAATACTGCAGTACGAAGGTGTTTGCGACATATGGTCAAATGAAAGAGCTGATTGCAAATCACTATGTACTTCGTGATTTAAATCTTGTGAAACAAACTACACCCACACACCAACACATGGAAGAAAAAAGACTGGAACCAAAATAGTGTGTTTTTCTCTGGGTGGGAGGATTCTAGATGATGTTTTATTGTTTTCCTTTTGCTTATATACATTGTCTAGGTTTTGTGCAATGAAATTTTTTCCTAATTAGTGGTATTATTTCATGACATGATTCCGATTAGATCCACTTTTGTTCACTTTGCTTTGAAAGAGAAGGAGCATTTAGGTCCAACAGATGGCTCTCCATGGGGATTCAGTAAACCACACTTTGCAAAGGACGTCAGAGGAGGGGAGAAGATATTCCGAGAACTGTTGAATAAGGATTTAGCAGACTCGTACTAATACGTGGCATAGGGCCTAGAATGCAGACTTTTACCATTGCCTGATGGGTTCTTTTTCTAGGCTTATAGTCATTTTCTCATATGAAGTTAAGTCTTTGCAAGGAAAAATTGCATTAAGATCCTCATGAAAATTTCAAGTGATCATGTGTGTGGGCTGTTTATTTTCTCACCTGAAGTGATAATTGCCTCTTTGTGACATCATAATTGCTTGCTGGAGACCTGATTATCATGTCACCAACAGAGCATTAAGCCTTCAGGTAAGGACGAAGCTGCAGGAGCAGATGAACCCCCAGGAAACCAGGATTCAGTTTTCATGTAAATGTCAAAGTTAATAAAGGCAAAGCAGGAAAGTCTGACAATTTCACTTTCACAGTGGATCTGTTATTCTCAGCAAACAGGTTCACAATATTTTCCATGAACTGCAAGCTGGCTTTTAATTTCCTCTACCCTAAAACCAACATGCTCCCCAATTATTAATTCACTGGTAGGAACACATGCTCCCCATTTTCCTTTCTGATGGGGGAGTGGAGTTGAGGGTGAGTGAGGAGCAGGCTGGTGTAGGGGCAGGTGGCAGGAAGCAAGCTTGAGAAAGCCATGAATCTTTAAGGCTAATATTCAGTGTTTAAAGATAAAATATAATTAGTTACATTTAATTTAACTGGTGTCTTTCCTAGATATAAAGAGAGCTTTAAATAGTTCCCTGCTGAAAGCAATTTTACTAATTCTGTTTGTTCTTTTTCTCTTATAAAGTGCACCATCTATTTTCTTCCTTCTTAGTGTTTACGTATTGCTAAAATCATTGCGTATAAGGTAACACCTGAAATAATTAGAAGGTTGAGGGTTTAGGCTATGGATTCTAGTTAACAAAATATTCTAGTTAACTGAAGATTAAAATAGAAAGGCTCTTGTTTTCACACCGGTTGCTGAAAATATTTTTACAGGTGAAGGTTCTGGATAGACGGGCTCTAGTTAATTGGCATTCTATTATATCTGTCCTTTGGATTAGGTCTACAACACTCTTTTCCACTTAAAAGGTCAGACCTTAACAACTGCAGGAAAGGCATGTGGATTGTGAATATTACCCCACTGTGGAACGAAGTGGATCAAATGACACGAGGGTATGCCAGTCAGCCATTTTTGAGAGTGTAGGTTTCCTGTTAATAACGTTTTTTCCCTCAATCCTTTGAGCTGCTTCAGAAGGTAATCTCACCAGTGCCCTTCCTGTAACCTTAAGTCAGACTAGACGAGGTTCATGATGTGGTAACAAACTGCTCCAAATCTTAACGGCTTAGCACTTAAAAGCTCATTTCTTGCTCACTCAAAGTCTTTTATTGGCCAAAGGCAGCTGTTGTCCATCCGAGACTTAGGGATCAAGATTTTGTCAACTCATAACTCTGCCATCTTCACATAAGACGCTCACCCTCGCCACCAAAAGGGAGGCGAGAGATTGAAGCGTAGCACATGAGCTTTTCACTGCTGCGGCTGGGAAGTGATCTGCTCATCACTTTTGTGCATAAATCTTTGGCCAGATCTAACACATGGCCCCACCCAACTACAAGAGGCTGAAAAGTGTAGTTTAATGGGGTCCTATGAAAGAAGGATACGAAAACAGACTTGGTAAACACATAGCACCGTCTCTTCCGCATCAGTCTCTTTAAAAGCTGTGAGAAGAAGTAAATGCCTCTTGCTGAGAAAATCTGGGACCCCGAGAACTGGAGCAATCTACAGAACCAAAGTCAAGGTGTGGTCTTCAGACAACCCGTATAAAGCCATACATGTGCATCCCGCATCTATGAAACCAGAATCTCTGAGATGGAAGCCCAGGAATCTGTATTTTAACAACCTCCCCAGGTAAGTCTTCTGCACATTAAACATTGAGAAACACTATATGTATATTTCAGGGTGCTCCTTAAAAAAAAGGAGTTCCACTGCCATTGGTTTAAAAACATTGAATTCTGCATTGTCCACTTGGTTATTTACAAAACATTTTGGTATATAAAAGACTCTGACCAAGAACCTTTAGAGGGTCTTCCAGTTATGACAACATGAAGAGTTTGGCAATTCCTCTTTGGAAAAACACATATAAAACTGGACAGAATTATCTGATATAACAATCTCAGGGTACTAAAAATCAAACAAAGACAGATGACAAATTTAGAAACATTCTTGAAAAAAGTCCTAAAGTTTTGAGTAAGTCTGTGGTCTTGTTGCCTGGGGATGCTCCCATAGTCTCACCCATGGCTCAGTTGACAAGAATAGTAGATTGACTGGTGTGGGGCTGGCTGCAAAAAATAGCAGCTCTGTTGCCAGAATGGACATTCTTTTGGGGGTTATGGTGAAAACCCCCTATGACTTTGTTTGCAAAAAGTGGTCGACTCAATTGGGAATGAAGAAGCTGACAAAGACTATCCTTGACCAAACTTTTGTCAGGTTCCTCTAAGCTCTTCTCACCTAGGCCTCATTCCTGGGGCTTGTCCTCAGGCCTACATAGCCAAATTTTAGCAAGAATCCTGCTAAGTCAGTTTAGCGTGGATCCCCTACTCTCAATATCTGATCACCCCCACTATCTGATCAAATTCCTTATCCCTTGCCATCCTTCAGATGACATCTGATCACTCCTAGTCTGTTTTCAGCAAGAATTCTGTTAGGTCAGTTTAGCAAGTCCTCCTCCTTGATGTCTCCTCTTGGTAACTTTCCATTAACTGATCTTCATAACCCTGTTTCTTTGCTGTAATTCTCCACTTGTCCTTACTGCGCTCATGATTGAGTCCAGTTCTACACTGAAGTCTCTTTTCCCCTGTAGCAATTGTTCCTGAATAAAAATCTATTTTTACCACTTTGACTACTGTCCAGCTCTTGTTTCTTTACCAAGGGAAAACCTGCAGCTTCACTGGCCTGACACTAAGGACCCAGTTAGGGCAAACAGCAGGCCAACCAGAAATTTAACAAGGAAATCCTAGAAAAGAGAGAGAGCCATAGAGGGACTAAGATAAGCCCTCCACACATCCCTGGGTGACTGGAAAACTATTCAGCATGGGAAAGATCCAAGAAAGCTTGATAAAAAGGGAAAGTTCAGGGAGACTTAAGGTACAGCTGCAACTCAAAATGCATTCTCCAACCCAAACATAGACCCCTTGGCAGAGGATGTAAGCTTTACAGACTCCAGGCATTTGAGCACTTATGCAATTGCGGAACACTTGTGCAACTGAGCACAATGCTATGTTTAAAGCATTGGTTGGCCATAGAGCTATGCAGACACAGGGGCAGCCGTTAGGAAAAGCAGGCAAAAATATAAGAACAAAAACACCATAAGAACACCATGGGGGAGACAGATTCATGATTTAAGTCCAGGCAATAATGA
Organism: Equus quagga; assembly: GCF_021613505.1. Classification (NCBI taxonomy): domain Eukaryota; kingdom Metazoa; phylum Chordata; class Mammalia; order Perissodactyla; family Equidae; genus Equus; species Equus quagga. Next base: position 52,069,481 of record NC_060271.1, read on the forward strand.
ACAAGAAAAAAACCCAATAAAACAGAATCTAGAAGTGCTACCATTTTTATCTGAAACGTCTAGTTTCAGTTAAAAAATTTAGTTGACTGAAAAGAAAAGAAGAAAGTATGACATACTCAGGGAGAAAAAAAGAGCAATATATACTGATTCTGAATGGGCTCAAATTCTGGATTTAGCAGACAAAGATTCCAAAGCACCTATAATAAATATGTTCAAAGAATTAAAGGAAAATATGAAAATGACTCAACAAATAAAGACTCAAAATAGTAAAATAGAAACTACAAAAAAATTGAAAGTTAACTCTAAAGTTGAAAAAAATAAACAAAATGAAAAAAATCACTAGATGGGCTCAACAGAAGATTTTAGGTCATAGAAGAATGAATCAGTGAACTCAAGGATTGATAAATAGAAACTATTCAATATGAAGAACAGAGAGAAGAAAACTGAAGAAAAATGAACAGAGCCTTGGTGCTCTACCAGACAAAATCAAGCCTACTAGGAGAGAAGAGGGAAAAAAATATTTGAAAAAAAAGGTGCTGAAAACTTCACAATTTAAATTAATCAGAAACATTAATCTGTAGATTCAAGGAGCTCAACAACACTCAGATAGGAAAAGCACAGAAAGATTCCCCACCTAGACTCAGTCATACAGTTGTAAGCAAAAGAAATGAGAAAAGTTTGAAAGCAGCAAAAGAAAATGACTCCTCACATATAGTGGACCATTGATAAGATTAATGTCTGTCATCTTATCAGAAACAGGAGGCCATGGAATTGCATATCCAAAGTGCTAAAAGTCAGCTGCCAACCAAGAATTCTATATCGAGTGAAATTCTCCTTAAAAAATGAAGGTGATATTAAGCCGTTTCCAAATAAAGAAAAATTGAGAACTGAGCTACAAGAAATATAAAAGAAAGTTCTTCAGAATGCAAGGAATTAAATCCATAGGAAAGCACAGAGAACACCAAAAATGGTAAATATATGGGCAAATATAAGACTTTATTTCTTAATTTCTTTAGTAGATGTAATAGTGTTTAAAGCAATTATTAAAATACGGTATTGTTGCATTTATAATATACATAAATGCAACAATGTGATTGATAATAGTACAAAAAAAGTGGAAAACAAATGGATTTATACTGGAGTAAAGTGGACATATATTACTGGAACTTAGAAGTAACCTGAAGAAGATTATGATATATTGAAGATGCATATTGCAATTCTAAGAATAACCACTAAAAATAAATAAGATACTAAAAATATAGCTAAAAATAAAATAATAAAAATGACACACCCACCAATATTTAACACAAAAGAAGATAGTAAAGGGAACAGACGCTTTGTATTATCTTTTCAACTTTTCTGTAAATCTAAAACTATTGTATCATAAAACGTTTATTTTAAAAAAGGAGCAGAGGAACAAAACTGAAAGGAGACACATAGAAAATATATGAGAAAATGGTAGATGTAAATCCAACTTCAACATTAAAATATAAAATGTGCGTGAACTAAACACTCTGATCAAAAGACAGATTGCCAGAATGGATTAAAAAAGGAAGACGCAATGATACGCTATCTTCAGGAGGCATATTTTATATTTAAAAACAAAACAGGTTAAAATAAAAGGATAGAAAAAGATATACCATGAAAATAGTAACCATAAGAGAGCTAGAGTGCCTATATTCATATCAGGAAAAATTGAATTCAAGAAAAATAATATTCCTAGAGACCAAGAGGAACATTTTATAATGATAAAAGAGTCACTACATCAGGAGAAATAACAATGACAAATGGATATGCACCTAACAGCACAGCCTGAAATTACATGAAATAAAACTTGATTTGAAATAAGAAATCAATTCAACATTTATAGTTGGAGATTCTAATACTCCTCTCTCAATAATTGGTAGACCAGTTAAACAGAAAGATCAGTAAGGATATAGAAGACTTGACGACACTGTGAACCAAACTGACCGAACTGACATGCATAGAATACTCCACAGAACAAAGAGGAATACGTATTCTCTTCAAATGTGTCTAGAACATTCTATAGGATAGACTATATGTTAAGTCATAAAGAAGTCTTAAGAAACTTAAAAGGACTGAAATCGTATGAAGTATGTTCTCCAACTAAAAGAAAACTAAATTAGAAATCAATAATAGAAAGAAATCTCACCAAACCAGTAACAGGAGGAAACCTCCCTAACCTAATCCCCTGATATTTGGAAATTAAACAACATGCTTTTAAATAATCCATGGGCCAGGATAAACTACAAGGGATATTAGAAAATTTCTTGAACTGAAAGAAAATGAAAACACAATATATCAACTTTTATTGGATGAAGCTTTATACTTTAATGCTTATATTTAGAAAGAAGTAAAATATAAAATCAATAAGCTAAGCTTTGAACTCTAGAAGATAAAAAAAAGAAAAAATCAATTCTAAAATAAGTGGAATAGAGGAATTAAATATCAAAGCAGAAATCAATGAAATAGAAAGCAGAAAAAGAATAGAGAAAATCAATGAAAGTAAAAGTCAGTTCTTTGAAAAGATCAACAAATTTGATCAACTGGAGATTGGCAACCTTCTTCAGTAAAGGGCCAGATAATGAATATTATAAACTTTGCAGACTATCTAGGATCTCTGCTGCATATTCTTTTTTTTTTTTGTTATTGTTTTACAACTCTTTAAAAATGTAAAAACCATTCTTACCTCCTGATGCTACAAAAACAGACTGCAGGCCAGACCTGGCCCTTGTGCCATAGTTTGCTAACCCTTGAGCTATACTGAGCAGGAAAAAAGAGAGAAGACACAAGTTAAAAAAATCAAGAAGATAGAGGAGACATTACTACAGACCTTACAGTAATTAAAAGTAATTATAAGAGATTACTATCAACAACTTTATGCTAACATATTAGACAAGATTGATGAAAAGGAAAAATTCCTAGAAAGACACAAATTATAAAAACTCACTAAGGAAGAAAGCTTTAAAATGAATAGACTTTATCAAGTTAATGAATTGAATTAATCCTTAAAAATCTTCCCACAAAGAAAAGCCTAGACCCAAGTGGCTTTACTGGTGAATTCCACCAAATACTTAAGAAAGAAATAATACCAATCCTACAGAAACTCTTTCAAAAATAAAAGAAGAGGGAACATTTCCCAACTCATGTTATGATGCTACTATTACCTGGTACCAAAGCTAGACAATGATATGACAAACCATAGATCCTATTCCCTATAGATATAGATGCAAAATTCTTTTTAAAATTTAGCAGATTGAATCCAGCAACATCTGAAAAAGATGATACACTATGGCCAAGTGGAGTTTATCCCAAGAATGCAAAATTAGTTGAACATTTGAAAATAAATTAACATAACACATCATATTAATAGAATAAAGAACACACATGATGATCAAAATAGATGTAGAAAAAAATTTGACAAAAATCCCACACTCATTCATGCTAAAACCTCTCACCAGATCAGCAATAGAAGCAAACTTCTTTAACATAATACAGAGCATCTCCAAAAAGCCACAGCTAACATCATACTTTATGGTGAAATGCACATTTGTTCTCTAAGATTAGGAACAAAGCAAGGGACGTCCACTCTCACCACTTCTATTCCACATTGTCCTGAAATTTCAAGCCAAAGCAATTAGGCAAGAAAAAGAAATAAAAGTTATCTAGATTGGATAGGACGAAGAAAATCTATCTCTATTTTCAGATGACATGATCTTGCATATAGAAATTTTAAAGGAAATGACTAATAAACTAGTGAAACTAATAAATGAGTTCAGCAAGGTTGCAGGATACCTGATAAATATCCAAAAATTACTTGTACTTCTGTGCACTAGCAATTAACAGTCCAAAAATAAAATTAAGAAAACAATTCTATTTATAATAGGAAAAAAAGAATAAAATAGGAATAAATTTAAATTTAAAAGGGTAACACTTGTACACTACAAACTACAAAACGTTGACAAAACATTAGCTGAGACCTAAATAAATGGAAGGACATCACTTGTTCATGGACTGGAAAACTTAATATTGTTAAGATAGCAATACTTCCCATATTGATCCACAGGTTAAATGCAATCTCTATCAAAATACTATCTATCTTCTTTGCAGAAATTGGCAAGCTGATCTTGAAATTCATATGGTAATTCAAGGGACCCTATATAACCCTTTACAAAGAAAAAAAAGTTAGAGGACTCAGAATGATTATGAAACTTACTACAAAACTACAGTAATAAATTCTGTATGGTATTGGCAGATATATAGAGCAATAAAATAAAATTGGGAGTCCAGAAATAAACCTGCACATTTATGATCTATTGATTTTCAACAAGGGTACCAAGACAATTTGATGGAGAAAGCATAGTATTTTCAACAAATGGTATAGGGACTACTGGTACTGAAATACAAACAAATGAAATTTGACTCCTTCCTCATTTCATGCACAAAAATTGACTCAAAATGGATCATTAACCTAAATATAAAAGCTAAAACTATAAACATCTTAGAAGAAAATGTAGGAGCAAATCTCCACAATCTTGTGTTAGGCAAAGCCTTCTTAGATGTGACACCAAAAGGATGAGTGAAAAAAGAAAAAAATAGATAAATTGGACTTTCTCAAAATTTAAAACTTTTGTGCTTCAGTGGGTACTGTCATAAAAGTGAAAAGCTGGATCTCATCAAGACGGAGGTGTAGGCAGACTCTGAACTCAGCTCCTCCCATGAACACAAACAGGTTACAACCATTCTTGGAAAAATTACCCTAGAGAGAGAACTGAAAACTGGATAAAAAGAACCCCCACAGCAAGGGCCAGTGCTGACTGAGGCAGGAGAGGCAGAAATTCCTTTCTGGAGAGAAAAAAAGCCACCTTCCCAAGCTGCAGAGCTTCATGGATGAGTGGGAGGCACCCGAAGGTATGCAGCACTCCCTGGAGGAGCAGGGACCCGAGCCAGGGAGCATTACCACTATAAGCATCCTTCAGACTCAGCACAACTGAGATGAGTGTCATACTGTCTGCCTTCACTGGCTATTAACTGCAATGGGAAATACCCCCAGAAAAGCTATCAGCCACAAGTGGGAAAACTCAGCTCTTAAAGGGCCCATGCACAAATTCACCCATTTTGGAAAGCAACCTAAAATCACCTGAAAGAAAGGTTCACAGTCCTTTGGTGAAATGAAACTCACCTGGTAGGCTCTGGATGCATCTCAGTGAGAAGCGAGACTTCTCCAGAGACTGAAACATAGCAGCAGCCATTGTTGTGACCTAGTACAGGCGTGCTGACACAGACGCTGGCAGATGCCAATGGGGTTCTCCTGGCCTGTTAGCCCAGGGTCGGCCCCACCCACTAGACCACAGATTTAATCCAGCTCAGCTGGGGCAGCCCTAGAGACCAGCCTCACCCAACAGCAACCCCTCAGGCTACTTGCTGGCCTGCATAGACTGGGTGCCTCAATCCTCTGCAGGCAGGCAAGTGTGTCTGCCTCTGTGAGGCAGGGCCTGAGTCAGGAGCAGGTGAAGTACGGGGGGCGTTAGTGGAGGGCTGGGGGCTTCTGCAGTGGGGTGACTGGAATGCTCCAGAGGGTCAGGAAGTACGCACAGTCCAGGACTGTGTTGATGGTGTGTGTGGACCTGTGGGCCATGGTGCTCATCAGCGGCAGAAGACCTGTGCTTCACAAACAGCCAAAAAGGGGATCGGATCTATCTTCCAAAGCCTGAAACAATTGGGTGCTCCCATGCTTGGGTCCATCCCCAACCAGCTGCAATCCTGAGAGAGCTGACAACAGCTTTGCAGGCCTGAGCCCTACAGCAATTGTAAGCCCCTGAGCCTAGCAACCAGCCATGCTGGGGGCCTACTCACTTAACAGAAAAACTGCCATAGTAATATGCTATTAGACCTTGCAGCCAATGGTGCTGGGGCTCCCCAAACTTGATTTATAGACAGCCAGCCAGGGAGGGGGTGGGGAAGCCTAGACTTCCTGTGCACCTGCAACAAGAGCAATACTGCCACCATAACAGATGGACACATGTAGCCCACACAGGGGTCACTCCTGGAACATTTGGACTGGTGACAAGAGAGAAACACACTGCTGGGCCTCAAAAGACATCTCTTACATAATGCCACTTCTCCGTATATGATCAGGAGATATATCTGACTCACCTAATACACAGATATAAGCACAGAGAAAGAGGCAAAATGAGGAGGCAAAGGAGTGTATTCCAAGCAAGGGAACAGGACAAAATCCTAGAAAAAGAACCAAATAAAATAGAAACAAGCAATCTACCTGACAAAGAGTTCAAAAACACAGTCTCTGATCTTGGGAGAAGACTGGATGGACACAGTGAGAACATCAACAAAGAACTGGAAAATGTAAAAAAGAACCAATTAGAAATGAATACTGGAAATGAAAAATTCACTAGAGGGACCCAATAGCAGAGTAGATGATACTGAAGAACGAATCAGACAAAAAGACTAGAGAACTAAACACTAGAGAAAATCACCCCAGCTGAACAGATAAAAGAAAAAAAGCATTAAAAAGAATGAGAACAGTCCAAGGGAACTCTGGGACAACATCAAGCACATTAACATTTGTATTACAGGTGTCCCAGAAGGAGAAGAGAGAGACAAACGGGCAGAGAATCTATCTGAAGAAATAATAGCTGAAAACTTTCCTACTCTAATGAAGGAAACAGACATCCTGGTGCAGGAAGCACAGAGAGCACCAAACAAGATAAACCCAAAGAGGCCCACACCAAGACACATTATAGTTAAAATGTTAAGAATTAAAGATACAGAGAGAATTGTAAAAGCTGCAAGAAAAAGGCAACAAGAGACATACAAAGGAAATCCCAAAAGGTTATCAGCTGACTTCTCAGTTGAAACCCCACAGGCTAGAAGAGAGTGGCACGATATATTTAAAGTGCTGAAAGGAAAAAACCTACAGCCAAGAATACTCTACCTGGCAGGATTATCATTCAAAATGGAAAGGAGAGATAAAGAGTTTCCCAGGCAAGCAAAAATGAAAGCAGTTCATCATCAAGAAACCAGTTCTACAAGAAACGATCAAGGGACTTATTTAAGTGGGAAAGAGAAGACCACAAATAGGAATAAGAAAATTATCAAAAAACAAACAAACAAACAAAAAACCAGGCAATAAAATCACTGCTAAAGGCAAAAATACAGTAAAGGTAGCAGATCAACTACCTATGAAGAAAATATGAAGATTAAAAGACAAAAGTACTTAAATTACCTATTTTAACGGTAAGAGGGTAATGGACAGACACACACAAAATAAGAGATTAGATATGGTTTCAAAAACATAAAATGTGGATAGAGGGAAGTAAAAGAGTAGAGCTTTTAGAAAGAGGTCAAACTAAAGAGAACATCTACTCAATGCAGATTGCCATGTACGTACATTATTACATGATAATCACAAACCAGAAACCTGTAATAAATAAGTAAGAGAAAGGAAATCAAACATTTTGCTAAAGAAAACCATCAAACCACAAGGGAAGAGAGCAAGAGAAGAAGAAAGGAACAGAGAAGAACGACTGAAACACCTAGAGAAAAGCAACAAAATGGCAACAAATACATATTTCTCAATGGCTACTTTAAATGTCAATGCACTAAATGCTCTAATCAAAGGCATAGGGTGGCCAACTGGATGAAAAAAAACAAGACCCATATATATGCTGCATACAAGAGACACATGTCAGACATAAAGACACTCACAAACTGAAAGTGAGGGGATGGAAAAAAGATACTCCATGCAAATGGCAAAGAAAAGAAAGCTGGGGTTGCAATACTTCTATCATACAAAATAGATTTTAAAACAAAAACTGTAACAAGAGACAAAGAAGGGCACTACATAATGATAAAGGAAACAATCCAACAAGAAAATATAACACTTGTAAATATCTATGCACCCAACATAGGAACACCTAAATATGTGAAGCAATTATTAACAGACATAAAAGGAGAAATAGACAGTAACACAATAATAGTTGGGGACCTTAACACTCCACTTACACCAATGAATAGATCATCCAAACAGAAGATCAATAAGGAAACATTGGCCTTAAATGACACATTAGACCAGATGGACATAGTAGACATATATAGAACATTCCATCCAAAAATTGCAGAATACACATTCTTTTCAAATGCTCATGGAACATTCTCCACAATTGATCAGATATTAGGCCATAAAACAAGTCTCAATAAATTTAAGAAGATTGAAATAATACCAAGCATCTTTTCTGAACACAAAGGTATGAAACTAGAAATCAACTACAGGAATAAAATCAGAAAAGCCACAAATATGAGGAGATTAAACAAAATGCTACTGAACAATGATTGGGTCAATGAAGAAATCAAAGGAGAAATCAAAAAATACCTGGACAGAAATGAAAATGAAAATACGACAGGCCAAAATCTATGGGATACAGCAAAAGCAGTTCTAAGAGGGAAGTTTATAGCAATTCAGGCCTACTTCAATAAACAGGAAAAATCCCAAATAAACAATCTAACAGTGCATGTAAGGGAACTGGAAAAAGAACAAAGCCAAAAATCAGTAGAAGGAAGGCAATAATAAAAATCAGAGCAGATATAAATGAAATAGAGACTGAAAAAAACTATAGAAAAAAATCAATGAAACTGAGAGCTGGCTCTTTGAAAAGATAAACAAAATTGACAAATCTTTAGCTAGATTCACCAAGAAAAAAAGAGAAAAGGCTCAAATAAACAAAATCAGAAATGAAAGAGGAGAAATTACAACGGACACCTCAGAAATACAAAAGACTATAAGAGAATACTACGAAAAGCTATACACCAACAAATTGGATAATCTAGAAGAAATGGATAAATTCCTAGAATCATACAACCTTCCAAAACTGAATCAAGGAGAAATAGAGAGTTTGAATAGACCAGTCACCAGTAAGGAGATCGAAACAGTAATCAGAAACCTCCCAAAACATAAAAGTCCAGGAACAGACATCTTTCCTGGTGAATTCTACCAAACATTCAAACAAGACTTAATACCTATCCTTCTCAAACTCTTCTAAAAAATAGAAGAGGAGGGGAAGCTTCCTAATTCATTCTACGAAGCCAACATTATCCCGATACCAAAACCAGACAAGGACAACAGAAAAAAAGAAAATTACAGGCCAATATCACTGATGAATATCAATGCAAAAATCCTCAACAAAATACTAGCAAATCAGATACAACAATACAGTAAAAGGATCATACACCATGATCAA